>NC_137098.1:70489552-70494552 GCF_949357685.1 Gobio gobio | reverse complement strand
GGCTGGTTCGGCCGAACAGGGTATATATATATATATATATATTTTGCCCCTTTTTTACATTTGAGCCCCTGCCCCTGACGAACTCTCTGCACGGCCCTGAGGAAGACTATTCCAGAGTTTAGGAGCTAAATGTGAAAATGCCCTCCCTCCTTTAGTAGACTTAGATAATTCTAGGAATGACCAGAAGCCTCGAGTTTAGTGATCTTAAAGAGCGCGATGGATTGTAGGGCGATAGATAGATAGATCCGTTTAATACACTGGAGCTAAACCATTTAGGGCTTTATAGGTCAGTAGCAATACTTTGTAATTGATACGGAACTTAATAGGTAACCAGTGTAGAGATTATAAAATTGGTGTTATATGATCATATTTTCTTGACCTAGTAAGAACTCTAGCAGCTGCGTTTTGGACTAACTGTAGCTTGTTTATTGATGATGCAGGACAACCAGCTAATAAAGCATTACAGTAATCTAGTCTCGAGGTCATGAATGCATGAACTAACTTTTCTGCATCCAAAATAGATAGCATGTTACGTAGCTTAGCAATGTTTCTAAGGTGGAAAAATGCCGTTCTTGTAACATATAAAATATGATTTCCGAAAGACAAGTTAATATAACACCCAGGTCTTTTACTGTATCGGATAAAGTGACAGGACATCCTTCCAAGTTAAAGTTGTATTGTGAGAGGTTTTGTGGGCAGTTTTTTGGACCAATAAGTAATACCTCTGTTTTATCTGAATTTAATTGCAGAAAATTACACGTCATCCAGTATTTAATATCTTCAACACACGCTGTCAGTTTAGATAATTTAGCGTTTTCATCTGGTCGTGATGAAATATATAATTGAGTGTCATCAGCATAACAGTGGAAATTAATTCCATGTTTTCTTATAATATTACCAAGTGGCAGCATATAAATAGAGAATAGCAGAGGGCCTAGCACGGATCCTTGCGGCACCCCATAGTCTACTGATGTTATCTTAGATTTTTCCCCATTTAGACAGACAAAATGGTAGCGGTCTGATAAATACGATCTAAACCAGTTTAATGCCTGTCCCTGAACACCAGTGTAATTTTGAAGTCGATCTAAGAGTATTTTATGATCTATAGTATCGAACGCAGCACTAAGATCAAGTAGAACTAGTATTGAGATACAGCCTTGGTCAGAAGCTAGAAGTAAATCATTTGTGATTTTAACGAGCGCAGTTTCTGTGCTGTGATGCGGCCTGAATCCTGATTGAAATTTTTCATAGATATCATTTTCTTGCAAGAAAGAGCACAAATGAGCGGACACAACTTTTTCTAGTATATACAGTACCATAATTACAGACAGTATTTAAATTGTTATTTGCACATTTTAGGCTGTGTTCTTGAGTTTTTATTATTTTTCCTTTTTTATATATATATATTTGCATTCATTCATTATCCTTACAGACATGTTTTCATAATAAATAAAACACAAACTTGCCTAACCTTTATATGTATTTATCCAATGAGCATCACTTCTTTTTTTCTCCACTGGGTTAACATAAGACACTTACCAAAATGTACATACATAAATACAAAGGTACACATATTTTAAGTATTACATTCACCAATTATTTATATGGAGTTCTATAATTATTTATCACCTTGTTTTTAAAAATTCTTACATTTGATTACACAGTTTTAATTCCATCTCAAAACGTTTCCATTGGTTTACCCCCATTACAGATATACATACACACACTATATATATATATATATATAAATATATATTATTATTATTTTTTTTTTTGTATTAGTTCTTGCCCTTATTTTTTTTTTAAACATATGTATTCCTCTAGTTTATACTGACCTTCTCTTGTTTTGAACAGCTTCTGGATATGATTTGGAAGTAAATTATTATATACGTTATACATTGTCTGTGCAGTATAAAAATCAGCTAAATCAACAAATTTTGGTTAATGTAACCAAATATATATATATATATATATATATATATATATATATATATATATATATATATATATATATATATATATATATATTTGGTTATATATATATATATATATATATATATATATATATATATATATATATATATATATATATATATATATATATATATATATATATATATATATATATATATATATATATATATTTTAAATGTCTACGTAAAAGTCCACATGACATGGAAAACAGAATCAGAAACACAAGAACAAGACTGATCAAATCAAATAATGTTAAAAATATCAATGTTTTATCTTTATTTACACATTTTATTATTGTCTCTCTGTGTCTTTACCAGGCCTGAAGCATATTTTAGTTTTCCAATATTTTTTTGTTTTTTGTTTAAAGTTGCCAGCCACCGCCAGCATTTTTGATCATTTTCACAAAAATTTCATGGCCCCCAAAATATTTTGTTGAATATCTGAACATGTAATATATCAAAAGAAAGAACAGAGTCTCTGCTTTTAAATAAAATGACAAATAAGAAAAACAAATTGTTCTAGCTTCATGCATAATTTAAAAAAAGCAAAAAAAAAATCATTTTGCTCAAATTGCTCAAATTTTGAGCAAAAAAAAATCACATTTTTGTCAAAGATTCAAAGTGATAATCAAACACAGATGGAGTAGATCGAGTCCATCAACTCCCTCAAAGCTTCAGTCCTACTGCTCGTCCTGGGTTGACATTTCATTCAGTAACATTAGGCAGTTTTGATTTATTTAATGTTGATGATTGCGTTATTTTACATATGCATAAGATTACACATGATATTGCTTGTTTCTACTGCTTCTTCACCTGTGTTTTGATCAGGAGATTCAGTACTCTTTCAGAAGATGTCACAGCGCCCACTACCATATAACAGAGAAAACACAGAAACACTGACAATTCTGTTTGGCGGGGAAAGAGTTAAAAACGGTCTATGGTATCTTTAATTGTAGCCACAGTCTTCTGAAACTGATCTGCTCTTTCTCTCATCTGAAGGATATATTTCAGCATTTCTGATTTGATTTCTTCTGCTTTTCTCTTGTCTGCTGGTTGATTCATTTCAGAGAGTTCTGTCGAATCCTGAACAATACTGTAAACATCAAAAGCAAGAAACAGAGCGGAGAGAGCGCCAGTGGCTGCTGCTGCCACACGGATTTCTTTAGCAGCCCCTGCCACTGCTCGCGCAGCTTGAGCAGCCCTTGCAGGCCCACGAGCAACATTCACAGCTTTCACATACACACGGAGTTCTTTGGCACCCTCTGCACATATTTTACCAATTTGAGCCACACCAGCTACAGATGCAATCTTTAATATGCCTTCAGCACCTCTTGCTGGTATCAGAATTTGTTGTTTCTTTGATGTCTGCCCCACCACCTTTGTGATGTCATCAATTTTACCCAGAAGCTGAATCATTGGGTTGACTGTGTTCATGAAATCATTGGTGATCTTCTCAATAGTCTCCCGCAGGTTTTTCAGCTTGACCATGCTAGTGATGCTAGACGCTGCTCCTGTTGCTCCTCCAGCTACTCCAGCAGCAACACCACCAGCAGTGAGAGCTAAAGAAGCACCTAATGTGAACGGGGCCAAACACAGACCTGCTATAGCTGCGATTCCTCCTGCTGCTCCTATTGATGATCCTACCAAACTGCCCACTGTAGTGTTCTTGTGCACAGATTCTAGTTCATCAATGGCCTCCTTCAGCTTCTTTATTTTATCAATGAGACTTTGATGATTTCTGTCAAATTCTGACTGTAGTTCTTCAATTCTTCTTTGCAATTCATCCATCAAGTATCTGGTTGTTTTCCATCACCTGCATTTGAAGTTAAGCGTTATAAAAGATTATTATGGTCAATTTAAGAAACTTTTAAATTTGTCTTTGTCAATTGCAATTAATTATTGCAATTGGTTCAAGACCATGCAAGTGATATATTTTGCTGAGATAATCACTGCCGATAATATAAATGTACATCTTATGATTGAAAAAATATTCAGTCAAATCAGTCAAAACATGCCACAACAGCTAGAAGCTGTCTGGACGAGACAAAGTGACCAATGCAAATCCATTTCTTTTACTTTAACTGTATGTTTTTTTGTTTGGCAGCGACAGTCATGGGTCAGTCATTATGATTATGGGTGTATGCAAGACTTATGACAACGTTTAAAGGATACATTTTGCCACCTAACCTGCAGGATTTATGTGATCGAAATGAATGTGTATCATAAAAATTCATAATGCAATTTATTGACTCACGGTTGACTGAAGGAGGATGATCTTTACTGTGATCTGAAGCTCTGCAGTCGTGAGTGTCTGCAAGGGTCATCCATTTCTAGAAAGAAATTTACTTGCCTCCCTTTATGGTCAGCAGTTCCTTTATGAATTACAAAAATGAATAATAAAATGATTAATAATTTTTGACACGTTGTTATTCTTCATTTTAAGTTATTGATTAACCACATGATTCTATTTACTGTAAACTGTAATGTAAACGCACTGTAATATTAAAAGACAATGTAGCCCTCAAAGCTCACGCATTTTTTGTTCTTGTAATTATACCATTCTGGTCAGTCTCTCATTATACCATTCTGATAAGGGGCAGCAGTGGCTCAGTGGTTCATGTAGGTTGTCTACAAACCGAAAGGTTGGTGGTTCAATCCCCGGTTTCACCTGACCAAGTGTCGAAGTGTCCATGAGCAAGACACCTAACCCCAGCTGCTCCCGACGAGCTGGATGATGCCTTGCATGGCTGACACCGTCGTCGGTGTGTGAATGGGTGAATGTGAGGCAAGATGTAAAGAGCTTTGGATGGCCAAAGCTCTGTTGAATGGTCTGTTGAAAGCTCTATATAAATGCAGTCCATTTACCATTTAAGTCTCTCAATCATCTTTCTATAACCATGTGGACATCCTCAGAATGTTCCTGAAGTATCATTATATCTGATGCAAATTAAGTTTTACGCTCCCTCTTGAGTTTTGGACAGAGACAATTAGAGATATCAAAAGAAAGTACATATAAATTCCTTCATC
>NC_137098.1:69728175-69758175 GCF_949357685.1 Gobio gobio | reverse complement strand
ACATGAATTCAAAGCAATATTTTGAGTATGGTGAATTACCTTTTAGGCCACAATAAAATGCATTTCTAAGTAACATGAACTTAACAATGAATTATGTTATTAGGCCCTATATAGCTCTGACTGGTTTTGAGCAAAGTATCTGAACAAATAGTATAGGCAGCAACAGGCCAAACTAGCGCACAAACAGGTTGTGTGTTAGTGAGTTATCTTTAGTATTTCTTCTCACTGTAAAAAACGCAGTGTCAAATTAACACTTAAAGTGTTCATTTTAGCACTACCTCGGATCAAATATGTTCCCAATCTATCTAGTGTAAAAAGCACACCCTTTGTAGTGTTGAATTTACAGTGTTAATATAGCACCTTACAGTGTAGAAAAAATACACCGGGGGCGGCAATAACATTTTAGGGTGGCCGTGACACCCTTTACACACAAGAATGTTGCGTCAGATATGTGCTATTGCCCCCCCCCACTGATGGCGCCCTAGGAGACCGCCTAATTTGCCTATGCCTAAAAACGGCCCTGTGTGTGTGTGTGAGTTAGTATGTGTGTGTTTGAGAGAGTTTGTGTTTATGTGCGTGTGTGTGTGTGAACGTGTAAGAGAGAGTGTGTGTGTGTGTGTGTGCGTGCATGTGTATGAGGGTGCGAGTGAGTGTGTGTGTGTGTGTGTGTGCGCGCGTGTGTGTGTGCATGTGTATGATGGTGTGAGTGAGAGTGTGAGAGTGTGTGCGCGCATGTGTGTGCATGTGTATGAGGGTGCGAGTGTGTGTGTGTGTGTGTGTGTGCATATGTATGAGGGTGCGAGTGTGTGTGTTTGTGTGTGCATATGTATGAGGGTGCGAGTGTGTGTGTGCGCAGGTATATGTGGTTAATGAGGACACAGATGTGTATGACATGGGTATTACAACGTAAACAACATTCTGTTTTTTTTTTTATTCAAAAAATGCCGAAAGTTTTGTGTGAAGGGCAGGTTTAGGGGTATGTTTAGTGTAGTGTGTGTGTGTGTGTGTGTGTGTGTGTGTGTGTGTGTGTGTGTGTGTGTGTGTGTGTGTGTGTGTGTGTGTGTGTGTGTGTGTGTGTGTGTGTGTGTGTGTGTGTGTGTGTGTGTGTGTTCAGGCCTCAGGGGCCGTTTCTTCTCTGTGGTTCAACCAGGAATGATCAGTCACCACAGCAACGTCTCTCTCTCTCGCTCTCACACATGCACTCACACACACACACACACACACACACTCTCTGCTGGTCAGTGGAATCACACATCATCCACACCTAAAAATAACCCTGCCGGGGAACGACGGCGGCCAGTGAACTTTCACAAACACCAGAGCGATTCCCCGACTCCACAGCGAGAACTGAGACCAATTACAGGCCTCGAAGGAGAAAACCCATTACAGTCCATTAACACACACACACACACCGGCATGAGCTACAGTAAAGAACACCAGCTGCCATGTGTTACTGTGATTTTACCATGGTGTCCTAACCTGCACTTATAGGGTACCTATTTTTTCAGATAACTGAAGTATTTTATTGTAGTATATTATTTCCTTAATAAATGCTCTTTTTAAATATATATAGTGCATTTCTTTTTCACTGTGATTCTGTAAGACATCATTGAGAGTGTTTTCAGACAGCATTTATTGATCAAGGCGTTATTTATCAGCGTCAGACGGATGACGTGTCATAAACGAGCCGAGAGTGCGATTCATCATGTGACCGGAGAGCCGTTAACATCATTAACATCCAGCCCTCTTCATCCCTCGTCATCCTCTCGTCTGCGTCTCACTGAGTCACTTCTAATAACCACTGAACCGACGGGAGTCACGAGGAAGGACGACAGGAACAGAAGAGGATGAAATGGGACTGGATGATAGAAAATGTGTGAAAGGAAAATAAGCAGCGTAGGAGGCTTGAGATGAATCTCACTGAAACCTGTCAAGAACACTTCCAGGTCACATCTACACTATAAAATCGAATTAGTTAGACTTACTTAAAAGAGAATCAAATGCATCTGAAACCAAATAACTGTGATGTGTTGTTGCTTCACAGCATCAATAGGAAGAGAATTACACTAATATAAATGAAGTTCAAGAGGCCAACCAAAGGATACACTGATCTCCATAATGGCGACTTCAAACTAAAACATTTTTGGAAAATCGATATTCTCTCAAATGTTCAGTTGTATTGACAATTCAACATTCAAGATGACTTTGGGGAATGAGTGAACGCAAACAGAGAAAAATAACCGCAGAAGACGAGGAAATGAGTTAAAGTCTATTAAGAATTGCCCGCATCAAACCAATCAAATAATCTTAACTTGGGTTTTCTGAGTAAACAAGGCATAGTATGTGAATAGTGCAGATTACTAGATTTTAGTACTAGATTTTAAGTTAAGACAATGAAAAAATCATTTATATTTAAAATATTGTATTATTAAAAGGATTAAATGTACAAAAGGATAAATAAAATAGTTCGCTCATAGAAAATGAAGCCTATTTTTAGAGATAATGGAGAGAACAAAAAAATGTAATAAAAATATATTATCAAATAAAATATTCAGACACAATGAGAAAACAATGAGAAACAATGAAGTAAAATAATGAGAATTTGGGTGCAAAATGTGGTGTAATTGTCATGAAAAAAAATGTCACAATATTAAATATTTATTTTTAACATGTTAAATAATTTTCTTATATTATTGAAAAATATATATACGTAATCCTGCCAAGAACATTTCCAGGTCACATCTAATGACAAAATTAAACTAAAAAATTATATAAATTATTTAAATGTATATATGTATATATATATATGTATATATATATATATATATATATATATATATATATATATATATATATATATATATATATATATATATATATATATATATATATATATATATATATATATATATATATATATATATATATATATATATATATATATATATATATATATATATAAATAAAAAAATAAAATTATCTTATATATATAAAAATATATATGGATATTTTAATTAGTTAGTTAATTAGTTAATTATTTATTACTTTGCTCTAAGAAAATTAAGCCTATTTTTAGTTAGTCTGTTATCGCACTGAGAATAATGAACATAGAAATTTGGGTGAAAATATGGTTAAATTGTACTGAAAAAAAGTTGCAATGTTTTTGCATTTTAAATCATTTTCATATATTTTTGCAAAATATAATTACATATTTTTCTCTTGTGTTTTTGTGTTGAAATATGACCGAGCTTCACCCCTCGAGGCCTGAAGTCACAGTTAAAATTAACACACACACATATAAATACACACACAAACATACAGTGTGTATCTCTAATAGAGCCATTAAACATTTAAGCCGGCCTCAGAAACATCTCATGACTCCAGCCAGCCGTAATGAAAACAGCATTAAACCAGTGTAATGCTTGCGAAGAGAGTGATGGAGTTCATTCAGAGGAATATTGGCATCAGAAGTTAAAACAGGCCATGGGTGTCAATGATGCCAATATTCCTCTAACTCTAATGGATTCTGTGCAGGAGTGGACGGATCGATACCGGCCCGCACACGACACATCTCTCCTCTAGGATGAATGCGAACCAGACTATGCTAATATGCTCTGAATGTATGCAGATATATTCAAATCACGCCTTGCAGTGTAAAAGACAATCATCTTGTCTAGAATCTCGACGCTGAACATTTCTCACGCCGAAATCTGAAAAAAAAAAACGGGTTTGTCTTGCTCAGCTCTCTGCATCCATAAAAGTGAAATGCACTCAAAAGTCCACATGCAAAGCATCCCCAACCTATATTCTACTCTATAGTGCGATGTGTTTTTGACCGAGACAAGCCGAGACTTCAATATTAGACGAAAAGCATGCATTTACCTTCACAAACAACTGGACAGCATGGTGCAATCGACTAGTGAGGTTTTGTGCAATCGACTACTACTCAGCCCAAAGCAGTGGGAAATTGTGCAACACATTTGAAACTGACAAAGATTTCTCTGTTACAAACCCCATATGAGACCCGAATGACGTGATCAAGCTCGTTGAAACCATAATACCCAGCCAAAACAGCATCGACTGGGAAAACAGCACGAAACTTTCAGCCAATAACAAACCGTTCAATCTACATCAGCTGCAGGAACTACGGCATTTTGGCAGAATCATATACTAAACATCCATTATACAGGGAGTGCAGAATTATTAGGCACGTTGATTTTCTGATCATATTTTTTTTCCAGGCACATTTGACCAATTCCAAACCACAGTAATCCTAATAACTACTATTGATTTAGTATTTAATAATGTATAAGTGATATATAATTGTTCATGAAGGCTGGAAATGAAAATCACCTTATATTCAGGTGTGCAGAATTATTAGGCATGTTTTCTTTTACAGATAAATTGAGCCAAAAAAGAGATTTAACTCAGACTGAAAAGTCAAAAAGTATTAAATGCCCATGAGAAGGATGCAATACTAATGCAATACTAGACATTGCAGTTAAGGCGTGACCATTGGACAGTGAAATGCTCGTTGGGTCAGCAGGATCTGACAAAAACATGTGGTGAAGAAAAGACACCTGTTAACTGCAAAAGAATTAAGAATTAAGGTGAAGAATTAAGGGTGAAACCATCAGGAACCCTTTAGTCTCCAGCGCCACCATTTTCCAAAGCTGCAACCTACCTGGAGTCTCCAGAAGTGCAAGGTGTCAGGATCTCAGAGACTTCAGTTAGTTAAAGAATCCTAAAAAATGACCCCCACTAGATAAGAATCACAAGCTGAAGTGTTGTAAAATACATGAAGAAGGTTTTTTTATAGGCTTTATGGACAGATAGGTTGAGAGTGACTCTTGAAGGACCAGCACCACATCCTCTAGTACCACTGTTTGAAGAATTCATCTTCCAGAATCTGGCAGTACGTTTTGGGAGTTCATTTTAGTCCATCCTGAAGTCCTTTTTGCAGAGATGGACTAAAATGAACTCCCAAAACGTACTGCCAGATTCTGGAAGATGAATTCTTCAAACAGTGGTACTAGAGGATGTGGTGCTGGTCCTTCAAGAGTCACTCTCAACCTATCTGTCCATAAAGCCTATAAAAAAACCTTCTTCATGTATTTTACAACACTTCAGCTTGTGATTCTTATCTAGTGGGGGTCATTTTTTAGGATTCTTTACCTAACTGAAGTCTCTGAGATCCTGACACCTTGCACTTCTGGAGACTCCAGGTAGGTTGCAGCTCTGGAAAATGGTGGCGCTGGAGACTAAAGGGTTCCTGATGGTTTCACCCTTAATTCTTCACCTTAATTCTTAATTCTTTTGCAGTTAACAGGTGTCTTTTCTTCACCACATGTTTTTGTCTGACCCTGCTGACCCAACGAGCATTTCACTGTCCAATGGTCATGCCTTAACTGCAATGTCTAGTATTGCATTAGTATTGCATCCTTCTCATGGGCATTTAATACTTTTTGACTTTTCAGTCTGAGTTAAATCTCTTTTTTGGCTCAATTTATCTGTAAAAGAAAACATGCCTAATAATTCTGCACACCTGAATATAAGGTGATTTTCCTTTCCAGCCTTCATGAACAATTATATATCACTTATACATTATTAAATACTAAATCAATAGTAGTTATTAGGATTACTGTGGTTTGGAATTGGTCAAATGTGCCTGGAAAAAATATGATCAGAAAATCAACGTGCCTAATAATTCTGCACTTCCTGTATATATACACATAGATGTTGTGAACATCAGCATCTCACCTGAAAGTCAATGCTTGATTGTGCAATTATTACACTGCACGCAAAAAAACATTAGCTGACAATAAACTTTGACAAATTATTGAAATATAGCAGTGAAACTGAAGAATTTGGGCATTCATGTGCACACAGGGCCTAAAAGTAAGGGCCTAAAGTTCTTGCCACACCTGCAAATGACTTAAGAAAATGTAAATATTTTTTACTGGCCATGAAACGGTTACGTATGATCCATCCACGTATAGGCGCAAAGCGAGGACTGGGTCTGCCTTCGCCAGGGGCAGCACTTGCAGGTTCACCACCTGGTCCTTGAACATGAGAGTTAGCCGGCCCGAATTCCAGGCATGATTCTTTAACTGAAAATGCTTGCAGGTCCCCCACCCTCTTGCTGGAAGCCAGTGCAGTCCGGAGCATCGTCTTTTTAGACGAGTTTTCAGCTCCGCTGTTTGCATTGGTTCAAAGCAAGCCTGCAGCACTCCTGTCAGAAACTGAAGCCTCTGGGCCTCGATCGCCCCCCGGTGGTTGGTCCCAGTATAGCTCATTAACTCCACCTCTCCATGTATACAAATGGATGGGAGACACACTAAATAATTAAATTACACTTCAAATAATTGTTTCCTAAAGATGGTTTCTGTTATTTTAGGCAGTTTTTATCACGATGATTTCATTTCAAGTGTTCGTTTTTCAAATAAGTTTAGTTTTAGTTTGCTATTTGATGCTATAAAAACGGGGAGTGTTTACTAAATTTTGACTTGGCCCTGTGTGCACATACAGTTCAAAGGTTTGTGGTCTTTTTTGAAAGAAATTAATACCTTTAATCCAGCAAGGATGCATTAAATTGATCAAAAGTGACAATACAGACATTTATTATTCTAAAAAAATATTCATATTTCAAATAAATGTTGCATTGTAAACAATTGCCAGACATTTGCAGGATTAAATGGTATTATTTAACAATAAATTACTGTAGTTTACAGTGAAATTTACAGTGAAATGAATGCATGCTGGGTATTTTTTCTGTTATTCAACAGCGAAATATGCTGACATCACAGTCATTTGCTGCTCTTGTTTTACTGTGAATTCACATTATAAAGTTGTCTTTAATCAAGCCTCTGTAAGAAATGATATTGTTTAGTACTGTAAATGTTCACCATGAGGTCACCATGATGGTGATCAGTGTTCCATTAGCTTGGGCTCTTGGACCTTGTATATTCATATTCATATGTCTGATCTAGCCAAGTCAGAAGTATGACATATAAAACAACTGTTAAAACAATGACAAGCTAGAATATAAAATAAGCTAATTGGCTGATTTTAAATTAGCAAATCTTTACTCTTATTAGCATTATTTCAGCATAAAGGTTTACCAATAACTTTTTTCAAATTCATCATCGTTTGTAGATGGACATTTCACAATAGTGAAGCAGCTGCTTATATTTATCTTTGAAAGGTGTGACATCATCATCACAAGACTATTTTTCTTTCATCACCTAATGATACACAGACATCAATACAAAACACAACAATGGTGACACTCAACAAGTAAACAAGCACAGACTGCTAAAAGTGAAGCAAAAATAAGTTCATCAGCACAGATAAAACCAACAAGAATCAATAAAGTCGACATCTATTCATGCCGCAGTGCATGCTGGGTACCTTCATAGTACATATGCTCTGTAGAAATACAGTATGATATTCTAAGAGTGCCATTAGACACAAGAGAAGTCCTACTGTGAGAGTCATGCAGTTACTAACCTGGAATATACTGTAATCTCACACTAACATTTTAGCAGTGTGTTCTTTTGAACTTTCTATTAATATTTTACTATTTTATTGTATTTTAGAACAATATTTGCAGCATTGGTGAGCAGAAGACACTCTTTAAAATCAAAACATTAACATATATTTAAGACTCCAATCTTTTGAATGGTACTCTAACACAAAATGTATGTATTTTCACTCCACATTAAGGCTGCAAACGTCATCAACTAGCAATGCTAGAGTTTAGAAAAGTGCAAAACATTATAGGGACACTTTATTGTGACAAAAGATAAATGCAAAGATCGCAAGAGTTACACAATCCCTGGCCCCAGATACTAAACTGTGTCTGTCTCTCTCTCTCTCATGGCCTGCTTAGTACGAGACTTCAAAACAACTCCAGTGTTCAGTGATAAACAACTCCGCTGGCAAACACACTGCTGTTTTCATGTCTCTCTGTCCGCTCAGTGCCAGCACATCTAATCAATGCAGAGATGCCTGAGGATACCACAAAGCTCCAGTGAGATCTACACCTAAAATGCTAATTTTACAGACACAGACACCTCTGATGTACCACAACACTTCTCCATTGCCCACCGGACAAGTGTTATTGCTCAACAATTACTCTTCTGTTGCTCAATGTTCGAGTTAAACAATAAGTCATAATGTTTTAACGTGTTTTCCGGTACAAATAGTATTCTTAAATCAAGAAGCAAAATAACCTAAGCTATTAAGTCCTATTTCCTGGAGAAAATGTATCATTAAGTTTAAGCTTAAAAAAACCCAGAAACAAATATCAGCCAATGGGGTCAGAAAAATAATCTTAATACAAAGGACAAAACAAGACTATTTTTCTGACCTCAATGAAACACAGAGCGTTTCTCAAAGCCTTCCTTACCAATACAATCTCAAATGGCGAGAGGGCAGTGATGTAATGTGTGCTGATCTGGGATCAGTTTTGAGTGAAATGCTTGTAGGAGCGGGACGCCGGCGGCTGAGGGACGGTAGCAGGATATTGAGAGTTTAAATCAAAGCAGAGGAAGAGGATTGTGTGTGACCCGAACGGTGATTCAGCGCGAGGCGGAGAGGATGCTGTGTGTTTGTGTGTATTAGCAACTGTAATATTTAAAGGATTACACCGAGATGAGCAGGGTGTGTGTCGCTTTTTACAGTGATTACAGGCATAACAGCAGAGGGAAATGAGAATTACTAAAGCTGAGATCGGGTCGACACAATTTCACGTTCGGTTCTGCGACAGATGCGTGGACCGCCTCAATACTGAATACATTTGTTATATTTTATTACAAAAATACAGAATGCTATTTCTTCTGTGCTATGACTGCAAAAAATTATGTTCATCCTTAATATGTTTGTCTTGTACAAATATCTAAATATTCTTAAATCAAGATAAATTTACTTAAATAACATAAGATAATAAATTATCAAAATTCAGTCAGATTTTATGCTAAAAAACAAAGACAAAAAAATTATTTCTGACCCCATTGATGGATATCTTCTTGTTTCAAGCACATATAATTAAAAAAAAAAAAATCCTGAAAAATATTTAAACATCCTTAAATCAAGATGGATTTACTGGAGAAGCAAAATGATAAGGCGGCGGCTATTTGCACCAAGTGAAAATAACATTTTCTTAGCGATTGATGATATATACACTACTTGCAAATAGTGATATATTCTATTTACACATGTAAATGTGTAGATGTGTTAATAGTAATTAGATGCTATTTATACTTTATTTTGTCAGATATATACTATTTGCATCTCAGTATTATTGTACATTAACAGGATGCAATAATAGCACGCAGTGTAAATGATTATAGTTATTAAAATTATTAAATGGATGCCGCCTTAATGGGACAATAAAAGCCCTCCCTACACCAACCCCTAACCCGACCCAATAAATACTCTTATTATTATTATTATGAAACATTTGGTTTGGCACATTATTTCCACTTCTAGAACATTTTCTTCATTTTTATTGAAAGTAAATGCCTTTTTCGATGGGAAAAGGGAGAAAAGCGAGCTCTGCAAAAGGCAGATTCAAACCCGGGTCAATCACGTCACTATGCCTGACTATGCCACTGAAGACCCTGAAATATAAGTGTGTATTTTATGTAATCTTGTTTGGCCCAACCACACATTGTTAGGCGGAGCTATTTGCACAGGTGTAAAGTTGATGTCTTGTTTTCTGAAAAATGCATCAAGATTAAGCAAGTTTATACTTAAAACAAGAGAAAATATCTGCCAGTGTGGTTAGAAAAATCCTACTGGCAGATACTTCTACTGTTATGTACTGCTCCGAGACACGAATGTTGAGAATCCAAACGCAGCTTTATTTTAAAGGTCAATCCACACTCGTCGTCAACAAACAGGCAAGAGGTCATAACAGGTAATCAGTCCAATCAGGCAAACAAGACTGGAGACACAGGCAAACGGGTAATCCACGGAACAGGCAAGGCATCCAAAAACCAAGCGACAAGAAACCAGGGAAACCGCTCAGAAATGCAGTTGTTACACTAAACAAGACTTCACAATGAATGACTAACCAGGTTTATATAGGGTGAGGTAAACAGGGTAATGAGACACAGGTGCATGTAATCAGGGATGATGCGGAGCAGGGAGTTATGGGAAATGTAGTTTGTGATGGAGTGACAGTCCAGGGTGGAGTGCCCTCTGGTGGTAACCACAGGCCACTCTCACTCCTGATCTACTCTGTAACAATGATTATTATTATTATTTTTTTTTTTTTTTAAATGATGTAGAAACAATTATTACTCAGAAATTGTTAGTAATTTTCACAAACAATTGCAAAGAAATGCAAGTAACACACTGAATTTGATGTGAAAATTTGAAATATTTTGTAGTATATTTGTTGAAGTATTTTGTTGTAAAAACAAACTCCAATTAGTTTTATTTAACTTCATATATTACATACTTACATATACATATATATATTTTTTTTTTATTTTTTATAGTTGAAACAAGAAAACAATTCTGCAAATGGCGTCATAGTTATTTTTGTTTAGTATTGTTTTCCAGTACAAATATCTTTTAAAAAAAAAATCCTAAAACAGGATACGTTTACACTGAAAATTGTAGAAACTATTTTTAATCAGAAATGTATAGAAAATTTCACAAAAAATGAAAAACAAACACATTGAATTAAACACATAATTAAGTAATTTAAGTAGAAAATTTGTAAATTAAGTTGAAAAAGTGAAAACGCATTTTCTTGTAAAATGTACTCCAATTATCTTTTCTTATTTACAACTTCAAAAAAATCAAAACAAGATATAAAGTCTTTATTTCATATATATATATATATATATATATATATATATATATATATATATATATATATATATATATATATATATATATATATATATATATATATATATATATATATATATATATATATATATATATATATTTCTCTTAGAGTTAAGGTTATTTTTCTGACTACATGGGTAGATTTTTTTTCTTAATTCAAACATGATGTAAAAGCCTCTAAATCTGTCTGACGTTTTTCTTTAAAATAAGGATTTTTGTCAGGCGTCTATGTATAGGTTTCTACCTAAGTACCGGTACTTCTGAATGGGCTGAGGCTGGGATTTAGTGGGTTTGAAGTTAAAGTATTTTATGAACCTATACTATATGCGGAGAGCATTCACGTTATCTCATTTTTGACCGAAGTGGCTTTAAAGGCATCTGAACTCTTCATATAACAAGTTTATTTGTCTTTGTTTTAAGCATAAACTTAAAGATTTTAAATCTTGTAATTTTGCTTCTCAAGTAAATGTGCCTTGATTTAAGAACGTTTAAATATTTGTACTGAAAAACTAAACTGAAGTGCTGTAGAAACCTGGAGGTCGAGTTTCAGTATGGTAGTAGTAGGGCAGGACCCGTTTAGAGGCATGACGGTATTTTTAGGCGTCATGATAAAGGACACTGGGATATGTTGCGGTCGGGCTATTCTTGGGAAAGCAGTTGTATATATCGGTGTGGATTGCGTTCCTGAAGACATCAGACCACATGTGACCGCCTGGTACTTGAGCAAACCCCAAGCAATGATACAAAAGCGTTATGTTTCTCACATTTTCAGATTACAAACATCGCACTGTCAATCAAGAACGCAGACCAATGAACATGAAGTAAAGCAAAAACCTGAATCAGTCTCACGAGCGGCTGGAGAAACGTCCTTAACCCAGAGTTGAGGACGGTGTAGTGTGACGTTACTGGTAAGTGTGTGTTAACTGAGTGCTATTTCAAGAGTTCAGCCATCAGACGCCCTGAGAGACCTCGAGCTGAAAGAGTTTGTGTGAAGAGCCCGAATCCAGTGTAATGGGCTGAGCAGCAAAACAATCTTCTGAATGTGTGTTTATTCAGCTTTAGGGACAAAACTGAACAACACAATCGGAACGCCTCAAAAGTTAATATATAAAGTAAATAATTCAAGAATAAATAGAAATTAAAAGTTTTCTTTTAGTGGGAAGTGAAATGCAGAGGAAATATAAAAGTAGACTAAAGCCCTATTCGGAGGGGATTAGTTTTACCAGGGTAGGTGGAGTATTTTACCACAGGACGTCTGTAATATTAATTGCCATTTCACACGGGATAAGACATCTCAGTAAAACTAACAGAAGTGGAAGGGGTAACTCGATTTATATAACAGTTTGGTCCGGTTGAACGATTTTTTTTATTAAATTCTGATTGGATTCTGTTGGTAATAGTCACTTACTACCTGAAGCTAAAAGAAGTTTTGTGCCTCTGACTTTTAACTTTTTTTTTTATCCAAATGGTAAGAAGAAAACACTCAAGGTTTGCCATAGACTTGTCCCAATGCCTAGAACACAACTGAATGTTTTTAAGCGCCTTCATATTTGAAAAAAAAATGCAGAAAATTACATTTAAACAGGAAATGACGTAATATTTACAGCAGGTGTATTCGCACGGGATTAGTATTACCTGAGGTTCTTTTACCGGACCTTTTTACACAAGGTAAAAGCCACCATAATCTTTACTGACATTGTGCGTAATGATGACTGAGATGGCACATTTGGGAATCACTGAGAAGCTCACCTCTCCCTGTTAAATCAATCCCATCCGAATGGGGCTTTGACTACAAATTGTCTAAATTGTAAGTATAAAAACAAACAATCATACTTGCAAACTTTTCCCACTGTAAAGAATCTTTAGTGCAGTTGAAAGATGGGATGTTAAAGGTTCTGATAAAGAACCTTCATTTTTATGAGTGAACTCAATATTGTTAGCATTTGGATTTTAGACATATAAGAGGTCCTCATACTATAAGAATGAAAACTTTCTTGTTAGTCCAAAATCAGCTTTTATTGTTACTAAGCCCAGAGAACGACTCGTTGTGGAATGAGCCTGTCATAGATAGTGAAAGACCACCTCTGCAGAAGAAGATTAACGCCCACTTTATCATTGCAACTTTGGCCCCGCCCACTGGTGTGTTAGTGAGATGACGAGGAGACACGAACAGACTAAAAATAACATTCCCTTCCAAAGGACCCTAATGCTAGGAATGTTCTTTAAATATTTTCAACAATGAATGTCTATTTATTTGTATTCGGCATAATTCACAGCAGAGGGCGTTTACACTGAAGTCTCACAGCAGCCAATCACAGCAGAGGCCGTTTACACTGAAGTCTCACAGCAGCCAATCACAGCAGAGGGCGTTTACACTGAAGTCTAACAGCAGCCAATCGCAGCAGAGGGCGTTTACACTGAAGTCTAACAGCAGCCAATCACAGCAGAGGGCGTTTGCACTGAAGTCTAACAGCAGCCAATCACATCAGTGGGCGTTTACACTGAAGTCTCACAGCAGCCAATCACAGCAGAGGCCGTTTAAACTGAAGTCTAACAGCAGCCAATCACAGCAGAGGGCGTTTACACTGAAGTCTAACAGCAGCCAATCACAGCAGAGGGCGTTTACACTGAAGTCTCACAGCAGAGGCCGTTTAAACTGAAGTCTAACAGCAGCCAATCACAGCAGAGGGCGTTTACACTGAAGTCTCACAGCAGCCAATCACAGCAGAGGGCGTTTACACTGAAGTCTCACAGCAGAGGCCGTTTAAACTGAAGTCTAACAGCAGCCAATCACAGCAGAGGGCGTTTACACTGAAGTCTAACAGCAGCCAATCACAGCAGAGGGCGTTTACACTGAAGTCTCACAGCAGAGGCCGTTTAAACTGAAGTCTAACAGCAGCCAATCACAGCAGAGGGCGTTTACACTGAAGTCTCACAGCAGCCAATCACAGCAGAGGGCGTTTACACTGAAGTCTCACAGCAGAGGCCGTTTAAACTGAAGTCTAACAGCAGCCAATCACAGCAGAGGGCGTTTACACTGAAGTCTCACAGCAGCCAATCACAGCAGAGGGCGTTTACACTGAAGTCTCACAGCAGAGGCCGTTTAAACTGAAGTCTCACAGCAGCCAATCACAGCAGTGGGCGTTTACACTGAAGTCTAACAGCAGCCAATCACAGCAGTGGGCGTTTACACTGAAGTCTAAGAGCAGCCAATCACAGCAGAGGGCGTTTACACTGAAGTCTCACAGCAGCCAATCACAGCAGTGGGCGTTTACACTGAAGTCTAACAGCAGCCAATCACAGCAGTGGGCGTTTACACTGAAGTCTAACAGCAGCCAATCACAGCAGTGGGCGTTTACACTGAAGTCTAACAGCAGCCAATCACAGCAGAGGGCGTTTACACTGAAGTCCCACAGCAGCCAATCACAGCAGTGGGCGTTTACACTGAAGTCTAACAGCAGCCAATCACAGCAGTGGGCGTTTACACTGAAGTCTCACAGCAGCCAATCACAGCAGTGGGCGTTTACACTGAAGTCTAACAGCAGCCAATCACAGCAGTGGGCGTTTACACTGAAGTCTCACAGCAGCCAATCACAGCAGTGGGCGTTTACACTGAAGTCTAACAGCAGCCAATCACAGCAGAGGGCGTTTACACTGAAGTCTCACAGCAGCCAATCACAGCAGTGGGCGTTTACACTGAAGTCTAACAGCAGCCAATCACAGCAGTGGGCGTTTACACTGAAGTCTCACAGCAGCCAATCACAGCAGTGGGCGTTTACACTGAAGTCTAACAGCAGCCAATCACAGCAGTGGGCGTTTACACTGAAGTCTCACAGCAGCCAATCACAGCAGTGGGCGTTTACACTGAAGTCTAACAGCAGCCAATCACAGCAGAGGGCGTTTACACTGAAGTCTCACAGCAGCCAATCACAGCAGTGGGCGTTTACACTGAAGTCTCACAGCAGCCAATCACAGCAGAGGGCGTTTACACTGAAGTCTCACAGCAGCCAATCGCAGCAGTGGGCGTTTACACTGAAGTCTCACAGCAGCCAATCACAGCAGAGGCCGTTTACACTGAAGTCTCACAGCAGCCAATCACAGCAGTGGGCGTTTACACTGAAGTCTCACAGCAGCCAATCACAGCAGTGGGCGTTTACACTGAAGTCTCACAGCAGCCAATCGCAGCAGTGGGCGTTTACACTGAAGTCTCACAGCAGCCAATCGCAGCAGTGGGCGTTTACACTGAAGTCTCACAGCAGCCAATCACAGCAGTGGGCGTTTACACTGAAGTCTCACAGCAGCCAATCGCAGCAGTGGGCGTTTACACTGAAGTCTCACAGCAGACACGCCCCCACAAACCGAGCATTTAAATCTGAGGCTAAAATCAGGCAAGGAAAAATGCCTTTTATTTCTGTCCATTCTTTTATGTAAAAATCACACTAACATTATAAGTGCACCACAGGAAACGTTATAAAACAATAAAACAATGCTTTTCATGACCCCTTTAAAAACGCCCCACTTGTTTTAATGACCATTTCAGGGTGTGTATGAGAAACATGATAAGAGAATAACTTCAAAACAGCGCTACTCGACCAAACTAACCCTCTGCACCAGCCATTCGACACCGTGACACACAAATAGCACAGTTAAACTATGGATACGACACACATATCACCTGAGTTTAAAGCCTGGACCTCATGAATCAGACACCGCATTCGTTTTCCTTCCTGAAATCTGTTCAGCTCTCTGACTGAAGAGGAAAAACTTAGTTTGCCTTCAAATACTCCCGCTTGGGACTTGTGAAAACAACTTAATAAATTCTCAAAATCTTGATTTCTCAATGGGACAAAAGAAATGACATTTCTTTAAGCATTACAGTATTTATTTGAAGTCTGTGTGTGTTGAAGGAAAATAAATGTGACACCTGTGTGATTGTGTTGCTTGCAGAGGAATTTAATGGCTCAATAACACACACACACACACACACACACACACACACACACACACACACACACACACACACACACACACACACACACACACACACACAAAGTGAGCATGACTGAACTGGTAACAAACACATTTTGAAATGAACAAAGTATTAAATGTAACCAATCTATTCACAATAACTGCACACAGCGGATCTGGGTGTGTGTGTGTGTGTGTGTGTGTGTGTGTGTGTGTGTGTGTGTGTGTTCGCCTGCTCTGGGCTTTGTCCCGGTGTTTGTTCATCTAGAAAGTTTAGATGACAAAAGAAAAGAGAATGAGCCATGGCAGCCGCCATGGAGACCCGGAGATAAGCCAAAACGCTCAGTGTTGTTTTCCTGATCCTTCACTCCTGCGTATCCCACAGCGATGCTGCCGCATTCATCACTTCAGCAGGAAAAGAGCAGCCAACACCCTGATGGATTACAGCACTGACTCACTCTATCTGTGTGTGTATATCTCTCTATCTCTCTATCTACCTGCCGTCTGTCCATCTATAAACACTCTATTGCCAAAATTGGGACGCCCCTCAAAATCACTGAGGTGTTCAGGTGTTCAATCACTTCATGGCCACAGGTGTATAACTCAAGCTCTAGGCCTGCAGACGCTTCTACACACATTAGTGAAAGAATGGGCCGCTCTCAGGAGCTCAGAGAACTCAAGCGTGGGGCCGTGATCGGTGGACACCTGTGCAATAAGTCCATTCGGGACATTTCCTCACTACTAAATATTCCACGCTCAACTGTTAGTGGTGTTATAACAAAGCGGAAGCAATTGGGAACAACAGCAACTCAGCCACGAATTGGTAGGCCACGTAAAATCACAGAGCGGGGTCAGCGCATGCTGAGGGTCACAGTCGCAAAAGTGGCCAACTTTCTGCAGAGTCAAGAGCTCCAGACCTCCAAACTTCTGTGGCCTTCAGATGAGCTCAAGAACAGTGTGTAGAGCTTCATGGAATGGGTTTCCATGGCATCACCAAGTGCAATGCAAAGCGTGGGACGCAGTGGGGTAAAGCGCGCCGCCACTCTAGAGCAGTGGAGACGTGTTCTCTGAGTGACCAATCACACTTCTCTGTCTGACAATCCCATGGACGAGTCTGGGTTTGGCGGTTGCCAGGAGAACAGGACTTGCCTGACTGCATTGTGCCAAGTGTAAAGTTTGGTGGAGGAGGGGATTATGGTGTGGGGGTTGTTTTTCAGTGGTTGCGCTTGGCCCCTTAGTTCCAGTGAAAGGAACTCTTAATACTTCACCAAGACATTTTGGACAATTTCATGCTCCCAACTTTGCGGGAACAGTTTGGGGACGGCCCCTTCCTGTCCCAGCATGACTGACCAGTGCTCAAAGCGTCGGTCCATAAAGACATGGATGAGCAAGCTTGGTGTGGAGGAACTGGACTGGCCTGACCTCAACCCGATAGGACACCTTTGGGATGAATTAGAGCGGAGACTGAGAGCCAGGCCTTCTCGTCCAACATCAGTGCCTGACCTCACAAATGTGCTGTCTGTCTGTATATCATCTATCATCCATCCATCCATCCATCCATCATCCATCCATCCATCATCTCATTTCCGGTCATGTCTGTTCTGTTCGTCACACTTTCATGTCTTTTATCCAGCAGTATTAAGGAATCTCTCTCTTGACGTTCCTGGTGAATCTCAGCGGCCTTAATTTCCTCAAATGTTTCTCCAGTTCTCCGTCATTACGGCTCAGTGTGTACTTGTTAACTTTCAGTAAAGCCCAGAGACTCGGTTCATTAGAGAGAATCAAACATTCGACCTGATTAAGTGTCCTTGCGTAACTGATGTGCATCATTAAAGAGCCTGAAAGACAAGATGTTCTCTCTCCAACACACACTCATTCCTAGAACGACCTTCACGCTGGAGGCTCGTCACCATTTGGAAGCGACACACACATAAACCCCCCCAGATCTTATTATGCAGATGTAATCCATGACCACAGCCATGAGGACATGACATCACTGATACGCCTCAAACCCCTTCGCTTATGTAAACCCTCTCAGTTTACCCAGAATTCTGCACCACTTCAGTGTTTCATAACATATCATTCAGTGCACAAGACGAGACAAGAAAGTGTTTTCAAGCAAATGTTGCATTCAAATTTTGTTCTGTAATTACTTTCACAGAAACTACTCTATAGCCAAAAGCTACAAGTGGGCGGAGTCAAATACCAGCGTATGGCAAAAAGGTTATTCTTTGACTAATGACTGGTTACAAGAAGCCTGTGTGACCGAGGCTTGTTTTCACAACTAGGGCTGAAACAGACCTAATATTAAATATATAATAATATTTATATTTGCTCTGAATTGGCTTAAAATTGTGTGTGTGTGTGTGTGTGGGGGGGGGGGGGATTCAATAAGTTGAATTATTTCAATTTATTATTTCAACTAAACATTTATTGTAACAAAATATATTCAAAATATGGTCAAAAAAAAAAAGTGTTATATCAAGTGTATAATTATGGCAACACTGCTTGGTTGATATTAAATTAAACACTTTGTGATTCTATAAGATTTAAGATCAACTTTTCAATAAAAAAAAATAGTTACGGGGGGTGGGGGCTGTATTTTTTAGCATTTTATTAAACATTTTATTGTTTTTTTCAATATAATGCAATATTTTTACGAATTTTTTGAAAGTTTGCCAGTCCCCCTGGTTGAGTAAAACATTATACAACATTTTTTTTAATGAAAATTAATGTAAAAAAATAATGCCGCAATGAGACTTCTGTGCACTTTCTAAATGGTGACGCAAACAAATGATTGAATCGTGGAGTTGATTTATTGAAACGAGAAGTTTGAAGTGTGGAAATCAATGAAACCAACTCTATTTCTGCTACTTGAGTTTACATACGAGATGCTATTACAGTTTTTCTCAGTCGCTTTGGTACATTTCTCAGATCAGAATTGAAATTGAAATTGAATGTTGATCAAAGTGTATTATAATGTGTCTCTGTTGAATAGTCTCACCCCCCACAACATTTAGGCATTAGTTCATAGCAGAAGTCTTTACATGCAAAATGGTTGAACAAGTTGTCATAAAATGTCAAGCATATTTCTATACATTTCCGTTAGATGTTCACATTTCTACTTTAGTTTTTCTGGGTTTTTTTCTCTTTGTGCTATGCAGTGCTTTCTTTTCCTTTCTGTATTGCAATGATATGGTCTGTCAACAAATTACAGTACAAACAGTAAAAGCGTAAATGTGAATCTTGTCCAGTCTCTTGCATTCAAACTCCCACACACACTAAGGTGTAACCTACAATTTACAATAATTGTCATCAAAACTTTAGCCATATTTACATCAGAACATCCCTCCAGTGTGCAGTTATATTGACAATATGACTAAGCAATTTGACTGTCTTGTTCATACACAATGACACAAGGACTTGTGATTCTGATGGCATTGACTTGTTCATGTTGATATTTACTTTTGAGAGATGAACTAGAGCTAGAGACTGGCTTTTGCAGGTAATCCATGGTGTTGGGCTATTTGTACGAATTGTTTAGAGAAATGCACTTGCTGTTTTGCAAATGTCGAGGATGATTCGAGAAATGTACCAAAGCGACTGAGAAAAACTGTAAAACACCTTAGACTTCAAGATCCTAAAGTCACGAATAACAAGACAAGGAAGGATCACAAAACTGGTCTAACGTAATCTTTAGGCCAAAAGTGCATACAAATTACTGAGATATTTACAATGATTCTCACTTTTATCATAAAAATTCATTGCAAATGTATTTCCCAGCCATAATATCAACTAGTAAAAAATGTAATCCCACTACACGTGAGATTCTCGTCTTACAAATCTAGATTCACATCCACCCACATACCAATATTAGTTCTCATCTTTCAGATGTACACATGTTAGAGAGGGCAGAGCGAGGTGAGGGAATGAATGAGGAGAGAAACCCACAGAGAGCAGGAATAGCTGGAGCTGAATGGTTGGAGGATGCGGGGGAACAGAGGGAGCTCTGTACCGTCAGAAGAGCAGATCCACAAACACACAGTCACCTCTGAGACTGTCTGACTGCTCACTCATCTGTTCTCATCACTGCAGGGGCAGGTCAGTCCTACGGTCACCTGAGGATACTACACTACACCACAACATCTAACTTTGAACATAATGTTCAATAGATAGAACGACAGAACAAATGACAGACAGAAGGATAGAATGAACAATTGAACGACAGACGGACAGAATGAACAGACAGAATTAACAAACAAATAAATGGACGAATGAACAGAGAGACAGACAGAATGAGAGAATGAACAAATGACAAATGGACGGACAGAATAAACTAACGGACAACGGACAGACAGACAGACAGACAGATAGATAGATAAAATGAACAAATTAGATAGATAGATAGATAGATAGATAGATAGATAGATAGATAGATAGATAGATAGATAGATAGATAGATAGATAGATAGATAGATAGATAGATAGATAGATAGATAGATAGATAGATAGATAGAATGAACAAGCGAACATCAGGCAGACAGATAGATAGAATGATAGACTGAAAAAACAAACAACAGACAGATGGATGGACAGACAGACAGACAGACAGATGATAAAATGACCAAACGAATGACGGACAGACAGACAGAATGATAGAATGAACAAACGAACAACAGACAGACAGACAGAATGATAGAATGAACTAATGAACAATGGACAGACAGACAGACAGACAGACAGACAGACAGACAGACAGACAGACATAATAAACTAACGAACAACGGACAGACAGACAGACAGACAGACTGATAGAATGAACAAACGAACAATGGACAGACAGACAGAATGATAGAATGAACAAGTGAACGTCTGACAGATAGATAGAATGAACAAAGAAACAACAGACAGACATAATAAACTAACGAACAACGGACAGACAGACAGACAGAATGATAGAATGAACAAATGATAGATAGATAGATAGATAGATAGATAGATAGATAGATAGATAGATAGATAGATAGATAGATAGATAGATAGATAGATAGATAGATAGATAGATAGATAGATAGATAGATAGATAGATAGATAGATAGAATGAACAAGCGAACATCAGGCAGACAGATAGATAGAATGATAGACTGAAAAAACAAACAACAGACAGATAGATGGACAGACAGACAGAGAGACAGACAGATAGACAGATGATAAAATGACCAAACGAACAACGGACAGACAGACAGAGACAGAATGAACTAACGAACAACGGACAGACATACAGAATGATAGAATGAACAAACAAACAATGGACAGACAGACAGACAGAATGATAGAATGAACAAACGAACAATGGACAGACAGACAGACAGAATGATAGAATAAACTAATGAACAATGGACAGACAGACAGAATGATAGAATGAACAAACAAACAACAGACAGACATAATAAACGAACAACGGACAGACAGACAGACAGACAGACAGACAGACAGACAGACTGATAGAATGAACAAACGAACAATGGACAGACAGACAGAATGATAGAATGAACAAGTGAACGTCTGACAGAATGATAGAATGAACAAACAAACAACAGACAGACATAATAAACGAACAACGGACAGACAGACAGACAGACAGACAGACAGACAGACAGACAGACAGACAGACAGACAGACTGATAGAATGAACAAACGAACAATGGACAGACAGACAGAATGATAGAATGAACAAGTGAACGTCTGACAGAATGATAGAATGAACAAACAAACAACAGACAGACATAATAAACTAACGAACAACGGACAGACAGACAGATAGAATGAACAAATGAATGACAGATAGATAGATAGATAGATAGATAGATAGATAGATAGATAGATAGATAGATAGATAGATAGATAGATAGATAGATAGATAGATAGATAGATAGATAGATAGATAGATAGATAGATAGATAGATAGATAGATAGATAGATAGATAGATAGATAGATAGATAGATAGATAGAAAGATAGATAGATAGATAGATAGATGGATGGACAGACAGACAGACAGAGAGACAGAATGAACAAATGAATGACTGTCTGTCCAACCATCCATTGTTCTGTCTGTCGTTCAGTTGTTCTATCTAGAGAAAGTAAAGGCACTGTGTGAAAGACAGACAGACAGAACGATAGATGGACAGATTCTCATCCACCAGTAAATGAAAGTTTCCTAACAGATGAATAGTTTCCCTCCAGTCATTACTCAAGGCAGAGTCTGTCTAAACCTCTCTCCGCTTCTCCTCGCTGCTGCTGATGTGCTGCACGCGGGTGGCCTTCAGTCAGAGGCTACACAAGCTCCACAGAGCGCTCTTCACCTTACAGTCCCCAGACCAGCTGCTCTCACTTCACCAGCAGAACGCACATCACCTTCAGTCAGAGACTACACAAGCTCCACAGAGCGCTCTTTACCTTACAGTCCCCACACCAGCAGCTCTCACTTCACCAGCAGAACGCACATCACCTTCAGTCAGAGACTACACAAGCTCCACAGAGCGCTCTTTACCTTACAGTCCCCAGACCAGCTGCTCTCACTTCACCAGCATCACCTTCAGTCAGAGACTACACAAGCTCCACAGAGCGCTCTTTACCTTACAGTCCCCACACCAGCAGCTCTCACTTCACCAGCATCACCTTCAGTCAGAGACTACACAAGCTCCACAGAGCGCTCTTTACCTTACAGTCCCCACACCAGCTGCTCTCACTTCACCAGCAGAACGCACATCACCTTCAGTCAGAGGCTACACAAGCTCCACAGAGCGCTCTTCACCTTACAGTCCCCACACCAGCAGCTCTCACTTCACCAGCAGAACGCACATCACCTTCAGTCAGAGACTACACAAGCTCCACAGAGCGCTCTTCACCTTACAGTCCCCACACCAGCAGCTCTCACTTCACCAGCAGAACGCACATCACCTTCAGTCAGAGACTACACAAGCTCCACAGAGCGCTCTTCACCTTACAGTCCCCACACCAGCTGCTCTCACTTCACCAGCAGAACGCACATCACCTTCAGTCAGAGACTACACAAGCTCCACAGAGCGCTCTTTACCTTACAGTCCCCACACCAGCTGCTCTCACTTCACCAGCAGAACGCACATCACCTTCAGTCAGAGACTACACAAGCTCCACAGAGCGCTCTTTACCTTACAGTCCCCACACCAGCTGCTCTCACTTCACCAGCAGAACGCACATCACCTTCAGTCAGAGACTACACAAGCTCCACAGAGCGCTCTTCACCTTACAGTCCCCACACCAGCAGCTCTCACTTCACCAGCAGAACGCACATCACCTTCAGTCAGAGGCTACACAAGCTCCACAGAGCGCTCTCTACCTTACAGTCCCCAGACCAGCTGCTCTCACTTCACCAGCAGAACGCACATCACCTTCAGTCAGAGACTACACAAGCTCCACAGAGCGCTCTTTACCTTACAGTCCCCACACCAGCTGCTCTCACTTCACCAGCATCACCTTCAGTCAGAGACTACACAAGCTCCACAGAGCGCTCTTCACCTTACAGTCCCCAGACCAGCTGCTCTCACTTCACCAGCAGAACGCACATCACATCAAGGGACTGGCTGCCTTTAAAGGGACAGTTCATCGAAAAATAAAGTTATGTCATTTACTCGCCCTAATCTGGTTTAAGCGTGAAAGGAGACGGAAGATGAGTCACACTGTCAAGCTCCAAATAAGACAAGAAAGCAAGGACCTGAATGAATTGTTACTTAAAAGTCAACATAAAAATGTACATGAACCCTCTAACTTTAATAGCCTAACGTCATGACCCCGACTGTGGCTCTATATATGAAGGCTAGTTGGAGGGGGAGGGGTTGCAAACTAAGAGGGATTGATGCCATCAGCTGGAAAGAAGAATCGTTTCAGAGGCGGAGCAAGTTATTATGTAAACATTATCGCACTAGAAAGAGTGCTGTTACATAGAAAATCAGCAGGATCAAGAGTCTGACAGCCTGATGTCTGGAGCTCAGACCAATCAAATTAGAGGACAAACACGTGTACGCTTCTGAAAGATTAAGACACTGGTACAACATTCACAATAACAACAGGAACATGTATTAGGGGACTACACGTGTCTATTATGTGTCAAGTGTCAAGTTATCTTATGGCTTCAGAAGAATATATGGACTAATTTTATCTTTGCTCAGAACGTTCTGTCAAAGTTGTGAACAAACATTCTTCCAGTAACGTGTGTTTTCAAAGTTATCATTAGCACAAAAACACTATGGAATGTTTTTCCGGAACATTTCAGTTGAACGTTCGTCCAATGTTTTCCAACAGTTTGTTACAGACGGTTCAGAAAACATTCAGAGTTTACGTCCCCATGATGTTTGCAATATGATACATCTGAACATTCCCTTAATGTTTTCTCTAATGTTCCCATATCCAAGAGAAAACTATTTGAACACTCTGAGAACGTTCAGAAATAACAATGAACAATGGAACGTCAGCCAAACGTTCTTGGAACATATTTTGTCGGCTATTTTTGGAGCTCAACAGTGTGAAGTATGGAAGCTTGTTTAAGCCACGAAATAAAACTATTTAAAAGATAAGTGTGACTTTTTATCTCACAATTGCGAGAAATAAAGTCCAAATTTCATGATTTTCATAAAAAAAGTCAGAAATGTGAATTATAAAGTCAGAATTACGATTTATTTCTCGCAACTTTTTAATTCTTAATTTAAAGTTTGTATCTCACAATTCTGAGAATACTAAGAATTGCAAGATATAAACTCGCAATTGCGAAAAAAGTCTGAATTGTGAGTTATAAAGTCAGAATTTTGTGATATAAACTCGCAATTCTGACTGTAATTCTCGCAATTGCGAGTTTATATCTTGTTAAAAAGTTGCGAGAAATAAATCGTAATTCTAACTTTTTTTTTCTTTCGCGAGATTGCAAAGATACATTTGCAATTACAAGAAATAGTCACAATTGCAAGAAAAAAACCTTTCAATTCGTACTTTATAACTCGCAATTCAGACTTTTTTCGCAATTGCGAGTTTATATCTTGCAATTCTGAGAAATAAAGTCCAATTCTGGGGAAATACACTTCTTTTCATATCAACAGTGTGAAGTATGGAAGCTTGTTTAAGCCACGGAATAAAACCATTTAAAAGATAATTATGACTTTTTATCTCACAATTGCGAAAAATAAATTGCTCGATATAAACTCACAATTGCGAGTGAAAGTCCGAATTTCGTGATAGAAGCTCACAATTGCGAAAAAAGTCTGAATTGCGAATTATAAAGTCAGAATTGCGAATTATAAAGTCAGAATTTATTTCTCGCAACTTTTTAACTCGCAATTGTGAGTATCTCACAATTCTGAGAATAGTAAGAATTGCAAGACTGCTTCATTATGGAAGCTTGTTTTCCGCAACAGAATAAAAAAAAAGCTATTTTGCAACTCAGAATTCCGTGATATATAACTCGCAATTCAAACTTTTTTTTTTTGCGAGATTGCATAGATAAATTTGCAATTGCGAGAAATAGTCACAAATGCAAGAAAAAAACCTTTCAATTTGCACTTTATAACTCGCAATTCAGACTTTTTTTCCCCGCAAAATTGCGAGTTTATATCTTGCAATTCTGAGAAATAATGTCAAATTCTGAGGAAAAATCCTTTTTTTCCTCGTAATTGCAAGTATCACGGAATTCTGGGGGAAAAAAGTCTGAATAAGTTGCTTTTTTAAAATTCTGTTGCGAAAACAAGCTTCCATAAAGAAGCAGTCCATTTTGTAGTATGGAAAAAAAAAGTAGTAAAAAAATCTTCGTTATGTAAAAAAAAACATGCGTTGTATTGTATTTTTTTGGGGGTGAACTATCACTTTAAATGTTGTATGAGTCACTGAAGAGCCCAGATAAAGCACCAGCGGACTCGACAGTCAGATGTATCTCAGTGAGTCCAGCACACGGTGTTTGTGCGTGTTTGTTGCGTGCAGTCGTGGCTGGGGAAGGCCTTTGCGGGTTTGTCTGCGCTCGCGACACACCTCCCTTTGACATTGACACACATTCTCCACAGCCACGGCGCGTAAGTGAACAGACCCGCAGAAAAGCCCACGGCGCGAGCCTATGTTTTCCTTCTGATATTCAAGTTCACCTCAACAACAAAACAACACGCATGCATCTCTCCAGCGCAAATGCATGAACAAAGACCATCCTCAATTATCCCACAACTAAACTGACACGTCAAGTAACGTTTACGCATAAAACTATTTTGTGGGAAATGCGAGTTGGCTCCTGTAATGCGTGCAATCTTAAGGTTATACAGTCATGGTTCATATTAAGCGAGCTGATTTCAACGCAGCTTTGTGTTTACAAGTTTCCAGCCGCTGGAAAAGATTAGGCTCACATCTCGTGTGTCGTTTAAAACGGCACGATCAGCCCTTATGCATATTTACATTTTATTCCATTGTGCGCAACAATTCGTGACCGTTCGTTACGGGCAAACTCATTGTTGCGTGCATTTAAAAACATTAATAATATAATGTATACAAATTAGACAGTCTGTTACAAAGAAGAGGCGTTTCTCTTAAGAAATTGCACTTACCTCTAATGTAAAATAATATTGATGTCGGCGTGCCCAATTTCCCTAAAATGCAAAAATAAGCAAAAGTCGACAATCCTTTGTCTTTGAAATATATGTGTATTGGTCACAGTCTTGACCCTGGGTGGCTCCCAGTGCTCTTCAACTCGCACTTTCTTTCCAGCAGCGTTTGTTATTTTCTCTCCCTCTTTTCCTCGCTCTGTATTACCCCGTTTTTTGTCCTCTCTGAAGCCACAGTACAAAAAAATATGGAGCCGTCAATCAAATAAGTCGACTTGAGTTATGGATGGGGGAGCGCGAAGTGACCCATCGAGCTCGGGTCGTCGGTGCTGAGGTGTCTGAGGACAGTTATATGAAGTGTGTGTTATGAAACGCTATTCCTGTGACCAACCCTCCAACGTATCGACACTGTGACGCTGAATGTCAAAAAAACCCCGCTGTTGGAAAGCGGCTCCCCCTGTTTTCGGCAATGGTTCGCGCCCGTTGTTGAAGCGCCTGGTGGAACAAAACGCGTTCGCATTCCAAGGTTCTGGTTACAGCTGCGCTGCGAGTCTTAAGCAAGAGCTTCGTGTGATTTGGGCTGCGTCAGAAGATATAAATACACTAATCTCTCAGTTCTTCCAGAAATGTATGATATGCAAATTGGGTCGACGAATGTTTTGGAAAACCGAATGAAAAGGGGACGCGCGTCATCCTCCTCCACATAAAAGCGCGCTTCAGGCAGTCCTGTAGATGTTGATGGAGGACATTCTCAGTTAAGGCAATGGTTTTTGTAGTAGACCAAGTAATCACAATTATGCTTACTATGAACAGTGCAAAACATACTGGAAACATTAGGCTACAGGAAAAGTCACCGAAAAAGAACTGTATCATAATTTGACTTTCTTACTTTGAATGTTATAGGTCTATAACAACATTGGACCCCATTGTTTTTCATTGAATAAACAAGATTTTCCTAATATTTTTGGGTTCAGTGTAGATTAAAAACCAATTCAATTGGATCTCAAATTTTAAATTAGATTTCATGACGATCAAGTCTGTAATAAATCAATCATAAACTCAATGCAACAAATGTAATATTCAATGCAGTAACCCCTAAACAATCAACGGTGATTCAACTGTGTGAAACATGCTTAAACCCAAAAAAGTTGGCGAAACTCAAAACATTTGAGGCAATCATCAAATATTAAGTAAGTAGAACTGGCAGATTACATTTTTTACTCATACATTTTAATTGCTCATAACTTTAACCCCTTAACTGTCACCCCCCTGTGACTGTCACAGTCACTTGAGAATACACATGAAAATGCACTATCCAAACTTAAAGGGAATGCTTTTGAATATAGACTTAAAGCGTTAGTTCACCCAAAAATGAAAATTCTGTCATTAATGACTTACCCTCATGTCGTTCGACACCCGTCAGACCTCCGTTCATCTTCGGAACAGAAATTAAGATATTTTAGTGTAAATCTGATGGCTCTGAAAGGCCTCCATTGGCACAATGGCACGGTTCACTCTCAAGACCCTTAAAAGGCACTAAAGACGTCGTTACAAAGTCCATCTCACTACAGTGGTTCTAAAATAACTTTATGAATCGGCGAGAATAGTTTTTGTGCGCAAAAAAACCCTAAATAACGACTTATATAGTGATGACGATTTCAAAACACGGCCTCATGAAGCTTCGAAGCGTTATGAATCAGTGAGTCGAATCAGTGGTTTGGATCGCGTGTCAAACCGCCAAACTGCTGAAATTTGGCGATTCAAACCGCTGAATCGACTCACTGATTCATAACGCTTCGAAGCTTCATGAGGCCGTGTTTCGATCGGATTTCAACTAAAATATCTTCCTTTGTGTTCTGAAGATGAACGGAGGTCTTACGGGTGTTGAACGACATGAGGGGAAGTAATTAATGACAGAATTTTTATTTTTGGGTGAACTAACCCTTTAAGTTTGTTTTAAAGCAGACACTCCGTAGATTATTGCTGAAGTGAAAGCACTTCAAAATATGAAATTATGAAAAAGTTATGGAAGTTTAAATTTACTGTAAATAAAAATACTGTACTAAATATTTTTTATTTTATATAAAATATATATTTTACAAAAATGTTTTAATCTAAAATTACTATAAAATCAAAACCAAGTTGTGTTCCAAATTTGAAGTTGATATCACAAAAATGTAAGTCCCCATGAAATTGTGTTTAGGTGCTATACCAAAAATAGCCACCGGGTATCATTGAAATTCCATTGATTGTTTTTTTGATGCATTTTCCCGTAAATTTCTGTCCAAATGTCACTTCCATCACAAAACGGTGACCAAATATGGAACCTTGAGACTCAGACCTTTCCGACGATATGTGTTTTGTCAAGATTAGAAAAGATTTTGATTATAAAGTAGTTAAAATAAATGTTGTAATATGAAACATGACACCGCCCACTAGGGGAGGAGCCCGCTAGATGAATTTAAAGTACCATTTCCATGGTAACGCAACGTCCAATTTCAAAACGGTTTTCACAGGATGAATTTTGAGTTCGTAAGCTTTCGAATGATACCTAATTTATGATAATTACTCAAATATATGATAAGAAAAAAGGCGATCAAAATAAGAGTGCCAGGTGTCCCGCCAGCGGGATGGTGACAGTTAATATTTGAGTAAGCTAATTGATAGGCTACATTTAACAAAATATAATGTAGGCTAATATCAACTTAAACTTAAACATGGCTAAATTTAACTAGCTAATTACAATGCTAATACAATGCTTTGATAGCATTAGCATAGCTTAGCAATTGTTGAACGCATATGGCAATATAGAAAATGTAACATCTGTTCTCAAACTAAGCTGCGCTGCAAGTCTTAAGCAAGAGCTTTGTGTGATTTGGGGTGCGTCAGAAGATATTTATACACTAATCTCTCATTTCTTCCAGAAATTTATACGAATTACGTAATCCCTCCTGTTCGAACCGCCCCGCTCTAAGTGGGACTGGAACCCGGGTCTGCCGGCATGAGAGTCGGACGCTCTAACAAGGAGGATAAACACTGCAACCGCTATAGCGTCAGTCGCTAGAGATCAGAGGAATGAGGTTTACTCGCACAGCGACTAGCTGGCCTCCATTACATATGCAAATGGGTCAACAAATGATTTGGAAAACCGAATGAAAAGGGGGCACGCGTCACCCTCCTCCAAATAAAAGCCTGCTTGTAGAGATGTTGATGGAGGAAATTCTCAATTAAGACAATGTTTTTTGTAGTAGACCAAAAGTTGTTTGTCACAATAACATGATCAGCACAACTAATCTATAAAACATACTGGAAACATTCATGGAAAAGTCAATGTCATTCAACAAAAAGAATGTTAGGGGTCTATGACAACATTGATTTTCATTGAATAAACAAGATTTGTCAAAATATTTTGGTTTTATAAATATTTTTGGGTTCAGTGTAGATTAATTACCGAATTAAATTGGACCTAAAACTCTAAATTAGATTTCATGATGATCAAGTCTGTAATTTTTCTCAATGATAAACTCCCAATAGCCATTCAATATGGCCGTTATCAA
>NC_137098.1:68065675-68428175 GCF_949357685.1 Gobio gobio | reverse complement strand
TTTTTCCAGTCATTTCAAAAAAGAAAGTCGCCATGCTGGGAAATAAAAGACGTAGGAAACCTCTGCAGGATGCTGAGCATCACATTACCTGTGAAACCGACAAGCCTGGGCTTCGAGAGCAGTTCATCAGCAAATATAAAGGCAAGTATAAATGACTAAGCAGTTTTTTTTGCCAAAAAAAATTCACGATAATTGTTTTATATTAGTCGATATCGATAATTATCACGATAAATGTCAAATCTAATCAAATCCTAAGTGAAAGTTGTAGAAACCAGAGCATTAATTGTGGTTTTAAACTACTCTTTATTGTCAGAACAAATCATGACAAACACTTGCCAAACAGGTGAAACATTTCACAAATCAGAGGTAGAACATTCAAACATTTGTAATTTTTCCTTAAAATAAATATATTTATTGGAAAATGTTTTTCTTAGTTTCTGCATGTGCTAATGGGGGATATTGTTTCAAGTCTTGAAACAGGTTTGTGTTGCCTGACTTTGATGGCACGTATCTTCAGCCTAGTTTAGGTGCAGGCAGCAATATTAATATTAGATATGTTTTGTCTCTAAATGCAGATTTGACAATGAGTTGCATTAGTATTAGCTTCAGTTAGGAGCAGATTTACTATGTAAAATTTATGTTCATTAACAAAAACAGTAACATCTTTTAAAACGACCTCAATTTTATTTGGTAAAATGTAATATTCTGACTGTTTGAGTTTTATTAAAATTAACCATTGGTCATCCAGTATCATGCATTTAGATCAGTGGTTCTCAACCTCTCCTGCAGGGACCCCCTGACTGACCATGTTTCTGTTTTAACTCTGAAATGGCGCACCTGATTCAATTAATTAAAGGCTTAATGAGTAGTTGACTAATTGATTAATTGACTAATTCCTGTTGGGGAATTGAATCACGTGTGCCATTGCAGGGTTAAAACAAAAACATGGCCTGTCAGGGGGTCCCTGCAGGAGAGGTTAAGAACCACTGATTTAGATCATGATAACCACAGATAAAACCAGGCATAGCCTATAGCACGTTAGCCTGGCTCCGCCCGCCTACGTCCTTCCGCTCAATTTCATTTTACTTCAGTACTACGTCTGGGATTGCTGTATATTCTTAGGTTTCCAGAAATAATTTTTTTGTAGGACCAATCAGCGAACAGAGGGAGTGGCTGAGAACGATGACGTTGAGATCTTGCGCTAGTTTGAGTTGACATACGTCACGAACAAACGTTAGCGATTGGTTATGGCAGATCCAGAGTGACTCTGGGCAGATCCAATAGTTTTAAACTTCAACAGAGGTTCCGCCTACCAGGAAGTTAACGCTTGTCAATGGAGAGAGGCCAGACTCTCTGTATAAATTAAATGTACGAGAGTCTGGTAGAACCAGGCTAATAGCACGTCACTATCATGGCAAAATGTAACTATGGTTTCTATGGTATTTGTAAAAACAGTAGCCAATACATTATTAAATACTGTAACTATTTCATTAGTCCTTTAATACATTGTCTAGATTAATAATATAAAACAATTCAATATGTATATCCCACATTTCTTGATGCAGTTAATATTACTAGGCTAACGTCACAGTAAATCCATGGTAAATGATGGGAATTTGTAGACAGAAAAGCCTTCTGACTGACCACAGTGTTTCTGCTGTTTGTCAGCGCGGTTTGATCTGCCTTTAAACTGGTTTAAATCACTAAGACGTGTGTGTTCTTCGCTAAATTCAAGCGCTTCTCACTGGATATCATAACCGAGACCGATCAGAGTAAACGCATCTGCTCTAGTGAGCGCTCCCGTTTGGACTTTGAGCCGAGCAGATAAACGGTCAGTGTGGCGCGCGGGTCAAATGAGTTTGGTTACGCTTTTGGTGCATAAACATTTTTCAAAATGTATCGAACTCTTGATATCGGTTTATCGAGAAATTATATCGTGATAATTATCGTTATCATTTTACCGGCCAGCCCTAGTAATAACGTTAATCTACAAAACGCAAGACACTACAAAGTATTAAAGGGTTAGTTCACCCAAAATTTATCATTCTGTCAGTAATTCCTCACCCTCATGTTGTTTCAATCCCGTAAGACCTTCGTTCATCTTCTGAACACAAATGAGGATATTTTTGATGAAATCTGAGAGCTGTCTCACTCCTCCATAGGCTTTCAGAGGGAATGAATCTTGCTGGGCCAGAAAAGTTATTAAAGAGATCGTTAATATAGTCCAAGTGACTACAGTGGCTCAATCTTAAGTTTATCAAGCGACGAGAATACTTTTCGTGCGCAAAAAATAAATAAAAATAACGACTTTATTCCACTATTCATTTCCTTCTCTCTGGGCCTCGAGTAGTTCACTAGTAAAACTGCGCAGTGCGTCTGTGTTGCACGTCACCACGTAGGCTCACTATTGGCCGACGCTGGTCGTGATGCGTATGACGTACAACACAGACGCGCTGCGCAGTTTTACTAGTGAACTACTCGAGGCCCAGAGAGAAGGAAATGAATGAGCTTGAGGGTGAGTAATTACTGACAGAATTTTAATTTTTGGGTGAACTATCCCTTTAACCTATGTTCTGTGGCTTATTGAAGTGAGCATGTGTGATGTGTGACAGGAAAGTGTCCTTATTGTGGATTTAAGCACATCCAGACAGAGCGAGCATTTTCTCGACCCAAGAAACTCTTAAAAAGTGTTATCTCATGCAGAGACGGTACAATCAAAATCCTGCGTCCGAAACTGCGTGAGAGGAGAAATATGAGTGGAATACTCTTGGGCTTTATTTAACATCACAACTGACATGACATATGAAATACACAAAGTCAGATACACATATGGTTTGGTTTTGACGTCATTAACCTGATTTACTTATAAAGTCTAGTGGTTTACGTGGTTATTGGTTTGCATGTAAACCAGGACAATGGATTATTTCAATAAGGTTATCAGATCATTTTTGTTATCAGTGTATCGGTGTGCATGTAGACATGATCAATGGATTTTGGTTAAAATCCTGAAATAAGGTCCATGGTTAGTAGGGCTGGGGTAAATGATTATTATTTAAACGATTAGTCTGGCAATTATTTTATCGATTAGTCAACTAATCTAACGACTAATTGGACGATTAATATAACGATTATTTTTCTGTTGCCCGATTAATAAAAACCATAATGTATTTCAAATAAATACCAAAAAATTCAGTTTTGCACAGCAAAAAATCTTCTGCTTTACATAAAATAAAATAAGGCCAGCTTGTTTACTCTTTTACAGTACCAACATAACTCTTGTTAAAAAAATTGTCTAAAGTCCAAAAATACACTGCATTGCACAGTATAGACATTCCTGAGAGTGATGTGGTTAGAATAGATGTTTTAAAATGTATTATTTAAAATTAGCACGCTATTGTTTTGTTACTCTTACCTATTTTTAATAGATAGCTGTGTTCTGCAGCCGTAAACTATTCAAGCCAACATTAGATGATAACTAACTACAGCTGTCTATGTGCCAGTAGCTAACTAACGTTAACTAACCTAGCATGAACAAACTGCATGGAGAGCTAAGATGGTTAGCTAGAAACACCGAAGTGTGCAGAGCTCAAGCTACACAACACACTACACAAACATGAAATTCATTTAGTCTTTTTGCTGTTAAAGCAACATTCATTCTTATGTTCATTCATGTTTATTTGATGCTATAAATAAACTAGAATGAGGAGATGATCAGTTCACGAGCAGCTTTAACTGATGCTCTACAGTGATCTATCAGACACATTAAAGAGCCACAAAACGGTATTTATTGTTAAAATCTCTTTTAAAAAATGACCAAATTTGAAAGGTGAGACTTTGTTCAATATGTTTAATATGAAAAGTAACCGAAAAGTAACCTGGTCTGCCCTGTCTGTCAGTGCATTGTACGTGTCCTCTCTGCTCCGCGATGTGTTTTTCACTGCGTGAGAACATGATGTGGCATGAGCGCATGCGTGAGCGTGAGAGCGGCGTAGCTTGTTGGACATAGCGACAGTAACTAAGGGGGGCGGGTCTTTGCGAACGGTCAATTCTGTGAAGAAGTTGCTGTTTCGTCCTCCATTCTGCAATGTTTTGGTCTCCTACGTGTGTGTCGACACATGAATCGTCGACTTCATCGACGCGCCGCTCCGGCCTTAATGGTTAGCACAAGATCAAGATATTTTCATGTTTTGTTCTACAACATAAAATACATTAGTAATACTCTCTTGTGTGTTTTTTAAAAAAGTTTTTGATTGTCTAGGTTGCTAACAAGTGTCTAAATGGGAGACAAGGGTTGTCTGGGACATTAAACGCCATCAGCTGAACAGATAAACTCATCTAGTCACGTTCACAGTCTCGTTGTAATCACACTCTTGCAAACTGTTCTAGGTAGATTTCAGCTATGTGTTGACCAACACGTTTTTTCGTATTTTTTCAATTGTTTTCAATGTTTTCACCCACGTTTTTAAAACGCCATGAGTGTACGAGGTGCTGAGTGTTTTTTTCACGCTGAAGCGCTGAGCGCCATTTTTTACTGGTCAACGAGAGTTGAAGAATGTTAAACATTTTTTACCCAACCGTCCAATCACAGAGGAGGAGCGGTGGGACTAATACCACTCTGACCAACTGTCACAACATTCTTTCTGCACAACAACATCAACCAGCAAAGCTAACCGAGCAAAATGGATGGAAAATTTATATTGCTGTTCTCTGAACATATTATCTGTGAAATCAGTTACAAGTAAACTATGCCGTGGATATTCTGTATCATAGCAATGAAGCATCTCAACTGAAAAAAAACGCTGTGCTGCCAAAATGCTTTTCAGCTGGCTAAAATGCTTTGCTGGACACAAGGCCTAAGGGATGTACACGGCACACAATCAGTCAAACATACATTGCAACTAGGGCTGTAGCGATACACTAATCTCACGATACGATACACGATATTCAGCTCACGATATGATATATATCACGATATTCAGCCAACGATACGATTCGATATAATTCGATACACTTGCATCATTTTCTGAAAGATTTAAAGGGGACGTAGGGGTGGGCGATATGGCAAAAATATCATATCACAATTTTTTTCAGGAAAATCACGATTCACGATTTTATCATGATTATTTTTCATGTTGGTTTTACTATTTTGCAAGTGACTGAGCATTACAGCCAAACTAATGTCCCTATTTTAAAAATAAAGCCTTATAGGTAACACAATATAAGAATGGCAGACATTTAGGCCAAAGTGGCGAAGATAAAAATCATTATTAAAGTCATAATGATCATAAAGGCATTATTTTCTTTGTTATTAAGAAGAAGCTAGGTGTATTAACAGTAGCATTGAAGAAAGTAATTAAATGAACAAATATTAAATTATAAATTGTACATTGATTCTTATTAAAATTCTCAGTCAAGAACAGTGAGTGATTTCCTCTTTGTGTTTTATTAACATTAAAGGAATAGTTCTCCCAAAATTTTAATGGTCATCATTTACTCTCTCTCTTGTTTTAAACTCGGATAAGTTTCTTTCTTCTGTTGAAAATAAAAGTTGAAAAGTTATTTTGAAGAATGTGTGTAAGGGTGTATAACCAAACAGTTGATGTACCCCAGGGACGAACTATAGTATTTTTTTCCTATGGAAGTCAATGGGGACCAGCAACTGTCTGGTTACCCACATTCTTCAAAATAATATCTTCTTTTGTGTTCAGCACAATAAAGAAATGAATACAGGTTTGGAACAACATTAGAGTGAGTAAATAATGACAGAATTTTTATTTTTGCGTGAACTTTCCCTTTAAGGACAAGCAGCAGAATGTTTACTATTGGCTACTGTGTCTCACGTGATGCGTCAGATTTTTTGCTTTCACTTTAGACATAACCAACTTTGTTTATGTAAACCTTGTGTATTAGCGCAATAAGACTCGAAATATAACTTAGTCCAGTAACCAGGCCCAGGTTACTCTGCGCTGTTAGACAGGCTGATAGTGCCTATGTGCTTCACGTGTTCGTGCTCAGAAAAGCGCTCGTTAGAACAGCGCATCAGCTGTTCTAACGAGCATCAGATTCAGCACGCTATCAGCATCAGCACGAGACTATAGCGGCTGGCTGACCAAATCACACGTGCGAGGATGCCATTCTGTGCGCGGATACTGTTCTTTGCCCGCGTATCCTGTGCACGCGCCTAGATTGTATGTGCGCGAGTTTTGAGACGCCATACAAATCGCTCGTCCTGCAACGCGAACGGGGGTAAACACGGGGGATTTGAATGGGACTATATGTATCGTTACTCGCGGCTTAAAAATCGATACTTTCTTGGGAAAAAAAATATCGATTTATATCGCAGAATCGATAAAAATCGCCCAGCCTTAATTGCAACAATGTAGAAACATTATTACACAAGGATATGGATTTTATATAGGGTTCTAAAATCCTATAAGGTTTTTGTGGAGGGAACTAGGGGAGGTGAACTACCGGGTTGGCCTGCAAAAATACGCCATCACTGCAGCACTCTGTTTTAAACAATATATAGCCATGATAATATTGTTTGTGTAAGAAAATTTATGTAATTTTAACTGTAGAATTTTAAGACTTAAAAGTATGAAAAGCAAAGCATGCTTTGAGATTAGCCTGGCTGACTATTTTCCTTCAGTAATTTCCCTTCTACATCATATAATGTACATCATATGGTAGAGAACTTTTAGTAATAATCAAAATAATAGTTGACATTAAAGAAACTGAAGCTAATGTATTTCTGCTCTTCAGGGCGTGGAGTTTTCACCACTGGAGCTTTTTTCAGAGGTGATTTTGTTCTTGAATACAGAGGTGAACTTCTGAGTTCACAGGAGAGTCTGGACCGAACTGAACACTACACTGAAGCTGAGAACACGTTCCTGTTTGATTTTCAGTGGCATGGCAAAAATTGGTGGTGAGTACAGAACTGTTGGATTGATGTATTAGGGATGCTAAAATATCTGGAACAGTAAGATACTTAGTTTATGCCTGTAGTTCTGTTCGCTCATTTCTTTTGGTCTGGATACGCTTAGTGTTCAGATTGGCATTTCTATCGTCGAACCTAAGTTATGCTTGACCAGTCTGTCCTTTTTAGGGTCACATCTTTCTGTTTTTAGTTGATTTACATGTCTCTGGTCCATGTTACGTTCATATTTCATTTGAACTGCACCAGAGTTCATTTGGAAGCCAACTTAGACAATTCTTTTCAGCATCTCAGTCCGCTTGTTTGGTCGCACCAGGTTTCAGATGGCAGCGTTCACATTTATTTAAATGCACCACATTAACAGTCTAAAAAACATCAGCATTCTTTTTTTTTGAAAGACGATGTCCTGTAGCTTACTAATGTAAGCTCTCCAAGCTACTGCTCTCCACAGAACATAAAATATTCATTTTATTTAATTTTTCGTGTTCGCGTTTGAGGAAAAAACAATGTTGACGTGACCGCTCTGAAAGCGGCACTAAAAGCATGCTTTAAAACTTTCATAGAAACCTCAAACAGAAAACACAAAGCCTTTCTTTGATGTGAATTTCGTTTTGTATTAATTGTATCTTAATTTTAATCAATGTTTCATTAGCCAAATTTAGCCTAGATTTAATAAATAATAGGCCTAAGTAGGCTAAATATAGCAGACAAAACCTAATCACGACACGGTGATATCACGACATAACTGCAGCTAGTCTCATAAAAGGCTCTAAAATCAACGCTAACAGGCTACTTAACTTGGCTAAAATAAAATCCATAGATATAAAACACTTAAAGCATATCCAGACAGTTAGTTTAATAAATGTTTATTTATTAAACCACAGTGAGTATGCTAAAACAATTTTTTTTGGTGGCAGGCCCATGGCTGCTCACAACAGCGCTCTCAAACGAAATGAGCAATAGCCTACAATCTAAACAAATTAAATTAATTCCAAAACAAACTTGTAGGTTATCTTAACGTTACCTCAAAAATGCACCACAGAACATGGCCATTCTTTTTTCCAGTAGTTTCCAACAGTTAAAAGAAAATAAGGTCCAACCAAACGAAAAATATCAGTAGTTTCCAACAGTTAAACGAAAATGAAGTTCAATCAAACGAAAAGTTAGAACAGTCTCTTACAGAGCATCGTGGAGAAAAAGAACAGCATCCACAGTGAGGTGAATCGAATTGCGCAAACCTTCTGTGCGCGTGCGCGAGACTGTCATGTCAGTCATATGTCAGTGTAGCCTGGGAAAACCCAGACAATTTCCGGCAAATTTAGATTTGCTCTGCAAGTTAGTCTGGCAAAGAGCCCATTCAAGCCCATTTCTAATGCCGAGAAATCACGGCACCAATCAGAAACGTTGGGACGGGCTTTACACGATGACGACAGCGAAGCGAGGAAATCACAAACAGAGAATTGCTGTCAGAGTTTCAGATGTTTCTCCGTCGTTCTGATAAATAAACCCAGAAATAAGTTTTTATAAGCTGTCGACCCCAAAAAATGAGCGTTTGGAGGACATAAAAGTGGATACAGACTGGAACGAGCAAATTGTCAAGTCAAGTCAAAGTTTATTTATATAGCACTTTTTAAAAAACAGGTGTTTAACAAAGTGCTGTACACACATATCCGTTATCAATAATGCACTCAACCAACATGACTTAAAATAAAAGGAATAAAAAAAACAACCATAAAACAATACTCTCACATAGCATCAAATGCCAAACTGTAGTAGTAGGTTTTGAGATTCGATTTAAAAATAGCAAGGGTTTGAGCCTGTCTGATATGCAGGGGCAAACTATTCCAGAGCTTCGGTCCAGCTACAGCGAATGCTCTTTCACCTCTGCTTTTTAGTTTCACACGAGGGACAACCAACAGCAAATGGTCAGCAGACCTAAGCGCTCTTGACAGAGCGTATTTCCTAATCAGTTCTGACATATACTTAGGAGCAAGGCCATGAAGTGATTTAAAAAAAAAACTCAAAATTAAAAATTAACAAAAATCTAAATTTTGAAGTTAATTCTAAAATAGAAACACTTCGTGGATACCATTTAAACATAAAAATGCATTCAACTGTTCAAATACAACCTTTTCGAGTAATTTAGACAAGAACGAAAGTCTAGAGATGGGTCTAAAATTAGCAAAGACTGATGGATCCAGATTACTTTTCTTGATAACCGGTTCCACCACTGCATGTTTAAAAGATTTGGGTACAACTCCCGTAGCCAGGCTACTGTTAATAATAGCAAGAACCGAAGAGCTAATAGCATCAAATGCATCCTTTAAGAGTCGTGGAGGAACAATGTCAGTGTGACATGTAAATAATTTCATTTTACCAAGAGTCTCCCTCAATGAGACAAGGGACACCGGCTCAAACTGATTTAAGACAGCAGGGCGCTCGAAATTAATAGGTTGGAAAATCAGCGAAGATGATATATTTGATCTAATAGCATCAATCTTCTCAATAAATTTTTTTTTAGAAATTGTTCACACAGTTAAATTGTGGGCTCCTGACACTCAGTATGCACTAAAAATACAGTTACGTGTGCAGTAAGTTAAACATTTTGTCACTGGTGAGTCAAATATCCAAATGTCAATTTAATATATTTCTGTAAGATAAGCTATCCAGTGTCGCCGATGACGTTCTCCTTCAGTGTGCGTACGTTCTCAGAGTAATGAGACACGCTCTGTCTAACTGCCTGATCCACTTTTATGTCCTTAAACACTCGTTTTTTGGGGGTTGACAGCTTATAAAAACTTATTTCTGGGTTTATTAGCTTGTTTGCTGTACACCTTAAGTCATAAATGACAAGGAGGCAGCCTATCGCTGTCTCTGTCATCTCCTTCATCTCTCTGATTGGCTTTAGGTCTATCCAATTGCGCCCAGAGGCATTTGAGCGACGTCCGTTGGTGACGCCCCTTTGGAAATGAAGTGTCTATGAAGCTTTGCCAGACCCTAACTCAGTTACTACTGAGAATGGTCTGGTTTTAACCAGGCTAATGTCAGTGTAATTATAAGATTAAAACAGGTTATGATATGTCTTTCTATGTTTTTTTTTCTATCATTGACGTCAACTTCTCATATTTTTTTTTAATTAATGTCTAAAAATATAAAAAAAGGCAAATACAAAAATAAGGCCAGAGGCCCGGCCCGGCCCGCATGTGAACTATGACGTGAAAATTGGCACGAAGCCCGGCCCTAGGGGCATAAAAAAGTCGGGGCCCGTCGGGCTGAAATGCAGGGCTCTAATGTGAACAGACACACCCTAATACTTCAAATTCACCATGAACTGACATAGAGTACAGAGTGTAGTTTCTTTGAGTCATCAAAAAAAAATTCCCCCTGTATTCCCTAAAGAGAACAAAATGGTAACTTTTAGATGCCTTTATCTGAGAGCTGAGAGGATGTTGCAGTACACTGTCATATAGATCAGTGGTTCTCAGACCCTCCTCTCTGCAGATTCTGTATGTCTCCTTCACCTGATGCACTCAGTTGAGTTCATAGAACCATGTTCTGATGATGAACTCCTCATCTGAATCAGGTGGATTAAAACACGAGACATACAGCATATGCAGAGCGGTGGGTTCCTAGAACTAAGGTTCAGAACCACTTGTAAAAATAACTGTACATGTCTAGCATATATACTACGATTATAAGTGTTTAGTGGTAATTTTATGTTTTTATAGCATGGATGCATCTAAAGAAGATTCGTCCTTGGGAAGACTTGCAAACGATGAGACGAGAAATCCTACTTGCAAAATGAGAACTGTTGAAGTGAGCAGAAAACCTCACCTGTGTCTGTTTGCTGTACGAGACATTCTACCAGGAGAGGAAATCACTTACAATTATGGAGACTCAGATTGGCCATGGCGAGTCAAGGTACTATCAATAAAATGCTGAAGAGATTGATCAGTAATTCATGATAATCTTTTACTCTAATTCTGATTAGTTACCATGTGATTGTGGTCTCGTATTTCTCAAGCCTTTGAATAAAGCATCAGCAGAATCCACTGATAAAAAGCCAGCCAGCAGTTTGCGCCCGCATAAATCGGTAAGTCCACTTTAAAACATCTGTATCATTATTCTATATTATTGACTCTTTTAGCATAGAGTTGTGTGTGGACTGATAGATAAAGTGTAGGACAGCTAGAGGAATGAACATGAACAAGTTTTTTTGTCCTTAACAAATATTCTGATTTTGATATTCACTGGTTTCTTTTCTGACATGCAGCCCCATTGTGCAGCTTCTGTTTCCTCTCCTGAATTGGACAATGTGAACAGCAATGATAATCATAAGCAGTCAGGCAAAGCAAGAACATCAAGGAATAAAACGGTAACCATCTCAAATATGCAGCAACTATCTACTGATGTTTACTGCCAGCTAGTTAAAAGTGCAGTAATGATTTCTGAGAAACACTTAATATTTGAAATCGACACCCAAACAAACACACCCCTCCCTTCATTGCTCCGCCCCCAAAATAATGAACACGCAACTCAGGCAACCACTATCAGCTGGTGCTCAGGTGTTCAAATTGAAAATATCTTTATCGCTGGCAAACCACAGAATGGTTTGGTTATAGTTGATTTGTAGGTGCAAATCCACTTCATCCAGAACCTGTATCATTTGAAATGTATTTACCCAAACTTAAATGTACCCAAAAAAAAAAAAAAAGAAAGAAATTATTTAAAGCTGCAGTCCTAGTTTTTCATCTTTGTCGCCATTTCTGTTCAAAATTTGCAATTGCAGTCATTCGTGGAATTATCAACTTTACGTGGGTTGTGCTTTGACACGGCACAGGATTCATTCGGATGAATCCAATATTTTGAGGAGAACGCGCTGCTGTCAGTCACCGCGTCGGTGTGGATACTGTAATTCGCAATTACAGATTATTTACATTTACATTTAAATTTATGCATTTGGCAGACGCTTTTATCCAAAGCGACTTACAGTGCACTTATTACAGTGCATTATACTTTTTGGAAGTATGAGTCATGACCAACATAAGAATGTTCACCGGAAAATGACACTGAACAAGTAAGTAACATCCACTTTTGTTCTGACCAACTAAGGGGAAAAGCATTGCAGTAAATCACACTGCTTAAATCTAACGATCGCTTGTCATATCACGTCAAACCGTGCAAACTATACTTTGTTCTCAATTTGTTAATGTTAACAACATCAGCATTGCGTGATTACATTTAATGCCCTTCAGACATTTATCCTTGTTTTCGCGTGGGCCAGGCGGTTGCACTCTCTTTTTATCTGTAGCCACTCCAAAAGTCCAAAGTGTTTTGCATTTTACAACGGGTGAAACTCAGTTGTCACTGGTGATTGTTGTTTGAACATTTCTGGATCCGCCATCAAATTAATAAGTTTAATTATATCTTAATTTCACGTTTAGCCCTGCTGTGAGAAAAGGTCATAAATCTCCACCTCCATCATCCTCACATACAATACAATATATATTTGAAACTCCTTCTCTATGTGTACAGAAGTGACGTAATGACACAAAAAATGCTTGAATCTCCCACGGAAATCCACTAGTACCACTGGAATTAAAAACATTATTACAGGCTTACCGTTTTGAATCGAGCTAAGGCAAGCAGAGAGTTTTGAACACTGGCTGGTTATGTACTTGCTCAAACATTTATTTTGGATAATTTTTAACCTAAAAAAGTTATGGACAGCAGCTTTAAATGGTATGGAGTAAATTTAGCACCTTACTACTAGGGCTGTAATTTTTTTGAAAAATCGAATTCGAACGGATATCAAATATCAAGCAATGTATTCGAATATCTACAAGCGGCAAAAAATTTTGTCATTGCGGTCGGTGTAGGCAGTTGGGTGCGCAAGGCCCCATGTCTCGTGGTGGTGTGCAGTGCATGGCTTTAGCGCGCGCGGCTCCGCATCCGAAGATGCACGACTGCAAGCCGAATCTGGCCGAGCATGTACATCTCACAGCACCGGCACCCAGTTCTTGCGTCTAAATTAGTTGCTTACATTAACAACATGAGCCTACAATAGCAGACATAAGCCCTTTAAATAAAAATAAATGGCCATGTTTAATAAAAAGATTCACAAAACTAAATAAAAATGTTTAGATAATATGTAAGATAACGTTAATATAGTTGTAGGTTACATTCTCATATCCATTTTTTTCTTCTAATGTCACAACAAAAAATCTGGTGTACTGCTTTACATGATTCTTTTGTAGTGTGGTTTTAGTGAACTTAAGTGTTCTTGTACTAAAATAAACATCCACGGGTGTACCTTACTTCTCACCGCTGATTCCTGATGGTTTAGAGGACAATTGCACCGCGTCGTACCCTGTCGTTTCAAAGAATAGTAGGCCTATACCGGCGAGCACGCCGAGAATGCCTAGTCCATTTGGGGAGGCGCGCACGCAGTCAGCGGAGGCTCGTGCTGCGGAGGCAAGCGAAAGTATAAACAAATGCGGGGCTACAGATTAGGTGTCCCTAAAGAACCCACTTATCGTGTCGTTCCGCATTACATTCATTCATTTGCACGCAAGTTTTATTTATTTTGTTCCCTGCGGTGGAGAACACTCGTTCGAAGTGCACAGACGTGCCTGGCACACACAGGTATTTGCGCGTCGATGTTGAGAGAAGTAGGTATTTGTTACAGTCTGTGTCTCTCAGTGCAGTGTTGCTGTCTGCGGAGAGAGGAGGTTCCGGCATTTAGTTTTTAATCTCCTTATGGCAAACAATAAAATAAAAAAACAAACGGTCTAATCATAGACTGTAAAAAATGCGCTACATGGCACTTTAAAAACCGGATAGTTTATTTATAGTTTGATTACGGATATTTCACGTCATGTTCGAATGCATATTCGAATATCGAATAAACAGTGACAGCCCTACTTACTACCTCTAGCCGAGGAATAAGAGTCTTATCTAGCCAAACCAGCGACCGTTTTTTAACAAAAATAAACAACTTGTTTTCTCATCCAACTTCAAAATCATTCGACATCATTGTTTAAATGGCGTTTGACTCTGTCTTTGCACGTTCGCTTTGTAAACACTGGATCAGTACTTCTGCCTACCTTCCGCATGACCTTTCAACGTGATTACGTAATGTGTGACGCATTACAGCTAGTGCAAGCATTTATGGTTAAAAGTATATAAATGTTTAGTATTTTTATAAAATTGCTGCTGGTTTGTCTAGATGCGACTCTTATTCCTCGGCTGGCATCGTGTCGAGACTTTGAAGCTGCACTGAAACTCACATTTGGACCTTTATCCCATTGGACTCCATTGAAGTCACTATATGGTGTAAAGTCCTGGAATGTTTTACTCAAAAATCTTAATTTCTTTTTCACTAAAGAAAGAAAGACATGAACATCTTGGATGACGTGGAGGAGAGTAAACTATCAGGAAATTATTTATGAAGTGAACTAATCCTTTAACTAGTTATTTGTTCAGTGTTTTAATGTCTGAACCAATGTAACTCTTAATGTGACTATTGTCACAATTTGTATGTAAAGTTTGTATAAATGTTTGGTTAGAGTTTTTTATTTCATTACTTTATTAATGATCTTTGCTTTGAAATGTGCAAAACATGTTTCTTTATTTTTTGATCACCCCTACAGTGTGTTTGTTCTTGTCTTATATGGGTGCCACAGTTTTCAATATTGTTAAAGTGCATTCTATTCTTATTTAAGCTAAATACCTCTTATTATATCTGCAGAAGCAGTTTCAATCAAGACTGTTACAGTCATCCTCAGTCGCATCCACATCTGATGCACCCTCTTCATCTGCACCTTGTGCTTTGTTCACCTCTATAATGGCCTTATCAACCTCATGCCCTCCTGCCCTGTCCTCATCACCGTCAACACCTCCTGCGCCACCCATGTCACCTTCAACCTCGGCTGTGCAGCCCTTATGCTCCTCATCCTCGCCTGTGCAGCCCTTATACTCATCCTTGCCTGTGCAGCCCTCATCGCCTTCTCATGCGCAGCCCTCATCATCCTCGCCTCTGCAGCCCTTATGCTCCTCATCCTCGCCTGCGCAGCCCTCATCGCCTTCTCATGTGCAGCCCTCATCATCCTCATCTCTGCAGCCCTTATGCTCCTCATCCTCGCCTGTGCAGCCCTTATACTCATCCTTGCCTGTGCAGCCCTCATCGCCTTCTCATGTGCAGCCCTCATCATCCTCATCTCTGCAGCCCTCATGCTCCTCATCCTCGCCTGTGCAGCCCTTATACTCATCCTTGCCTGTGCAGCCCTCATCGCCTTCTCATGTGCAGCCCTCATCATCCTCATCTCTGCAGCCCTTATGCTCCTCATCCTCGCCTGTGCAGCCCTTATACTCATCCTTGCCTGTGCAGCCCTCATCGCCTTCTCATGTGCAGCCCTCATCATCCTCATCTCTGCAGCCCTTATGCTCCTCATCCTCGCCTGTGCAGCCCTTATACTCATCCTTGCCTGTGCAGCCCTCATCGCCTTCTCATGCGCAGCCCTCATCATCCTCATCTCTGCAGCCCTTATGCTCCTCATCCTCGCCTGTGCAGCCCTTATACTCATCCTTGCCTGTGCAGCCCTCATCGCCTTCTCATGTGCAGCCCTCATCATCCTCATCTCTGCAGCCCTTATGCTCCTCATCCTCGCCTGTGCAGCCCTTATACTCATCCTTGCCTGTGCAGCCCTCATCGCCTTCTCATGCGCAGCCCTCATCATCCTCATCTCTGCAGCCCTTATGCTCCTCATCCTCGCCTGTGCAGCCCTTATACTCATCCTTGCCTGTGCAGCCCTCATCGCCTTCTCATGTGCAGCCCTCATCATCCTCATCTCTGCAGCCCTTATGCTCCTCATCCTCACCTCTACAGCCCTCATCACCTTCTCATGTGCAGCCCTTATGCTCCTCATCCTCACCTGCACAGCCTTCATCGCCGCCTTCATCATCCTCATCTTCACCCTGTGCTGCATCAACACCTGTGGTTCACTCATCACAGGCGTCTGAGACCCCCTCATTAAGGGAGGTGGGTAGATTCATTTTTGGACTGGTAGAACTAACAATAGATTATATGAAATTATATATTATTTATATTTATTTGTATTTCTCCTCTTCCAGATATCCTCTTTAAGGCCATCAAGAAAAAGACAGGTATGTGTCTTGCCATGTGATAATTTATACGCTCAATATTTTTTGCATAATCATGGCTTTGCTTGCCAGTATCCGCAAATGATGAAAAGTAATGTTACATGATCCACTGCCATACCCACTATGCCCTAGGGATGGGACGATACACTAAAACTCACGATATGATGCACCTCGATATGCCAGGGTCACGATACGATACGTCACGATACGATATCAAAAAAGGAAAAAAAAAGACAAAAATATTACTGTATAACAACAACTTATTGCCAAATCATACACAACCACGCAGGTTAGATCGATGGGGCTATATCTCCGTGGCAGCAACCACACAGTGTGTGCAAACACTGTCTCTCTTTTAACAGTGTGTACTTTTTGTAATAAATAGATTTTGAAATTCAAAATCCTCTATCTCTCTCTCTCTCTCATAAGTTATGTTTAACGGAATGGCTACTGTTGCTTTTCAACAAATCATTTGCACAATATTTCCGTCATTTTTCTATCTGAAGCTATAGCTGCAACATTGAAAGCTCCGGTCTCTGTGTTAAGCGCAAAGGCTCACGTGATTGCCGCCGGCTCGGGATAAAACTCATGCGGACAGTCGTGCCGTGTACCAGCTGCTTTGACGTGATTATCATTTTAACTGACTCGTAACGTGTGCAATATCTCACGACCTCCCGAGTGTCCGAACTCGCACCGTGTACGCCCGCCTTTACACACAGTTTTAGTCTTGTCAGTTACTCTATTGCCGTCTTTGTCTTTTTTAATGAGAAAGCCAAAATACTGCCAGACATGACTTGTATCCAGGCGGAGCGTCCTCAATTTCGACCTCATTTGACCATGGTCGGCTGTTTGGGAGCAAAGCAGTTGGTACTAATGCTATTTGTTAGCTCGCTGTACACTGCAGTGTTGTTGTTGCAACATGCGCTGACTTGACGTGACGACGTACCGCACCGTTCCCCGGATATATATTTTTTCATTTAGTTTTACCCTGCTTGATCAGCAGATGGTCCTGCCAGCCTGCCACCATAGACTGTATGTCAGCCCTATATACATACACACACATATAATACACTAAATTATCTATATACTACGCAAATCATGCAGCAGTGCCATCTATCTTTATTTCGCGATCCATTTTTTTTCGACCTCGATGCGTTTCGTCACGTTATTGTATCGCGATATTTTGTCAAACGATATTTCGTCCCATCCCTACTATGCCCACATACTACCTGTTCTGTTAGATTTTGGCAGTGGTGTACTCGTGTGATCACTAAAAAATATAATTGAAAAAAAACACAAACCATTTTGTACTATTTGAGTAAGTGTTAAATTCTCTCAATCAGTATTCAGGAAGTGTCGTCTGTGATACAGACTACAGCGATGTCACAGACTACAGCGATGTTGACTACATACCAAAAATCAGCTCAGATGATTCGGATGGTAGTTCTTCTGGACATGACATGGTCAAAAGTGCTTTGATACATCCAATATCTCCCAAAGAGGCAGGTAGTTTATCTGATCAATTTATGACCGCACCATCACCAAAAAAGATGAAATGCCAATCTAAAGAGACAAACACCTTATCTGGTAATAAGAGTTTTATTCAGTCAATGCCATCACCAAAGCAGGAACGCAAGTCGTACAACAAAAAGCAGTATTGCCTTTATTGCTGTAAGCCATATTCAAAAATGGCCAGACACCTTGAGTTTGTCCATCGCAACGAAGTGGGGGTTGTAAAGGCAGTAGCATTTCCAAAACATTCCAAAGAAAGACGAGTCCAGTTAAACCTCCTTAGAAAAAAGGGAAACTTTGCCCACAACACCGATGTGGTGAGACAAGGACATGGGGAGATGATTGCCTGCTACCGACCAAAAAATAGACAAAGAGCCAAAGAATTTATTCACTGCATATACTGCCAAGGGCTTTATAACAAGCGCAGCCTTTGGAAACATATCAAAAACTGTCCCCTGAAACCAAAAAATGATGATGCCCAGGGCAGGAAAAGAGTTCGATCCATGTGTGCTCTAAACACACCAGTCGGCTTAGAAGTGAGCAATGGATTCAAGAAAATACTGTCCTTTATGAACTATGATGAAGTTTCGCGTGCAGTTCATTCTGACAGATGCATCATGCAGCTGGGGGAGCACATGTTCAACAGGATGGGGTCTGATGTGACCAAACATGACTACATCAGACAGAAGATGAGAGAAGTAGGCAGACTTCTTCTTGAAGCAAGGAAGATTACCCCACTGAGAACAATGGTAGACTTCTTCATACCAGCAAACTTCAAACATGTCATAGCAGCAGTTAAAGTTGTGTCTGGGTATGATGAAGAGAAAAACTCCTACCGCATTCCTTCTTTAGCTCTCAAACTTGGGCATTCTTTAAACAAGATATCTAGCATTGTTGAGAGTAATGCCATGATGAATGGAGATCATGAGCGTGCTGAGTGTGCCCGAGACTTCAGGAAAATACACCAGGCAAGGTGGAATGAGTACATTTCTGCTGGTGCTATAACTACATTGAAAGAAGCCAAGTGGAACACACCACAGATCATTCCTTTCACTCAGGATGTCAAAGTCCTGCACACACATCTTGAAAAGAAACACAATGAGCTCCTAAGTAAGCTCAGATCTTGCCCTTCTGCTGACAACTACGCTGCTCTAGCCAAGGTCACGCTGTCCCAGGTCATCCTGTTCAACCGAAGGAGAGAAGGTGAAGTATCCCGGATGCTTTTGTCAGCTTTTAAAAGCAGGGATTCTTCTGAGCTACATAAAGACATTGCCATCTGTCTGTCTGAGTTTGAGAGGAAGCTGTGTCTGCACTTCACAAGAGTTGAGATCCGCGGTAAACGAGGGAGAAAGGTTCCTGTGCTCCTTAAGCCTTCCATGGTTTCTGCTTTGGAGCTGCTCGTTGAAATGCGTGAGCTTTGTGGTGTTCCAACAGAGAATCCCTTTATGTTTGCCAGATGTGGAGCAATGTCTGCCTACAGAGGAGGAGAGTGCATCAGCAAAGCTGCTTGCGAATGTGGCATAAAGAACCCTGAAGCACTGTCATCAACTAGGCTCAGGAAACACATAGCAACCATGTCTAAAATTCTTAACCTTGATGAGAATGAAGCAGACCAACTGGCTGATTTCCTTGGTCACGATATCAGAATCCACAGACAGTATTATCGGTTACCGGAGGGAACACTGCAGCTGGCAAAAATGAGTAAAGTCCTAATGGCCATGGAGAAAGGAACACTGTCTGACTACAAAGGAAAGAAACTTGATGACATTGAAATCGACCCAAATGGTATGAGTATACTTGCTCTGTGTGTATCTGTGCTGTACATATTTGCAAAACAATGCATATATTCATGTCACAGATGCTAGGTATAAGCAATAAATTGTTCATTTTTTGTTAATTATTAAGAGCAACTTGAGGCCCAAGGTGATTCCATGTCAAGTGATGATGAGGAGGATTCCAGTGACCTATCTCAGACAACAGCACCAGCACCAGTACAGACTGATCAACTTGTTCAATCTGATCAAGCTGTTTCACAGGAGGATCAAGGTAAGCAAAATCTCTACATTGCACAAACAACAATAATCAAATCAACATGAATTAGCTATATATCCAGCAATGTCCAGACAAATTCAGCAATATCCAGACAAATTCAAAAAATATATGTATTAGGACAGTCTTGATTTGCTCTTTACTCACCGATTTAGTTGTAATAAGAATGTGTTATGAGAATTTACTTTTTAATTATTTCATAGGTTCTTCAAATGCTCCAAAAAAGAAATGGGAGGACAGTGAGGTAAAAGCAGTAGAGAGACACATGATGAGTTTCATCAAGACATGCAAAGTTCCTGGTAAGCAAGACTGTGAAAGATGCATTCACGCAGAGCCAGAAGCTTTGAAGCAGCGAACATGGACTGGTGTGAAAAATTATGTGCGGAACAGGATCACAACTCTTAAAAGAAAGGGTGGTTTGTAGGGAGGCACAAACACTTTAACACTTTGCACATTATGCTCTTTTTGTAAGAAATGGAGCTAAATTAAAAGAAATGAGGATGTAGAAATATTTTGTGGATGGAATGAAACCGAATATAAAGTAAAAAGTTAGAGTATAAGAAGGCTAATGAAGAAGCAGAGAATAGTAAGATAGTCCATTTTCTTTGTTCAGTTACAATGAAGTTGGATGAAATGTCATGTTAAACTTTTTGATATTTCTGTCATAGAGGGAGGGGAGAATGTAAAGATGATAAAAAAGGGAAGAGTGAATAGCTATACTGGACATGGGCTGTGGCTGGATGTAACCTATTGGTGAGAGTTGCCGTGTGCAGACGAGAAGAGCTGAAAACTGAGATGTGATGTCAGACACTTTCTGCTTCCCGTAGTGACGCAGAGCCAGAAGCTTTGAAGCAGCGAACATGGACTGGTGTGAAAAATTGTGCGGAACAGGATCACGACTCTTAAAAGAAAGGGTGGTTTGTAGGGAGGCACAAACACTTCAACACTTTGCACATTATGCTCTTTTTGTAAGAAATGGAGCTAAATTAAAAGATGTGAAGATAAAAGTGTAGACATTAAAAATAAGAGACGCTCACGCTGTTTGCATACTTTACCACAGCTGAAGTGGAAAAAATTCATTATTTTCCAAATACACCGATATTTCAGAGTAATGCCATGATGTATGGAGATCATGAGCGTGCTGAGTGTGCCCGAGACTTCAGGAAAATACACCAGGCAAGGTGGAATGAGTACATTTCTGCTGGTGCTATAACTACATTGAAAGAAGCCAAGTGGAACACACCACAGATCATTCCTTTCACTCAGGATGTCAAAGTCCTGTGAAGTGGAAAAAATTAATTATTTTCCAAATACACCGATATTTCAGAGACATTTTCATTCAATACATGCACTGCTTAATACAGTGTCTGTTTGTACAAGAATAAAATTCAACATAAGCCTAAATACCAGTGAAGTGGGGTGTACATTGTTTTATTTTGATGTTATAAAGAACAGATTTGTGATCCTTAGTGGAACTGAAGGTGTGAGAAGAAACATGAAACGCACGTGATCGTTGTCAATCGGTGTACTCTGCCAATCGTGGATTAGCTGTGTCATCAGCAGAGCTCGTGAGTCGCTCTGGAGAATCTGCTCTGGCTGAGTCCTCCTGCTCTCCAATCGCTCTCGCTGTACTCTGATGCCTTATGGCACAGTCACGGGGGTCGCTGTCTGAAGTCGGACACAAGTTCTAACCGTCAAGCACTGCTCAAGTTAGCCGCTGATCGTTCTGTGCAGCGCTGCATGAAGTCCAACAAGCCTAATGTAAAGGGGCTGGAAAGAGGAGAGAATGTAAAGAGGGAGGAGAGAATGTAAAGAGGGAGGAGAGAATGTAAAGAGGGAGGAGAGAATGTAAAGAGGGAGGAGAGAATGTAAAGAGGGAGGAGAGAATGTAAAGAGGGAGGAGAGAATGTAAAGGGGACGTAAAGAGGGAGGAGAGAATGTAAAGGGGACGTAAAGAGGGAGGAGAGAATGTAAAGAGGGAGGAGAGAATGTAAAGGGGATGTAAAGAGGGAGGAGAGAATGTAAAGGGGACGTAAAGGGGACGTAAAGAGGGAGGAGAGAATGTAAAGAGGGAGGAGAGAATGTAAAGGGGACGTAAAGAGAATGTAAAGAGGACGTAAAGAGGGAGGAGAGAATGTAAAGGGGACGTAAAGAGGGAGGAGAGAATGTAAAGGGGATGTAAAGAGGGAGGAGAGAATGTAAAGGGGACGTAAAGGGGACGTAAAGAGGGAGGAGAGAATGTAAAGAGGGAGGAGAGAATGTAAAGGGGACGTAAAGAGAATGTAAAGAGGACGTAAAGAGGGAGGAGAGAATGTAAAGGGGACGTAAAGAGAATGTAAAGAGGACGTAAAGAGGACGTAAAGAGAATGTAAAGAGGACGTAAAGAGGGAGGAGAGAATGTAAAGGGGACGTAAAGAGGGAGGAGAGAATGTAAAGGGGACGTAAAGAGGACGTAAAGAGAATGTAAAGAGGACGTAAAGAGGGAGGAGAGAATGTAAAGGGGACGTAAAGAGGGAGGAGAGAATGTAAAGGGGACGTAAAGAGGGAGGAGAGAATGTAAAGGGGACGTAAAGAGAATGTAAAGAGGGAGGAGAGAATGTAAAGGGGACGTAAAGAGAATGTAAAGAGGGAGGAGAGAATGTAAAGAGGACGTAAAGAGAATGTAAAGAGGACGTAAAGAGAATGTAAAGGGGACGTAAAGAGGGAGGAGAGAATGTAAAGAGGGAGGGAAGAAAAGCATTAGGCTTGTTGGACTTCATGCAGCGCTGCACAGAACGATCAGCGGCTAACTTGAGCAGTGCTTGACGGTTAGAACTTGTGTCCGACTTCAGACAGCGACCCCCGTGACTGTGCCATAAGGCATCAGAGTACAGCGAGAGCGATTGGAGAGCAGGAGGACTCAGCCAGAGCAGATTCTCCAGAGCGACTCACGAGCTCTGCTGATGACACAGCTAATCCACGATTGGCAGAGTACACCGATTGACAACGATCACGTGCGTTTCATGTTTCTTCTCACACCTTCAGTTCCACTAAGGATCACAAATCTGTTCTTTATAACATCAAAATAAAACAATGTACACCCCACTTCACTGGTATTTAGGCTTATGTTGAATTTTATTCTTGTACAAACAGACACTGTATTAAGCAGTGCATGTATTGAATGAAAATGTCTCTGAAATATCGGTGTATTTGGAAAATAATGCGTTTATTCCACTTCAGCTGTGGTAAAGTATGCAAACTTAGCATGAGCGTCACTACGGGAAGCAGAAAGTGTCTGACATCACATCTCAGTTTTCAGCTCTTCTCGTCTGCACACGGCAACTCTCACCAATAGGTTACATCCAGCCACAGCCCATGTCCAGCACAGCTAATATAAAGGATGAATAGAGGGAGTGAATGTAAAGAGGATGAAAAGAGGGAGGTGTAAAGCGGGTGAAAAGAGTGCGGAGTAGAGTTAAAGAGGATGAAGAGGAGGAGTAAAGCGGGTAAAAAGATGGAGGAGTAGAGTTAAAGAGGATGAAGAGGAGTAAAGAGGGAGGAGAGAATGTAAAGGAGGAAGTAGAGAGATTTTGAAGAAGGGTAGATGAGGAAGTACAGAGGATAGTTGGGCATTGAGAAGCATTTCCACCTCCAAGTTAATATTTCATTGTTCTTTAAAAAAATATATAAATTTTGTCATAAACTGCAATGTGCACGTTCAACATAATGTGTCCAAGAATGTTAATAATAATAAAGAGTCATTTAATCGGAGTGTGTGTGTCACTCGAGTCCGCAAAGGGTAATTTAATCGGAGTGTGTGTCTCTCGAGTCCCCAAAGGGTCATTTTAATCGGAGTGTGTGTCTCTCGAGTCCCCAAAGGGTCATTTTAATCGGAGTGTGTATGTCACTCGAGTCCTCAAAGGGTCATTTAATCGGAGTGTGTGTGTATCTCTTGAGTCCCCAAAAGGTCATTTAATCGGAGTGTGTGTGTCACTAGAGTCCCCAAAGGGTCATTTAATCAGAGTGTGTGTGTCACTAGAGTCCCCAAAGGGTCATTTAATCAGAGTGTGTGTGTCACTCGAGTCCCCAAAGGGTCAATTAATCAGAGTGTGTGTGTCACTCGAGTCCCCAAAGGGTCATTTAATCGGAGTGTGTGTCACTCGAGTCCCCAAAGGGTCATTTAATCAGAGTGTGTGTGTCACTAGAGTCCCCAAAGGGTCATTTAATCAGAGTGTGTGTGTCTCTCGAGTCCCCAAAGGGTCAATTAATCAGAGTGTGTGTGTCACTCGAGTCCCCAAAGGGTCATTTAATCGGAGTGTGTGTCACTCGAGTCCCCAAAGGGTCATTTAATCGGAGTGTGTGTATCACTCGAGTCCCCAAAGGGTAATTTAATAGGAGTGTGTGTGTGTCACTAGAGTCCCCAAAGGGTCATTTAATAGGAGTGTGTGTGTCATTAGAGTCCCCAAAGGGTCATTTAATCGGAGTGTGTGTGTATCTCTTGAGTCCCCAAAAGGTCATTTAATCGGAGTGTGTGTGTCACTAGAGTCCCCAAAGGGTCATTTAATCGGAGTGTGTGTATCACTCGAGTCCCCAAAGGGTCATTTAATCGGAGTGTGTGTCTCTCGAGTCCCCAAAGGGTCATTTTAATCAGAGTGTGTGTGTCACTCGAGTCCCCAAAGGGTCATTTAATCGGAGTGTGTGTGTCACTATTTTTATTTGTATAGAGTTTTTTGACAATTACTACACTTTACAGAAGAACATGACTAATGTCTTAAAACCCCAGTGTGTAGCCAAAGATGACTCTGGTGAGGAAAACTCCTTAAGATGTTTTTGTGATAATGATTAGTTTACAGTCGATGCAGCCGGTGGTCAGTGAAAGGTTCTCTGCCATGAAGTGAAGTCTGTTTTATTTCTATAGCGCATTATACAATGCAGATGGTTTCAAAGGAGCTTCACACACATAAAATAACTTGCAAATTTCAACAATTATGAAATGACTTCTGTAGAGCTGTTTAACAGTTGAAATTGAAGACAATAGTGTCATTATTCAGCTCAATTCTGTTCATCTTTTGCTTCTGATAGTCAATCAGTCAAATCAATAATATTTCTGAATGTTAATTGCCATTCCCCAACTGAGCAGCCAAAGGCACTTGATCTCAAGCTACAAATCAGACAAAAAATGTAGGCTACCCATTTACAGTGATCTTGAAGAAAAGAAGAAACCCAGTTACTCTCTCACACCTGTATCTCTGCACTAGCTTGATTTCACTGTCCAGTATTGGAACTTTGAATTGTAATATTCTACTTCTGTCTTCTTAGGATAAATAATATATAACATCTCAACAATGTCCTGAAAGTATACCTTAACCAGAGTATGTGTATCACCAATGTCCTCAAAGTATGACTTCATCAGAGTTTGTGTATCACCAATGTCCTCAAAGTATGACTTCATCAGAGTTTGTGTATAATGTCCCCAAAAGTGACATATAAAATAATGTCCCTAAAGTGAAGGTAAAAAATCAGGTCTTTAAGGAAGGCTTTTATTGATAAAATCAAGTGATATTTGTGATCACAGCTTCTCCAGCAGTGCAGTCATATCTTTCTTTTGTCTCTAGACCCTTCAGAAAGGGGTGTCCCTAAAGGTAGGGTTTCCAGTCATACGTCCTCACATTGTGGTTAAGTAGGTATGTGTGTGTGTGTGTGTGTGTGTGTGTGTGTGTGTGTGTGTGTGTGTGTGTGTGTGTGTGTGTGTGTGTGTGTGTGTGTGTGTGTGTGTGTGTGTGTGTGTGTGTGTGTGTGTGTGTGTGTGTGTGTGTGTGTGTGTGTGTGTGTGTGTGTGTGTGTGTGTGTGTGTGTGTGTGTGTGTGTGTGTGTGTGTGTGTGTGTGTGTGTGTGTGTGTGTGTGTGTGTGTGTGTGTGTGTGTGTGTGTGTGTGTGTGTGTGTGTGTGTGTGTGTGTGTGTGTGTGTGTGTGTGTGTGTGTGTGTGTGTGTGTGTGTGTGTGTGTGTGTGTGTGTGTGTGTGTGTGTGTGTGTGTGTGTGTGTGTGTGTGTGTGTGTGTGTGTGTGTGTGTGTGTGTGTGTGTGTGTGTGTGTGTGTGACTTTGACTTTGACTTTGACTTTGACTTTGACTTTGACTTTGACTTTGACTTTGACTTTGACTTTGACTTTGACTTTGACTTTTAAGGTCTCTTTATTACAAAAAATTTAATTAAAACAGATTAACATTTAAAAAAATAAAACATAAATCAGACAAAATTTGAGTATTGTTTTGCACCCAAAAACTGCTCAAATATAAAAACGCAAAAACTCATCAGAGTCAACTTCACAAATAACCTGATTCACTCCCCATTTGTATTTAAACATCTGCAGATCATTTATCAACTTATAATAACTATACTCTATTTTTATACGGGATTTTATTAATCCCTTTAATATTGAAAGAACATCAGTTGATCCCATATCATTCATTTGACTTTTTCTTGATAGCCATATAGCCATCTTAGCTTGCCCAAATAAATAGTTTAATAAAACATGACTCCTCATTTTACTTCTGCTGTACTTTGGACCATAAATAAACCTTTCAGGTGTAAATACCTCCCCCAGAGTTTGACACCACTCTTCCATTTTATCAAGTAATAGTTGTAATCTCACACAGTTAAAAAATAAATGGAAGACTGTTTCTTGCACTCCACAAAAAGGACATCCCTCCCCGACTTGTGGATCAAGGTGTGCTCTGTGTCTGTTTGTGGCTATTATACCATGCACAATCCTCCATTGCAGATCTCCAGTTCTTTTCTCAATGGGAGGTTTGTACAAGGTCCTCCAGCAGCCTTTAGGGGAAATGCTTGGCCCAAAGATCTCTTGCCATTTAGACTCTCTCACACTCTGAAGCTGTAGAAGGTGTGACACCTTTACACACAGTACATAGATAGCCTTCTTTCCAGCATTGCTAAAAAGTCCAAGCTGAGGTGTCTTGAAGGAAAGCAGACCATTCTCCATTTCCTGCCATTTTCTAACATCAGGTGAGAAATTCAGCTCTGGGAAGACAGAAATCTCATCCTCTCCAACAGGTTTCTCTAAGAGCAGTCTATAGTCTGGTGATAAAAACTCATAAATTTGAGTCAACATTCTCTCAATCACTCGAACCGATCTTATGCCCAGTTTTGAGGCCAACTTCTCAGCTGAGATCCATCCTTCCTCAGAAACAAAATGTCCAATTTTTGTAATATTTGCAGTCCACAGTGCTTTTCTGAGGGTTACTGAATTAAAAACATCCAAGTCCAGTGCTGAGTTAAAAAACAATGGTTCTTCTCTCAGCCATAGCCCCTTCACACCATTTGGCTCCCGGGAAAAACTGAAAAATGTCCATGATTTTAACATTGATCTGTAAAAAGATGTTAATCCAGTCAGGTTTAATTTTTCAGTGTCCATAAGAAACAAGTGGCGGTCTAGACCCATGTTACCCGCTCTCTTCAGGAGGGCACAGGCTACCCCAGCCCAGCTTACATCCTCCCCATATAACAGTCTCTGAGCCGTCTGGAGTCTAAAAGCTCTGACTCTGGATCTAATGTCGACCAGCCCCTGTCCTCCTTCCTGTATTTGCAGATAAAGCACTGGTGCCTTCAACCAGTGCTGTCCTGACCAGAAGAAATCCACCAGACGCTGTTGAATTCTTCTCACTAGGTCTTCTGGGGGCTCAAGAATCATCATTTTGTGCCACAGAGATGATGCAACCAGGTTGTTACAGACCAGGATTCTCCCCCTATAGGACAGCTGGGGTAGCAACCATTTCCAGTGAGACAACCGAGCACACACTTTTTCCACAAGGCCCTCCCAATTTTTTTTCCTATATTCATCATTCCCTAAAAATACTCCTAAATATTTAAAACCTGCTTTCCCCCACTGCAAACCACCAGGTAGTGAAGGACTAATAAAATCTTGACCACACCACAAAGCGTCACTTTTTTGCCAATTAACTTTGGCTGAAGATGCTTTCCCATAACACTCCAAAGCCTTTTCTAAACACTGAACATCATTATGATTTTTAATTAAAACCGTCACATCATCTGCATATGCAGAGAGTTTGATAAGACACTTGACATCCAAAGTATTGACTTGTAAACCTGTTAGCTGTCTTCTCAATTGACATAGTAAAGGTTCGATGGCTATACTATAAAGTTGGCCTGAAATAGGACAACCTTGCCTAATTCCTCGGTTTACTTTTACAGGAATACTAAGGCCACCAGCTATTTTAATCATACATTGTGCTCCAGCATACAGCAATCTTATTTTGGAAATAAAATTTTCCCCAAAACCAAAAGTCTTTAAGGTATCAAAAAGAAAGTTATGATCAACTCTGTCAAAGGCCTTTTCCTGGTCTAATGACAAAAACCCCATGTTAGTATTATTATTAGAGGCAAAGTCAAAAGTATCTCTTACCAAATGTAAATTATCTATTATAGATCTATTTTTTATACAATAAGACTGATCTTTATGTATAATTGTATGCAATACACCATTTACCCTTTTGGCCAAACATTTGGAAAATATTTTGTAATCAGAGCATAAAATTGCCACAGGTCTCCAGTTTTTTAACAGAGTTAGATCACCTTTTTTTGGGAGGAGCGTTAAAACAGCCCTCTGACAACTCAAAGGTAGAATACCATCATTAATACATTTTTGGATTACCTCAAAATAATCATATCCAATAACATCCCAAAACGCCTTATAAATCTCGGCAGGTAAACCGTCCAGTCCAGGTGTACGTCCTGAGGAAAGTCCCACAACAGCATCAGTAACCTCTTTGAAAGTGAGATCAGTCTCTAAAAATTGCTTATGTTCCACTGTTAAAAACGGAAGATCTTGTAGCAGTTGATTTCTACATTGTTCATCTGAATTATCAGCAGCATATAAAGTAGAATAAAAATCCACAGCAAGTTTGCGCATCACCACTGGGTCTGAAGTGTTGTGTCCATTATTGTCCTTTAAAACATACATCAGTTTATCTTGTCCTGCTTTTCGCTCCAAGTTAAAGAAAAAAGAAGAAGGTCCATCCATATCTCTTATTGTTAGAAAGCGACTTCTTACAAGAGCTCCTTTAACCTTTTCATTTAAAAAGGAGCTCAGCTGATTTTTTCTTTCAGTCCACAGTTCTTGAAGATCATCATTATCATTCATGCTCTTTTCAATGTCCATAATCTCCTTTTCCAACCACTCTACTGTCTTTTTGAACATTAAAGAGGAGTGAGATGCATATTGTTGACAAAACCCTCTTATGTGCGCTTTACCAATTTCCCACCACTGCGTAATACTTTCATAAAAACATTTTTCACTTTTCCAGCTTTCCCAAAACAATTTAAAATTTTCACAAAAAAATTTATCTTCCAAAAGTTTAACATTAAAGTGCCAATAATAACTCATATGCTTTCTTTCGGTCAAAACACACTCAATTGTAATTAGTTTATGATCAGAAACAGCTGTAGGGATGATAGCTGTATTAACAATCTTATTTCTCATATTTTGTGATATATAAAAACGGTCCAAACGTGCCCCGGAAACACTGCCATTGCCAACTTTCATCCATGTATACTGCCGTGCTGTTAAATTATACTCTCTCCATACATCTGAAAAATTTAATTTTTTTATTATATTAGCTAAAACTCTAGCTGAGTGCGCATGAGGTTCTTCCCCATTCCTATCTCGTACAAAGTCTAGCGTGCAGTTCCAGTCTCCTCCTAATACAATCAAATCCCCATCCTGCTGTTGCTTTAAAATGTGCTCGAGTTTGGTAAAAAACTGTACTCTGTATGTTCCTATATTAGGGGCATAGATGTTCACAAACAAAAAAATTAAATTCATAATTTTAGCCCTTACAAGCAATAATCTTCCTGGTATCACTTCATTTATTGATAAAATATTTGTTTTGAGAGCAGGGGAAAAAAGCACAGCTACTCCAGCACTTAAATTAGTCCCATGACTAAGAATTCTCTCTCCTTCCCACCACAAGCCCCAATCAATCTCATTATCTTGGCTACTATGGGTCTCTTGCAGAAAGACAACACCTAGATCTTTCAGCCGTATAATTTCTGACAATAAACCATTTTTTCTCCCATCCCTCATTCCATTTACATTAATTGATCCCACCCGCAAGATTTCCATAAGCAAAGGGAAAAGGATGATGAAAAGACAGAAAGAAAAAGAAAAGATATAAGCCATTTTAATTATTTAGTTTTCCCCCTCACTTTCCCTGTCTTTTTGCCTTGTCTGAGAACAGTAATATGCTTCTTAAGACGAAACCTCTTCTGTTGTGAGAGTTCCTCATTGCTAGCCTCTTTCCTAGCCCATATCACAGAAGCAATAAACTTTTCAGTATCAGGGAAGTAGTTACTTACTTCAACACCAACTTTTCCCTTTGTTTTATCCAAAAATGCATTAATTTGTTCAACAGTATACATATCAGTTCCTCTTAAACTATCTGCCCACTTATCCTCATCTCCTATTCCATCATCAGTACACTGGGATAAAGTATCCATCTCATCATCCATATTATCCTCCAAGCCTTCCGCCTGTGCAACATCCTTGCCTTCACTCACATATTCAACAGCACTCTGGGCCTCACTCTTGTCAAAATCATATATTACATTTCCAGACTGATCAGAAACAGCACTGCATCCAGGTTGCTCCACACTCTCAGCATTTAAAATAATCTCACTCACCTCCTGCATCTTGCCTTCCTCCATGGCTCCTTCTTCCTGTCCCTCATTCCTCTGTTCTTCACTTTCGCTCTTTTGTTGGTCAGTAATCTCTGTATTATTTACATCACCACAAGATGTAGACGCGCGCTGGTCATCTTTATGTGGACACGCGAAGCGTTTATGACCCAAGTCACCACACTCAAAACACTTCAGGGTCTCGGTACTGGCGTAAACCATATACGAATTCTCTCCGTGATTAACACGGAAAGAAACTTCTAACGTACGCTCCGGTGAGTTTAAAAACATCAATACTTGGCGTCTAAAAGAAAGAACATGTTTAAGCGCATTGTTTTTACATCCAAGAGGGATCATTCTTACAGAGCTTGAAATATTTCCAAATCTCTGCAGTTCTTTCGTAATGGTCTCATTAGATATAAACGGCGGGACGTTTGAAATTATAATTTTCGTTGCTGGAGCGGATAACGGGGTTACCGTGACAAACTTTTCCTTCACCCATATTCCGCTCACAGTCAGCTGATTAACCATGGAGTCTGATTTTAAAAACACAACGACAGCTTTGTTCATCCGTGAGGCCGAAATTATGTTCTCAAAACCCACCTGCTCACCTACAACTATGAGCAGCTCTTCCACTGTCACTCCGGCCTCTGGTACACATTTGCACCCATTTCGGAGTGACAGAGTTGGCGTTCCTTGCACGGGAACAGACGCCACTTCGGCGTCTGAAAACCGCGCAAGCAAAACAAAACACTTTCTTTTCTGCCCTGCAACAAACTATCCAGCAAGGGGGAAAAGAAAAATAGGGGAAAAAAGTAAGAGATTTTTTGAAAACAAAGTTTTCCACAATCGCTCTCACAGACGCTCTCACCGACGCGCTCAACTCCCATACACTCCCAGCATTCACTCAGAGAGAGAGAGAGAGAGAGAGAGAGAGAGAGAGAGAAGGCCTATATTAGATCTTATTGAATCATATAAGCTCATATTATATTTTATTGTCACACTTTAAATTAATTTATTTAATGGACAAATTAAACACAAAAGTGTAAGGCTTTTATTTGTACACACAGCATTGAAACGATGGAGTGTGTTGTGGTTGCTTCATCTGACAGAGCTTCTTCCACAGGCTTCTGGCTGCTTTATTTTAAATAAGCACCAGATGGCGCTGTTCTCGACACTCTCGAAGCTTCAAATCTTTTCCCGGAACAGTCAGGGGAAAGCCTCAGTGCTTCATGAGGCTTCATTTCACCATCCCTAGTCTGTGGCAAGAAAGTGTTTTTGGTGAACATAATCTATTAATAACAATTTGTAAAATTTGGTCAGGGATTAGATTAGTGAATTATTCTACTTTATGATCCTGAAAACTATATCACCTGATCATCTTTGTTTCTGGCTTTCTTTGCAACAAATTATGCATTTTGTAAAAAAACACAAAATCAGATAAAAAGCCAAGAGTCAAACTGCCCAACTAAATGAAACGCTGATCCCCATAATGATATTTTCAAACATCAACATCTAAACCTCTGTTAATTCTCATAAAGAGCTTCTGCTGAGATATTGAGAGATGTATTGTCTTCTTTTATTTGCAGTTGATTTCAGGCTGTGTGGCTTTTAGTCAGTTGTAGTTATGTTTAATTTCTTGAGAGCGCAAGCATGATGCATGATAACTGGGTTATGTTGCATTTAATTAACATTGTTTATTTCAGTAAACTTATGGGTTTTTTTTTTACATGAGGTTAATTCAATGCCATTTAGTTAAATCAGTTTAACATTCTTAATTTTGTCTAAAATTATTAAATTTTCAAAACTAATATCAAACAGAAATCAAAACAATCAATCCATTTTAATTGATTATTTTATTTAGTGAAATACAATTGTTTTGACATTTACAAATATTGTCTAACAAGATCTCTTACTCTGTAAAGCCTCGTATAGGCGTTGGCCAGAAGATGGTCAGTTAGATCATTAAATACATTTAAATATTGCATTATCAGTAGTATGATACTATAACAAAAGGTTCAGCGCTGTTGTGGTAATCAGATATTCTTTTTTAAACACATTGTGCGCAAAACATTTTGAATTACTATCATATTTAGACACACAGATATCAAGAATCATATGAATCTCAACAACAGTGACATGTTTCATGCTGCAATGTATGCTGGGAGCTACGGATGAGTTTTATACTGTAGTAACTCCCAGAATGCATTGCAGCATGAAGCAAGATTTATCAGACAAAATCATCACAAAACAAGCATCTAATGTTGTGTTTATATTTGGCATTGTGTAACTACAGTATTGGCTCCAATAAAATTACAATGATCACTTATCCTGAAGGTAAAAAAAAGCATGTGCACACGATGTGTGTTGTAAATCACAGAAGGAAATAACAAGACATTAGTAGGATTCATTAACGGGACCCACAGCCCAAACAAGATGAGATAACAATATAGGAGTATAATTCATCTAATGAAATTAAGCAACAACGTACATAACCGATCACAAAGAAAAGAGCAACAGCTTCTGATGAGCGGAAGCGTTTTAACAGGACCACCCGCTGAACACCCAATTACTGTTGGTAATAGCATACAAAAATATGATCAAAACACAATGAAAAGAAGAAAGAACAACACAAACATATCATTCACTCATAATTTGTGCAGATGAAGTTGAGTGTGTGAGTCTCAGGAAGGCTGATCCAGCGCTGATCTCCTCCAGACTGAACTGCTCCAGATCTCACTGTATTCTCACAGTCCTCGTCTCCTGTGCCGTTCCCTGGAGCCCAGTTCTCATAGCACACAGTGTCTCCACTCACCCAGAACCAGAGTCCCACAGTGCAGGAGTGACGTAAACCCAACCACACCTGCGCAGTAGACGCCCCTTTAACCACATTCATCACACGACGCTGCATCTCGTCTGAATGAACCGAGACCAGATCCACATGATTCTGTCTGCAGTATCTCAGAGCTTCAGACCACGTCCGCTTCTCTTTGATCAGAATCAGTTTATCTGGACACAAAACAAACCACAAGCAAAAACTAGAGAGAGACTGATCAAAAACAACATGCAGAACAAACACTGTGGAGGAATCTGTCATGTCAGACATGTAGCGTGAACTTTAAGATATCTGGAGCTGATGATGGACTGTGTGTGTTTTGTGAGGATCTGCTCACCTTCATGACACACAAAAGGAAATTGGCTGTTGCAAAAGTAGTCATTCCATTGTCCCAGATGCTTCGGTTGGATCTCTGCACAGTTTTGAACACCTCCAACATTATTAGGTTGATTAGACATCCAGTCTCTGAATGAGGAGTTACTCTGATCTGACCACTGCCATGAGTCTCTGAACAGGCCGATCCAGACATCATTAGATATGAGACTATCATTGATGAACTTCTGAATCTGTTGATTCTCATTCTGGTTCCTCACACTGACCAGATCAATGTGATTCTGTCTGCAGTAACTCTGAGCTTCTCTCCAGTTCTTCTCCTGATTGATAAAGACGAGTTCTGTGCTCACTTTAAGAAAAACACATGGAAACAGATTCAGAGTCAGTTTGTTCATTATTCTTACACTGATTTATGGTTTGGATGTGATTAAGAGCAGCGGTGGAGCATCAGAAACACGTGTCATTCAGAGACTGATTCTACAGCTGATGATATATTGAATATTCAGAATATATTCATATGATTTTGCTGATATAACATTGTCACATTTGTGAATTTTCGTGATAATTTCATTGCATCTTTATATTTCTCCATTATGTTTTGTTCTGTGTTTCTGTGTAATACTGGATTCAGACACAAAGATCTGAATGAGAGAAACATCAAACAGATGAAGATGCTATATACAAATGAATATTGTTGCATTAACACTTATGTAGGGTTTGTCTTGCTTCTAGTCTCATTGTTTTTGTTTTTACGTTGTAATGGACAGTGTGTGTGTGTGTGTGTGTGTGTGTGTGTGTGTGTGTGTGTGTGTGTGTGTGTGTGTGTGTGTGTGTGTGTGTGTGTGTGTGTGTGTGTGTGTGTGTGTGTGTGTGTGTGTGTGTGTGTGTGTGTGTGTGTGTGTGTGTGTGTGTGTGTGTGTGTGTGTGTGTGTGTGTGTGTGTGTGTGTGTGTGTGTGTGTGTGTGTGTGTGTGTGTGTGTGTGTGGGCATGTTTTTGTGAAATATCAGGACACAAATGTGTATAATGACACAGGTATTACAAAAAGAGGGTGAAATATGAGGACGTTACCCATGTCCTCACTTTTCAAAATGCTTATAAATCATACAGAACAAATTTTTTTCACAGAAAGTAAACTGCACAGTCTCCTGTGAGGGCTAGGTTTAGGGACAGGGGCAGTGTAAGGGGATAGAAAATACGGTTTGTACGGTATAAAAACCATTACGCCAATGGAATGTCCTCACATTTCACAAAAACAAACATGTGTGTGTGTGTGTGTGTGTGTGTGTGTGTGTGTGTGTGTGTGTGTGTGTGTGTGTGTGTGTGTGTGTGTGTGTGTGTGTGTGTGTGTGTGTGTGTGTGTGTGTGTGTGTGTGTGTGTGTGTGTGTGTGTGTGTGTGTGTGTGTGTGTGTGTGTGTGTGTGTGTGTGTGTGTGTGTGTGTGTGTGTGTGTGTGTGTGTGTGTGTGTGTGTGTGTGTGTGTGTGTGTGTGTGTGTGTGTGTGTGTGTGTGTGTGTGTGTGTGTGTGTGTGTGTGTGTGTGTGTGTGTGTGTGTGTGTGTGTGTGTGTGTGTGTGTGTGTGTGTGTGTGTGTGTGTGTGTGTGTGTGTGTGTGTGTGTGTGTGTGTGTCTGAGTTCACTTAAGGGTTATATCACACAGCTCAAGGCATTCAGATGGTTTATCACATCTACTTAATTATTATTCTTTTATTTATTTATTTATTTATTTATTTCATACTTTTTTTGTATTACAATCTCCAAAACAAAATTACTATCATATTTTTGTAATACGGGTGAACAATAAAATCACACTGACAAGACGAGAACTGAAGAGTTTTGTTCATAAATATCAAGATGGTGCAAGTTGAGTATTATATGTTGAGATTTTTATGCATTAATTAATTCATTACAATTCATGTTGGTCAAAACAATGGTTTGATATTTTTGAATTTATAATTTACAGTTTAGATTTTGCTGAAATATAATTCTAGTCTAGGCTCTCTAATATCAGATTCCCACACTTATCAACAACACAAGATCAACATGAGTTTAATATCAGTTTATTTTCTACAGAAGTTGAAAGTGTCACAAATATCCACAGTCTCCACTATATTTATAACCACATTAAAAAGTGCCATTTAGTATTGCATTAAAACTTATATTTTTAATAAATTAATGTTATTGTCATTGTATGAAGCTGCACTTACTGTTGTTAGATGAACTGCAGATGAAAGTCAGGCTGTTACAGGCTGCCAATCATAACATTTTCCATTTCTCATTAAAGCACACCTCTCATTTCCGCCATCAGGTTGTCCAGATCCCCAGTTCAGATAGAGCGCAGGATCACCTGAAGACCAGTGCCATTTATCAACACTCGTCTTCTTCAGCCCAATCCAGACATACTGAACACCTTCATCATTCACACTCTTCTTCAGCTCGTTCATGTCCTTCATGTTGTCAACGGTGGCCAGATCTGTGTAATTCTCTCTGCAGTATCTCTGAGCTTCAGTCCAGGTCTTGTTCACGTTTATAAAGTGATACTGACGCTGAACACATTCAGATACGGAGCAGAGAGCTGTGAAAGAGAGGGTTTGATTTAATGCTTTTCATAACAGGGTCAAACCTGATGAAACTATAAACCATAAATAAAACAACAAACACACTCACCAATGAGAAGAAGAATGAAATATAGAGTTTGGTCCATTTCTGAGGAAGAAACACATTGAAAAACTCAGACATCAAACATTCACAGATTAATTTTGGAGTAAAATATGACATTTTCAGTTTCTGAACAGCAGCATGAATGAAACACACAATCATTCAGACAATATTAACATCTCAAAGTCTAATTGTGTCTGAAGAATGAACATGTGAGTTGTTCTTACTTTAGAGGTTGTGTGTTTCTGTCCTGAGTCTGATGTTTCTGTCTGCAGCTTTAAACTACATGATTATTATATCTGCTCTCATCCCTCATTCAGGGCATCATTTGTTTATTTCTCTAAAACTAATTTTCATATTTTACTTCCTCCTTATTTGTATTTTCTTCTACCTCTATTTTTTCTTTATTTACATATTGACGTGTGTATCAGTATCAGTTAATCTACAGTTTGTGTAGAATAAAGGCTTAGCAACAATACGGACTAATCAGGAAAATATATACATGTAATCATAATTCATATTTTAATATTCACAGCTAAACAGCTTCTTTAATGTTACTGCTGGACTTTATAGCTCAAGTTACATCCGTATTCAGTTTGACATCTATGCAGAGATGGGCAGAGAATCCAAATACTGTAAAGTAAAAGTAATAATCTCAATAGTTACTTGAGTAAGAGTAAAATATATCCAATGAAAAAAAACTACTCAAGTATCTTACTTCAGATAATACATATATGTAAAGGTACACTGAAGTCATGGCTCGATACGAGTTTGATGTACATGTCATTTACATGAAACCGGTGGAGATGACAGCCCAGAATAAGCGCTCATTCCAGCCTCCTACGTTTCTGCCGCTGCCTCATAAAGCTAGTGTTATAATGTAAAAATCGTCATCAGAGGGTGTACGTGGAGACTCTATGTGGACATCGGTGTGCCTCCCATTTTTTGTGCCCGCGCCACTAGGCTACAAAAGCACCAAATGAGCAGGCGCTGGTAAAATAACATGGACGTTGAATTTGAAGAGAGGCTGCGTAAAGAAGTCTGTTGCTATCCGCACCCCTACAATCCGTTGTTAAAACAATATAAAGACAGCCAGACAGATGTGCAATAATTTGTGGAGTGAATTTGGAAGAGTGGAAGTCTACACGCCGATCTACTGTGCATGTGTGGAACACGTCGTCCACCGAGTTGATCCCAGAATACACTTTCAGTGCTATAAATACTGTGCTGTCCGCAGCTGAATGAGTATAACTGAGCCTTGAGACACGGCGGCTTCACATAGTCCTGTTGTAAATAAGACAACATCTGTACCCCTCCCTGTTGCTGTTGTTATTGTTTTTGGCCTATGCCTACCAACGCAACACCATTGTCATAGAAGCCAATGCAGATATTTGGGAAAACGAAAGACCACAATAGGACACACAAATCGTGTGGACAGTCAGTAATTTAGATCAGATTCCAATCGGATAGGCCTACACAAATAATCAGATTTCGACTGACTAGCGATGTTTCCATCCAAAGTTACTTATCCGGGGTCAGGTCGCGGGGGCAACAGTCTAAGCAAAGACGCCCAGACTTCCCTCTCACTAGACACTTCCTCCAGCTCTTCTGAGGGAATACAGAGGTAATTGAAGAGACGAATTTGCATATTTGTATTAATATTAGAATAAAGATTTAATGAATGACAAAATAAATCACATTTCACTTGATTGATCGCACGGAGCTTAGTGCTTACAGTATTTTGTTTCTGAGACACTAGTAGCACAGCGGAATTTTAAAGCAACCTTGCAAACGGTCCTTCCACGCGTTGCACTCAAACATCACAAACACAGCTCGTACGGGGGCTTGAGAAGGCATCAACATGTAGAAGTTGACTATATTAAAAGACAATAGACAATAAAAGGTCCAACATACGCGGAATACTTTTAGCTATTTTGCTACGTTTCAGTCAGATTTTTGGAGTGGTAATGCAAATTATTCCGGTCCACCCACACCATTGGAGGCCCACCCATCATCAACTTTCTGCCTACGCCACTGATTCCCAGGCCAGCTGGGAGATATAATAATACATGGGCAAACCCTGGGGTCTCGTTCCGGTGGGACGTGCCTGGAACACCTCCCTGTGAAGGCGTCCACCTCAGCTGGCTCGTCTCGATGTGGAGGAGCAACGGCTCTACTCTGTGCTCCTCTCGAGTGACCGAGCTTCTCACCCTATCTCTAAGGGAGCACCCAGCCACCCTGCGGAGAAAGCTCATTTTGGTATTTGGTATTCGCCTGTATCCGGGATCTTGTGCTTTCAGTCATGACCCACAGCTCATGACCATAGGTCATGAGAGTAGGAACGTAGATCGACCAGTAAATCTAGAGTTTCGCCTTACAGCTCAGCTCCTTCTTCACAACAACAGACCGGTACATTGACCGCATTACTGCAGAAGCTGCACCGATCTGTCTGTCAATCTCCTGTTCCATCCTTCCCTCAATCGTGAACAAGACCCCAAGATACTGGAACTCCTCCACTTGAGGCAGGAACTCTCCACCAACCTGAAACGGGCAAGCCACCCTCTTCCGACTGAGAACCATGACCTCGGACTTGGAGGTGCTGATTGTCATCCCAGCCGCTTCACACTCGGCTGCAAACCGTCCCAGTGCACGCTGAAGGTCCTGGTCTGAGGAGGCCAACAAATTTAACTTTTGCATAAAATTGGAATATCATATATAAAACATTTGCGAATAGTAAATAAAGCACAGTTTCCATCCAGTGAGACGAAGATAACAAAATCGTCACTTCCTGGTAATCTGACGCTAAATATTACTAAGAAAAGTAGAAGCCACTGTATCTCAGAGCGCACAAATTAATTGCAATAAATGTGTTATTTATCTTGCTATCAGAGGGAGATGCTGCTGTTTGGGAACGCAGGCGTGTAAGACAGTAAGAACAACCCACTAATGATCTGATGATGAGGGTTGAGTTCATTAGTGAAGACGGTGATCCTGGTCACTGAGAGCCTTTAAAAACCCTCCGCTTGAGGATCCAGAGATGAAGGAGTGAGGCTGACTATTGAGAGATTTTTTGTGTTGTTGAGGGATTAAAAAAATACCAAGACAAACAGAAAGGAATTTTTTTTTTGTCACCACCCCTGGTGTTTGAGGAGGAAGAGACAAGACCACGGCAGACTTTCACAACAAAGACGACATGAAGACTCTGACCACACTGCATTAAACTGCTCATATTGTGCTTTCATTCCCCTCAGTTCGACTCTCATTATCCTTGTCTTATCTTGTCCTCGTCTTATTTCCTCTGTATATTTAACTGTGATTGGCTGAAATGCAGACAATTAAAACATTTTTACATTTTTTAGAATTCATCTCTTTATGGAATATTTTTTTTGCTTAATTTCACACTCCTGCTGTTTACTGTTTCTTTGTTTATAAAACATGAATATATGTTTGCATGTAAACATCCTCATCATTCATTTGTTTATGTCTGCACGACATGTAGAAGTTCAGGGTGGACAATATTTACATCTCTGACGTGAAACAGAAGGAGAAACAGCGAGGGTTATTGTTCTAGTCATATTTCATATTTAAAATAAGCAGTGGTGGAAAGCCTCTCTTCCAACACCTCATCCACAGCACAGATGCAGCCTTTTCCCATACAATTTTAAATTAGATTAGATTAGATTAGATTAGATTCAACTTTATTGTCATTACACAAGTACAAGTACAAGGCAACGAAATGCAGTTTAGGTCTAACCAGAAGTGCAATAGCAGCAAGTGCAGGATATACAACGTTTGCATAAGTGCAGGACATTGATATGTACTGAATATATATAAATATATCTATAAATAGAGAGATGGTTATTACTATAAACAGAATTTACAGGTGAATATGTACAGTGAATAAATATACAGATGGTTATTACTATAAACAGAATTTACAGGTGGATATGTACTATGAATATAATATAATATACAGATGGCTATTACTATAAACAGAATTTTAAAGATAGAGGTATACAATGATATGTTGGGATAAAATTAGGAATATGGCAGTGGATTAAGGTAGTGCAATAAATTATGGACAGAAGCTATCCGAAAAAAAGTGTAAAAGTGCAGTGGAAAGTGATTGCTAATACAGTTAGAAGTACGGTGCAAAATGCAAATGTAAACAGTTGGTACTGTAAATAACAATCGACAGTGCAAATGAGCATAATACAGTTAAGGTATGGTAGTGCAAAATGAATAAGTAAACAGTTGTGACTGTAATAAAGAGTCGGTAGTGCAAATAACAAAGTGAAGGCGGATGTGAGGTAGGAGAGTTATCAGTATATGAGGGGAGTGGATCAACGGGGGTTTGAGTTCAGAAAAGAGACAGCTCTGGGGAAAAAACTGTTCTTTAGTCTGCTGGTCCTGGTCCGGTGGATCCTGAAACGCCTGCCGGAGTGCAGGAGAGAAAACAGACTGTGGGCTGGGTGAGAGGAGTCCTTGAGGATGCTGCAAGCTCGATGCAGGCAGCGTTTCCTCTGGATGTGCTCGATGGCAGGTAGTGGAGTCCCTGTGATGCGCTGGGCAGTTTTCACCACTTGCTGCAGTGCCTTGCGCTCCGCAACAGAGCAGCTCCCATACCATACTGCCACACAGTTGGTCAGGATGCTTTCTATTGCGCAGCGTGAGCCTTCTTGACCAGGCTGGAGGTGTTGGTCGTCCACGACATGTCCGCCGAGATGTGGATCCCCAGGAACTTGAAACTGGAGGCACGTTCAACAGCCATTCCATTGATGTGGATGGTGTCGTGTGTGCCTCTTGACTCCTTCCTGAAGTCCACGATGAGCTCCTTCGTTTTGGTGGTGTTGAGGAGCAGGTTATTTTCGGTTTCTGGATCTCCTCCCTATAGGCAGTCTCATCGTTGTTGCTGATGAGACCAATCACCGTTGTGTCGTCCGCAAACTTGACAATAGAATTAGATCCATACACAGGCTTGCAGTCGGCGGTGAAGAGGGAGTAGAGAAACGGGCTTAGCACACAGCCCTGTGGTACACCAGTGTTGAGTGTGATGGATGTGGAGCAGGTGAATCCTGAACGAACATTCTGGGGTCTGTCAGTTAGGAAGTCCAAAATCCAGTTGCACATTGAGGTATTGATGCCCAGGTCTCCAAGTTTGGCTATTAACTTGGTTGGGATGACAGTGTTGAATGCTGAGCTGAAGTCAACAAACAGCATACGTGCGTAAGTGTTTTTATGGTCCAGGTGAGTGAGCACAGAGTGCAGTGCCATGGAAACGGCATCCTCTGTGCTCCTATTGCTGCGGTAGGCAAACTGGTGTGAGTCCAATGTGGATGGTAGAGAGTCTTTTAGGTGTTCCAGGACCAGCCGCTCAAAGCACTTCATAACGATGGGTGTGAGTGCTACAGGGTGGTAGTCATTAGGGCACCTCGGGCTAGAGTGTTTTGGCACTGGCACAATGGAAGTGCGTTTAAAGCATGAAGGTACAGCTGCTTGGGCAAGAGACAGGTTGAAAATGTCTGTAAAAACCTCAGCGAGCTGCTCCGCACATGCCCTGAGAACACGACCAGGGATGTTGTCTGGTCCAGCAGCCTTGTGCGCGCTGAAACGGCTCAGTGCAGACATCTTTGGTGGAGAGTGTGATTGGTGGGTCAGCTGAGGGTTTGAGCTTGGTGGCAGTTTCTCTGTTGTCTCTTTCAAAGCAAGCATAAAAGTGATTTAGCTCATTCAGGAAGTTGACATCAGTGGCTGCGGGGGTGGAGTGGGGGGGTTTGTAGTCACTGATGGCCTGAATGCCCTGCCACATGCGTCGAGGGTCAGAGTTGGAAAAGTGACCCTCTATCTTTAGCTTGTAGCAGTGCTTGGCCTTTTTGATCCCCCTCTTCAGGTTTGCTCTGGATGTACTGTAGGCTTGTGCATCTCCTGATCTGAAGGCAGTATTGCGTGACTTCAGCAGGAGTCGCACTTCCCTGTTCATCCATGGCTTCTGATTTGGGTATGTGGTGATCTGTTTCTGGGTTGTAACACTGTCAATGGTGGTATTGATATGATCCAATACAGAGGAGGTGTAGAAGTCAATGTCCGTTTGAGCCCCACTGGTGGCTTGAGAAGCAAACACACTCCAGTCTGTGTGTAGAAACCTTTCCTGGAGTGTGGAATCAACCCCCGCAGGCCACACCTTGATGGTCTTCACTGATGGCTTCACACGGTTGATGAGGGGTGCATATTTGGGGATGAGGAACAAAGAAAGGTGATCTGACTGTCCCAGGTGGGGGAGGGGTGTCGCAACGTAAGCGCCAGCCATGTTTGTGTAAACATGGTCTAAGGTTTTGTTTCCTCTGGTGTGGCAGGAAACATGCTGGTGAAACTTGGGTAGCACTGACTTTAAGTTTGAATGATTAAAGTCACCTGCAACAATAAAAGCAGCTTCCGGGTGATCAGTCTGTTGTTTACTGATGGCTGCATGAAGTTCTTTCATAGCAAGCTTGGCATCAGCATCCGGGGGAATATAGGCTGCAGTTATAATGGTGGAAGTGAACTCCCGCGGTAGATAAAACGGTCTACATTTAACCATGAGAAACTCGAGGTTAGCTGAACAATGACTCCCAACAATAGCAGAGTTTGTGCACCAGGCTTTGTTAATGTAAATGCACAATCCACCACCTCTGGTCTTACCGGAGCCATCTAATGTTCTATCCGCCCGGAACGTGTGACGTCCCGCTAGCTCAATAGCGGTGTCCGGTATACCACTGTTTAACCAGGTTTCCGTGAAGATTAGGACGATACAGTTCAAAAGTTTCTTGCTGTGTGTGATGCTGAGTCGAATCCCCTCCATTTTGTTCACTAGCGACCGTACATTGGCAAGGAAAATACTGGGTAAAGAGAGCCGATGTGGGGTTAGCCTTAGCTTTAGCCTTAGCTTAGCTCTCAGTCCTCCGCGTTCCCCCCGCCTTTGTTTACGATCTCGGCGCCGCCTGCGAGCACTTCCGCCCGGCCGGGTAGAGTGCATAGCCTCGGGTATCCTGGTAAGGGATTGTCCCTGTAAGGGAGTTTTGGTTAAAACCCAGCAGGCACTGGACGTGAAGTCCAACGTCGGACAGACGTCAAATTTTGGTTGAAAATCAAAATTGGGTTGATGTCTAAACCCAACATTTGCGAATAGTGAATAAAGCACTGTTTCCATCCAATGAGTCAAAAAGAACAAAATAGTCACTTCCTGGTAATCTGGCACTAAATATCCCTAAGAAAAGCAGAAGCCATCCCATCTCAATGTCACTTGATTTGTTTGATGCACATTCAGGAATTTATTTTAGAATTTGTGAGCATCTTGGTCTTTCCTTCCAGCAGTTTTTGATGTGATATCCCAAAATCTGCACAAAAATGGGTGGATGAAATCATAGCTAGCATGAATATAGCCATCAGTTGCTGTGTGAACCGAACAACCCACTAATGATCTGATGATGAGGGTTGAGTTCATTAGTGAAGACGGTGATACTGGTCACTGAGAGCCTTCAGAAACCCTCCGTTTGAGGCTCCAGAGATGAAGGAGTGAGGCTGACTATTGAGAGGAGAGTTTGTGTTGTTGAGGGATTAAAAATAGACCAAGATGAACAGAAAATAAAAATATTTTTGTCACCACCCCTGGTGTTTGAGGAGGAGGAGGAAACAAGACCATGGCAGACATTCACAACAGAGACGAGATGAAGACTCTGACCACACTGCATTAAACTGCTCATAGTGTGCTTTCATTCCCCTTAAGTCCATTTATAATTTTAGTGAAGGTTGTTGGACTCTCATTATCCTTGTCTTATCTTGTACTCGTCTCATTTGCTTATTTTCTTGGCTGGAATGCAGACAATAAAACATTGTTACATTTTTTTAGAATTCGTTTTTTTAGAATAAATTTTTTTTTTTTGTTTGTTTGTTTGTTTTGCTTAATTTCATACTCCTGCTGTTAACTGTCATGAACATGTTTCATGTGAACACATCCTCATCACTCATTTGTTTATGTCTGCACGACATGTAGATGTTCAGGGTGGACAATATTTCCATCTCTGACGTGAAACAGGAGTAACAGTGAGGGTTATTGTTCTAGTCATATTTCATATTTAAAATAAGCAGTGGTGGAAAGCCTCTCTTCCAACACCTCATCCACAGCACAGATGCAGCCTTTTCCCATTCAATTTTAAATTGTCTTTGCTCTTAACTCTTATTATCCACTTGTCTCTTTTGGCTTCTGTGAATGGGAGTTTGTAAAACACATTTCCAGTAGCAAAGAAGCTAAAGCTAAATGACATCATATGGTGATGTTACCTGTTGATGATTTTATAATCACAATGAAATCAACTGATGTCATTTGATTGTAAAAACATAACCTTCAATTTCTGCAGAGGAAGTTGAGTGTGTGAGTCTCAGGACGGCTGATCCAGCGCTGATCTCCTCCAGACTGAACTGCTCCAGATCTCACTGTACACTCAGTCCTCCTCTCCTGTCCCGTTCCCTCTCCGCTCACCCAGAACCAGATGCCCAAAATGCGGGAGTGACCTAAACCCAAACACACCTCCGCAGAAGACGCCCGTTTAACCACATTCATCAGCTCACGCTGCATCTCGTCTGAATGCATCTCGTCTGCATCTCGACCAGATCTATGAGGGGCCGTATAGGCCATAGTTATTGAAAAGGCTCTCATTGAACAACGTTTGTGAAATTCATTCACACGGACACGCATAACAGAAAAAAAGCATCTGACACAAACCCTGCCCCACAGCCGATCCTGAGCATTCCATTGGTCGGGAATGTTGTTCTCTGACTAAATCAGGGGTTCTCAACCCTGGTCCTCGAGGGCCACTGTCCTGCAGAGTTTAGGTCCAACCTTGATAAAACTCACCTGCCTGTAGCTTTCCAGTAATCCTGAAAGGCTTAATTAGCTGCTTCAGGAGTGTTTGATAAGTGTTGGACCTAAACGCTGCAGGACAGTGGCCCTCGAGGACCAGGGTTGAGAATGCCTGGACTAAATGCTTTCGAGTGTCCAGAAACTGAAAAGGAAAATCACAAAACTATCTTTAAGATTTCGATATTTCAAAATGTCCCTATGGAGATTTTTGGTTCTGCTAGTTTTTGCTTTGTTTTCCTTCACAAGGAACAATGAGGACGATATTACAGCTTTGTTTTACTGCAGTATTTAGAGGACATTTAAAGAGTTGTTGATGGCATGAACATGGAAAGCCTGCCCAGAGTAGGCCTACTTGAGGACCACACAAGAACAGGGACGGATTGGTAATCTGTGCGTTCTGGAAAAGTCCAGAATGGCCGTCCAACTGAGGGCCGTCGCCCGGCCGTCGGCAAAAAAAAAAAAAAAAAAGTCTATGGCTAGCAGAAAACGTAAGGAGAAAAGTGGATGGGAAAAAGTTTCCAAGTCTCTCGAGACTACTGGCTTTTTGGTTGCAGTGCAACTGCCAGCACACTACATCGCTTAGCCACACTGAGTAGAGGACCAGCAAGTGGAAGCTGAGCCTGAGCTTCCACAGCCTGGTCATGATGAGGAGGGACAGACAGAGTTAACTTCACACCAGCAAGAGGTCCTGGTAAGTGCCAGTAGTAGCAGGACACATTATAATAGGCTGCCTTATCCCTATCTTAGTGAATTGCATAGTCAGCTAGCTAAATTAATGTGTGTGTGTGTGTGTGTGTGTGTGTGTGTGTGTGTGTGTGTGTGTGTGTGTGTGTGTGTGTGTGTGTGTGTGTGTGTGTGTGTGTGTGTGTGTGTGTGTGTGTGTGTGTGTGTGTGTGTGTGTGAGGTGCGGGCGCGATGCCGCGATCGAACAGTGGAAACATAAAAACAATACATACTCCGTCATTTTGTTCATACAGGACATCATTCAAACTGCAAAGTGTTTGCTTATATTTGTGTACACTCACAATAAAACAAAACATTGTGCTTTTGTCAAAATGAACTCTTGTCAAGCTGTAACCTACTGTCATCTAACCAAAATCTCTCACTCACTCACCTAAGGTATTGAATTAAACGGGAAATCATCAGGCATGCATTGCTACCACTCTAAACGTGCTAACATACAAGGAAGGGGGATAGATAATTGACTACATTTTTGTTTAACCAAAAAATCCTAGCTTGCACTTTCTGTCTGTCTTCCATCAGAGTGAGAGTTTTTCCTTGTCTTTGGAATTGGCACAATGTGGTGGTTGTTTTTGAAAGCTTCACAGACAAAATTAATAGGGCCTAGCCATTTTCATCATTTCACAACCTTAATATAAATCAAAGTTTATTATCATCATTGGTTTTGATATGTTACTTGTTGTGAATACCTTGTCTGATAGTCTGACAGTATTGTGGCATAGTACATCCTGGCTAGTGTCTGTTGCGCACGGCTAAGGGCGAATGGCCAGATGATGGGCCTATTTGGGAGAAAGTCCAGGGCTGTTTTTTAGCCCCAGTCCGTCCCTGCACAAGAACCATCCATTCATTGTTGCAAGCTATAAGAGCTGTGGATGAGGACAATTCCTGTTTACGAGTCCTTGCACAGATGCTTGTCTTCACTGGAGCAGAGATATGGTTCCATGCAAAGACCAACTGAAGAGATAGTTACTCCAACAACTAAAAAGAGATGTGTTAAAAAACAACACACAGAGTGTGTTGATGGTATTTTGACACATTGTGTAGATTCTGTACCTCTGGATTATTACACTCTAAAAAATGCTGGGTTAAAAACAACCCAAGTTGGGTTGAAAATGGACAAACCCAGCAATTTGGTTGTTTTAAACAAACATTTAACCCAACCGCTGGGGTAAAACAACCCATTCACTGGTTTAAAACAACCCAATTGCTGGGTTTGTCCATTTTCAACTCAACTTGGCTTGTTTTAAACCCAGCATTTTTTAGAGTGTATGCAGGAATGAGAGTATAGTTCCTAGCCATATCGGCCTAGAAAATCGCACCTTTTCATTTTCTGTCGGTCTTAGTACACGCTGTAACTACAGAAGGGTCAAGTTTTAAATAGGAAAAATATTGAAAGTCTTTGGTCATTTTTTAAGCGAGATGCTAGCGGTCTAATCAGATTCAATGATCTATGCTAAGCTATGCTAAAAGTGCTACCGCCAGACCCGGAGATCGGAATAATGGATTCCACAACGGTAAAACTCAACTGTTTAACTCTAGGGGAGATTGTCAAAAATAGTGGAGTGTTCCTTTAAAAACTTCTGTGAACCTTGTAAAAACTTACTATACATTAGACATGTTCTTCACGTGCTTGCAGGGACCCACAGAAATGATTGATGCTTATGTCACAGACCTGAAAAATAAAGCAAAAGACTGTGAGTTTGAGGATCTGCAGGACTTAATTCATTACAGAATTATATGTGGCATAAAAGACGATCAATTAAAAGACATCTGTAGGGCCAGTGAGATCACATCAAGTCAGATGAAAGCGCTGAACAACGAGATGGAGGTATACACAATCTAGTCAATGCATGTACCCAGTGTACCCAAACACACAAATTGACTAGAGGAAATGACTAGCAGTATGAGCACCATTTTCTCTAGTACATTAGAAACGGTTGCACCGATCAAATTAAAAAGGTGAGAGAGAAAAGTACTGCACCGTGGTACAACAATACTACTCACGCTATCAAGAGAGAAACTCATAATCTAGAGCGCAAATGGAAACAAACACGTTTAGAGGTCTTTAAAATCGTGTGGAAAGACAGCACTTCCCGTTATAAAAAGGCTCTAAAAGCAGCAAGGGCTGAGCATTACCATAAACTGATAGAAAATAACCAAAACAACCCCAGGTTTCTATTTAGTACAGTGGCCGGCTAACAAATAAATGCACATCAGCTGAACAAAATATTCCAGTACAGTTTAGTAGTAATGACTTTATGAATTTCTTCACTAAAAAAATCGAAAACATCAGAAAAACAATTATAAATGTACAACCGTTGACAGGGTTTTACAACTCAGCCTCAATTATCGCCCCTCAAGAACACCGCTTTACAACTATAGGACAGGAAGAGCTAAATAAACTAATCATTGCTTCTAAACCAACAACATGTTTATTAGATCCAATCCCAACTAAACTACTGAAAGAGCTGTTACCTGTAGCAGAAGAGCCTCTTCTCAATATTATTAATTCATCTTTAACTCTAGGTCATGTCCCAAGACCATTCAAGAAGGCAGTTATAAAACCTCTCATTAAGAAACCACAACTAGATCCAAATGAATTGGCAAATAACAGACCTATTTCAAATCTTCCATTTCTGTCTAAAATACTAGAAAAAATTGTGTCTGCTCAATTATGCTCTTACTTACAAGAAAACGATATCTATGAAAAATTTCAATCAGGATTCAGAGCCCATCATAGCACAGAAACTGCGCTCGTTAAAATCACAAATGACTCACTCTTAGCTGCTGACCAAGGCTGTGTCTCAGTACTAGTTTTATTTGATCTTAGTGCAGCATTCGACACCATAGATCATAAAATACTCATAGATCGTCTACAAAATTACACTGGTATTCAGGGACAGGCATTAAAGTGTTTTAGAGCGTATCTATCAGGGCGCTACCAATTTGTCTATTTAAACAGGGAACAATCAAAAATGACATCTGTAAATTATGGAGTGCCGCAAGGCTCTGTGTTAGGCCCTCTGTTATTCTCAATATATATGCTGCCACTTGGTAATATCATAAGAAAACATGATATTAGTTTCCACTGTTATGCCGATGATACTCAGTTATATATTTCAGCACGACCAGATGAAATCTCTAAATTATCCAAGCTAACAGAGTGTGTTAAAGATATAAAATATTGGATGACCTGTAATTTTCTCCTACTAAATTCAGATAAGACTGAGGTATTACTTATTGGACCAAAAACTGGAACACAGAATATCTTAAATTATAACTTACATTTAGAAGGATGTACTGTTACTTCATCTGCTACAGTTAAAGACATGGGTGTTATATTAGACAGCAACTTGTCTTTTGAAAATCATATTTCAAATACTACAAAAACAGCCTTCTTCCACCTCAGAAACATCGCTAAGCTATGAAAAATGCTATCTGTCTCTGATGCAGAAAAGTTAGTTCATGCATTTATGACCTCTAGACTAGATTACTGTAATGCACTACTAGCTGGCTGTCCTGCCTCCTCAATAAACAAGCTACAATTAGTCCAAAATGCAGCTGCTAGAGTTCTTACTAGGTCCAGAAAATATGAGCACATAACACCAATTCTAACATCAATTATAAAGTATTGCTACTGACCCATAAGGCCCTAAATGGTTTAGCTCCTGTGTATTTAACTGATCTTCTATCGCCTTATAACCCATCATGATCTTTAAGTCACTAAACTCAGGGCTTCTGGTTACACCGAGGATATCTAAGTCAACTAAAGGAGGGAGAACGTTTTCATATTTGGCACCTGGAATAGCCTTCCTAATAATGTTCGGGGCTCAGACTCACTCCTCCAGTTTAAATCTATATTAAAGACGCATCTTTTTAGCCAGGCATACACATGATGCTTCTCCTAACCTTGTACTCTATAGTTATATTGTAAGAGTGGACTCCTGTAGATGGTTCAATCTGCAGGGTTGCCAGAAGACTAAAGAAACGTTATCAGAAAGATGGAAGAAAACTGTACATTTCTTGTCTATTTCCACCCACTGCAACTCATACCAACGACGGAGATAAGCGCAGTTACAATAGCAAAATATGTGGGAGAGCGTTGCTATAATATGACTATATTGTATTGCAATAGGGAGCACTTCAAAGCCAATACTAAATCAAAACTAGTTAGCACAGTATTTGTAATAGAAAGGATTTAATGACAAAATCTGGTTATGGTTACACTTAAAATAGTTTCAAAATGGATGAATGAGAGGATAAACTTATACCATTAATCGTACACAGCATGAATAGAGAGAGAGAGAGAGAGAGAGAGAGAGGAGAGAGAGAGAGAGAGAGAGAGCAAGAGGGATAGAGAGAGAGAGAGAGAGAGAGAGAGAGAGAGAGAGAGAGAGAGAGAGAGAGAGAGAGAGAGAGAGAGAGAGAGAGAGAGAGAGAGAGAGAGAGAGAGAGAGAGAGAGCGAGCGAGCAAGAGGGATAGAGAGAGTGGGGGAGAGAGAGAAGAGAGAGAAGAGAGCAAAGACGAGAAGCCCAGATGACTTCAAGAGCCAGAGGAAAAAGAGAGAGAGCCACAGTTCCAATCCTCTTTTATCTATTCCTTGACCATGTGACTGAAACCAAATGTATTCTTTTAAACTGACCAATCAGACCAAACTCACACATAACATTCAAACTGACCAATCAGACCAAACTTCCCCCACTTTATAGGATAGGTGTGGCACCCCATGCAGCCTACAGGCCTCTCTATTGTCTTTCAGATGGTCCTTCTGATAAGCAAATGTGTTGACAACAGTAAAGCAAATTTCTTTTTTGGATTTCAAATATCAAATATCTTTGATTATTTTCAATCCCTTCAATATCAATGCACATGAATGTCTTTGCTTAATGCCTAGAACAGCAGCTACGCTAATTATTTTTCTGCTCTGTTTTATCTCGGGACGCCCATCCCGAGGTAACTAGAGAGTCCGTCAGCTCCAGTCTGGATCCAGCTTCTCGTAAAGACTTCAGATGACCATCACCTGTGAAGAGACGACTCAACTCCTGCGAGGACTACAGATGACGCAGCTCTGCATCAACACGCACTCATGCTCATCTATATACCTATTCATTAACAACCTGTATTCTTATTTCTATGCCATAGCTATTATATTGATTAATAATAGATAGTTAGCTAATCTGTGTGCTTGTATATGTGCAATTCTGAAATGCATAACATTTACAAATCAATTTAAATTGTAATGTAGATGCATTTTCTGTGAAGCTGCTTTGAAACGATATGTATCGTGAAAAGCGCTATACAAATAAATTTGAATTGAAATTTGAATTGAATGCAGTGAAGCCAAAGAAACAAGATGGTAAATCTGACCAGAGTGTGCTGAAAAAAAGAAATGCAGCAAATGCGGCAACAAACATGAATATAGAAATTGTCCTGCCTTTGGGAAAACATGTCAAAATGGAAAACAACTGTCAAAAGAAAAAAAATCACTTTGACTCATTATGACTCTTGGTAATGCACATTTTGGCAGAGTAAAAGGATGCACGCAATTGAACAGAAATAAAAATAAACAAGAGAAATGTCACAGTTAAACTTGACACTGGTGCTGAATGCAATGTTTTGTCTGAGAGTTCTTAAAAAGCACTAAACATCACATGAAGGCTGCAAAAATTGAGCTGCAAGCTAGTTGCTTGCTCAGGCCACAAGATGGAGACATTAGGCAAGAAAGCGCTAACCTGTTAGTTCAAGGGAAAAAAGGACAAGATTGTATTAGAAATCCTACAGAGAGATACTCCAGCCATTCTTGGACACGCTGTCTGCCAAAATTTAGGCATGGTATTAAGTTGAGAAAAATAATGACTAGGAAAATAAAAAAGGACTAGGCTGTTTCCCAGGTGAACACTACATACAAATAAACACAGACATCACACCAGTTGTGCTTGCTCCAAGGAGGATCCCAGTAACTCAGAGAAAGACTCATCGAAGAACTACAAAGAATGGAACAGATGGGAGTTACTGAAAAGCAAACTGAGAGGGTCAACAGAATGGTGACTGGTCACATCAGACAAAATTCATATATGCATGGACCCCAGAGATCTAAATAAAGTGATAAAAAGACAGCACTACCCAATGATAACTGTAGAAGAGGTGGTCTCAAGAGTACCAAACGCAAAGTACTTCTCAGTACTTGATGCAAATCAAGGCTTCTGGCAAATCAAGCTGGATCAAGATAGTTCAAAATTATGCACCCATTGGACGATATCACTTTCTTCGCTTAGCGTTCCGGGATCTCTTCAGCATCAGAGGTCTTTCAAAAGGTCCATAGTCCAAATGATAGAAGGCCTGGAAGGTGAACATCACTGATGACCTATTAAATCAAATATAAAGATGCTCAGAAAAAGAGTTTTAGAAAACTCAGACGATCACTCACAATCCAAGGCTGAAGTTTTATGATGAGCAAGCCGGTAACACTGTTGGTGGATGCAAGCTCAGAAGGGATTGGATCGTGATTTTGCAAGAAGGCCAGTGGCCTATGGGTCTAGAGCCTTGAGCGACTGTCAGCGCAGATACACACAAATAGAGAAAGAGCTGCTCGCCATTGTAAATGGCTGTGAGAAATTCCACCAGTCGTGTATGGAAAAGATATCACATCTGAAAGTGACAAACCATTAGAAAGCATTTTCAGGAAGCTGTTACATCAAGCTCCGATGAGACTTCAGAGAACGCTTCTACGTCTACAGAGGTTTAATCTAAAAGTATCGTACAAACCTAGGAAAGAACTGCAAATTGCTGATACTCTGAGCCGTGCTGATCTGACAGAGCAGAAAGAGGATCTGTTGGGAGAAGAGCTGGAGGTGAATTGGGTGACATCACAACTTCCCATTTCTGAGAAAAACCTGGAAGTTTTCAAGAGAGCCTCAGAGGATGATGATGAGATGCAAGCATTAAAGAACGCTGTCAGTGATGGCTGGGCAAAAGAGAGATCAGCACTACCGAGATCCTTACTGGACGTTCAGAGAGGAAATCAGCTATGTTGATGGTCTCCCAGTTAACAAGCCACCATCTAAACTATGTTAAATCAATGTTAATGTGAAATTATGTTGAATAAAATGAAGATTAAAAATGTTCAATGTCATCCAAAAATCTATGGTAATGGCACTGAATCACTGTTACAATGTAATGATAGTTCAACATCATGCTTGCACTTTCAGAAAAAAAAAACACAACAACTACAACAGACTTAAAGCCACACAGCCTGAAATTGTCCCGGTTCATAAATCCATGTCTCTCTCGTCTCATGTGCTATTGACTCGCGTAACCGTGATGTTTGTAGTTTTTTAACACTTTATATCTGCGTTTGTAGTTCTAATCGAATCCTCGTCCATCTCGCAATGGGTTGTGGGCAATATCAGCCGTTAGAGTGCGCATCGATCTGCACTTCAGATTCTGACCGGAAATAGTAGACCATCCGGGAATCTTTGGAATACTCTTTTCAACATACTACGATTTGGGACATACTAATTCTTTTTTCGAATACTATTTAGTACGGATAGTATGCGAATTGGGACGCAGCACTTCTCATCTCTTTGTCAGATCATTGTTTGTGGTTCCGGTGTGTGTTCGAGTCTGCGTCTGAGTCCTGTGCCTTCCTTGTTCCTGTCTGTGTTCCTGTGGTTCTGGATTCATCGTCACATCTTCAAAGCACACTCCTGCACTCTCTTCACCATCCTCATCTGGCCATCGGAGTCCCTGCGCCGCTAACCTGCTCTCTGTGAACTATGTCTGTGTACATCATCAATCATTCATTAAAAATAGTTTTACTTGCACTTGCTTCCGCCTCTGATCCGTGACAGAAATCAACTGAAGACAATTCATCTCTCAAGATCTCAGCAGAAGCTCTTATTGAGAATGAACAGAGGTTTAGATGTTGATGTTTTATTGAAAAACTCTTTGCTTTTTATGTGAGTGTGGTCTTTGAAATAAAGCCATAAACAAAATGCTCAAGTGAATTATTTTTCAGCATCATAACGTAGAATAATTCACTAATCTTATGACTCATCAAATGTGGTTATTTGTTATTAATAAATTGTTCATCAACAACACTTTCTTGCCAGAAATGCCAGATCAGACATTCAGATTTTTGATTTTTAAATACATAAATGCATATGTGCAGGGCCGGCTCTAGCTCTTTGGTTGCCCTAGGCGAGATTGAGTTCCCCCCCCCCCTTAATTGTTAAGCCCACCGGCAACTATAGTTGCCAGTGTATAGTTGTCATTTTCCTTCTGTAAGTATTTTTCTAGATATTATCCATGTTTTATATCTTAATGACACACAAGCACACAGCAAATTTCAGGAGTTGAAAAATCATGAGTTAAACAAAAAAGTGTGAAACAGTTAAATTTTTGGAGTTATTTTTTAAATTTTGACTACCGCGTGTGTTATTGGATACTCCCTGGCTGTGTTGTATTTTGGCGTTCATTCATTGGTGTTCAGGAGCGTGTTTTAACACTACATCTGGAGTTACATTTTGAGAAGTGCGTCACGACACTGGTTCTGCAGCACAAAAGGACTGATGTGCTTCGTCGTGAGGTAGGTAAAAGTCTATATATATATATACCAAAAAATGTCAACATGTTCTATATTTTCTGACAAACACGTTCTGTCGTAGATGTTACGTTTTATACTGTGTTCTAATGGCAACGACCGCAACGTATGAACGTATAACTTGTTTCAAAATTTGAAATGGCTATTTGCGCGGGCTTTTTGTCGATGTAAACGAGCTAACCGTCTTTCCATTCACCGTGTGGAAAGTGTTTCTGAAAATGAGTGTTTTGCCGTCAAAATTGAAGTGGCAACTCAGCTTAAGAAGCCTGTTCAGCTTCCACAAACTAACGTTAACTTTAATGTCGACGAGGTAACGTAATGCAGCCCTTGTCTGTCAGATAGCCTAATGTTTTACAGACGTACTAAACTGCAGTGTCTAAATTACGTTACCTGGATAATAAGATAATTGAGCCGTGATGTGTTGGCCTGCAATTATTTGAATTGTAGCGTATATCATAGCTGTTACAATTCAAATCATTGCAGGCCAACGTGTATCATACGTTTTAGTCGTGATGCATGAGTGCGTGATTTTCAGCTTAAACATATCTTTGCATTCTCAATCACAAACATTAGCTGTTATCATAAATTACATGTTTTTTTTTTTCTTTAATGTCAGGTCACGATGTTAATAAAAGTGCATTTTCAAGGGAAGAAGAAGTATGTAAAACTGGAAGAAATATGTTTCTCAGATTTTCTCAGTGGAGGTGAGTTGTATGTTTAGTATTCAGTTAATAAAGAGTAAGTAACAGTAATTTTGTAATTTCTTTTGTAAAAAACGTTGATATTATGGTGTAGTCCAGCAGAAGTTTCTGATACCTGAGAATACAACACTAAAAGTCACAGATGACCAGGGCATAGAGGTGGATGAGGATGTCTTTCCAGAACTTGCAACAACGAAAGAAATTAGTTTTTTCGTCCACACTGATGATGGTAGGATATTTAAGAACGTTTTGTTTTATATATATTTTGAGAGTTTGTATCTTGACTCAGAAACAAAATGTGTGCATTTCAGAACTCCCAAATACTGGAACATCCAGGAACTCTGCTGACTTCTCAGACCTGACAGAGCTTGGTGCCTCCTCAAATCTGAGTCTGACAGAAGAATATGTTACTCTCACTACTTGTGGTAAGCAGAGTTTTATGCAATGTGATTATTTTGTCTGACCCTGGGAATATCCACCCTGGTACATAGTTTTGCTAGATTATATACCTTGTATGTGTTTTTGTGATCTTCAGATTTGACTGTCCTGCAGCAAGGGGTTGAAGGTTCCTCCTCCCTAAGTCTGACAGATACATTGTCTGTCTCAAGCAGCTTAAACAGCAGTGATTCTGGATCTCAAATGATTCAACCTTTAATGGACAGTGTCCATGCAAGAAAGGTTTTTTTTTTTAACTTGTGCACAAATAGATCTTTGTTATTAGATTAAAGGGTTAGTTCACCCAAAAATTAAAATTCTGTCATTAATTACTCACCCTCATGTCGTTGGACACCCGTAAGACCTCCGTTCATCTTCAGAACACAAATGAAGATATTTTAGTGTAAAGCTGATGCTGAGAAAGGCTTCAGAAAAGCCTCCATTGGCATTCAGTACATTCACACTCACAAGACCCATAAAAGACACTAAAGACGTCGTTACAAAGTCCATCTCACTACAGTGGCTCTACAATAATTTTACGAAGCGACGACAATAGTTTTTGTGCGCAAAAAAATAAATAAAAATAACGACTTTATTCAACACGTCCTTGTTTTCCGTTTTGGCCTCTGCCGTGAACTCACGAAGCACCACGACGCATGCGCGAGAATATGACGTAAATGTAAATGTACTGAATGCCAATGGAGGCCTATCTGAAGCCTTTCTCAGCCATCAGCTTTCAACTAAAATATCTTCATTTGTGTTCCGAATATGAACGGAGGACTGACGTGTGTCGAACGACATGAGGGTGAGTAATTAATGACAGAATTTCATTTTTGGGTGAACTAACCCTTTAAGATTAAATGTATTTCTTTGAAAAACAGGTCCAAGTTTCGTTGTAATTTTTCTAAATAATGTTTTCTTTGTTTTAGAATGTCGAACAAATTCTGACTTCAAAGCCAGCGGGGTTGACTGTGATTAAAGAGTATCAAGAGACTGGGAGTTTGAAAGATTCCACAAGGCGGTTAATGGTGAACATTATTGTTGCTCACATGCATGAAAAAGAAGGGTAAGAAGCTTAAAGGGTTAGTTCACCCAAAAATGAAAATTCTGTCATTAATTACTTACCCTCATGTCGTTCGACACCCGTAAGACCTCCGTTCATCTTCGGAACAGAAATGAAGATATTTTAGTGTAAATCTGATCGCTCTGAAAGGCCTCTATTGGCACAATGGCACGGTTCATTCTCAAGACCCTTAAAAGGTACTAAAGATGGCGTTACAAAGTCCATCTCACTACAGTGGTTCTAAAATAACTTTATGAATCGCGATAATAGTTTTTGTGCGCAAAAAAACCCTAAATAACGACTTACATAGTGATGACGATTTCAAAACACGGCATCATGAAGCTTCGAAGCGTTATGAATCAGTGAGTCGATTCAGCAGTTTGAATCTGCAAATTTCAGCAGTTTGGCGGTTTGACACGCGATCTGAATCATGATTCGACTCACTGATTCATAACGCTTCGAAGCTTCATGATGCCGTGTTTTGAAATCGTCATCACTATGTAAGTCGTTATTTAGGGTTTTTTTGCGCACAAAAACTATTATCGCGATTCATAAAGTTATTTTAGAACTACTGTAGTGAGATGGACTTTGTAACGACGTCTTTAGTGTCTTTTAAGGGTCTTGATAGTGTACCGTGCATTTGTGCCAATGGAGGCCTTTCAGAGCCATCAGATTTCAACTAAAATATCTTAATTTCTGTTCCGAAGACGAACGGAAGTCTTTCGGGTGTCGAACGACATGAGGGTAAGTAATTAATGACAGAATTTTCATTTTTGGGTGAACTAACCCTTTAAAGAAGGCATGACTTTATTTTTCCCCTTAAAAATCTGACAAGAATCTAAATACAAATGTTTTCCCTTTTGCAGGAGAGCTGTTAGTAAAGCAACAAAGGAGTTCCATGCCCTTGGGATTGTGTCACTGTTCCCATCTTTGAAAGACCCATACTCTAAAAAAGGATATGTAAGTTTTTTTTCAAAAATATTTTTCTTATATGCTTTTGAGCCACTGCAATGGTATTATTTTGTTCAACATAACATACTGCTTCCCCCCCAGGAACATTTCTTTGACATTCAGAGCAACAAAGGCTTTCTTGAGTGGCGCATAAAGACCGTGCAACGTAAATCCAGAACCTCCTCTACATCACAGAACAGAGTGGAGCTAAAAGGAGGTCCCACATCATCAAGAACGATTGGAACCATAGATGACCAGCGAATGGGAGATGAATGTATGGAAGCCATATCTCTCCTCCACCACACAACTGACCGTGACTTAGTGTTCCAGAAGATGAGAGAAACTTTCCACTACCGTCAGCAGATTCTCCACGACCCACAGCGCTCTGCTGATGTACTACAAATGTTTCCTCGTTTCTTGGACATCAAAGGACTGGTAAGTATTAAATAAGAATGTCAGATGCAAAATTTTAATACAAACATGTTACTTTAGGTGTCTGAATGTTTATCTTTCCTTTTTTAATTAGATTTTGCAAGACTTCTCAGTGATGTTTGGAGCAGAGGTTGCTTCAAGGTTCCTGGAAAAATGGAACACCAGTTTTAAAGAAAAAGTCATTCAGGAGGCCAGGAACCTTAAAGAGACTGCTCTCCTAAAACAGCATCTGAAAGCTGCACTGAATGAAGAATCTGACACTACTGATGATCCAGGTACAGTTATCATCAAAATAGTAATGTTGTTACTTGAGTAAATCAATCTTCTGGTTAAAAGTTTTTATTGATTATTTCCCAAAAGTATTTTCCCCTAAAAGTCTGCTAAAAACACTTAATACACAGTTAATTCTTAATTTAGTTTATTACAAAAGCTCATCTTTAAATTCATGTTTTGTGAATGCTGTTCATAACTATTTAATAAAAAAAAATCATGCTGCTTGTAAGAACATTGTAATTACCCAACGAATAGTTTGTAATTTTAAGATATTATGATACACAATACAGAGGGGTAATTTAGAGATGCCATAAACACACTAGTTTGAACTACTGTTATTTTCTGTCTTCAGAATGGGACAGCGACATGGCTTCTCTACTTGTCCTGCTGCATCTTCTCACTCCGCAACCAGCTGGAAGAAAGCGGCCCAAGAAGATCAGTGTTGGAGAGGCCACAGATCATCTGGTGAAATTTTTGAAGGTTTGTTAAGACAACACTATCCTATTCCAAATAATGCCTATTTTAAACAAATTATTTATAAAGGGACATTTATGTTGTGTTTTAGTCATGCCAAAGCCTTGAGGATCATCTCCTGACCACTGAAGGAAACCCTCAGCCATACCTTCTTGCTTCAGGGACTTCAAAAGCACAGGTTTTCACCTTTTACATTGTCTTGGACAAAAAACTTCTGCCTTGTCAGTCATGTACATCCTTGGGTGCTTTTGACGAGCTGTTCAAGTGCCATTTTGTTTTCAGTGTGAAGTATGATGATGCTCTGTCCAGCCTGTACACATTTTTGCAGACTACTGTGTACAATATTGATATAGGTACAACTGAAGAAACTCCAAAAGTCAAAGAACTGAGAGCAAAGCTGTTGAACAAGCAGTAATTGTCTTATTCAACCAAAATGTTAAGTTGTTTCCTCTGCACATCATCCTTTGGTTCAGCTTTGCTTTTATTCAGGCACCTCAAAACTAATTCATGGAATGTATCCTGGGAAAAATCTAAGACTGAAATGTGCTCAAGCAGGTTGTTGCTTGCAATTCTCTAGTTATTCTGGATTTAGGAGACATCTCGTTAAGATACATTCTTCAATTGGTGACAGATGTGTTCCTAACGAGACCCCTTCCAGTTATGAAAATGAAGAACACAATTCTCATTCCTTAAATGATGAAATTCCCTCTACTTCATCTCAGTGCCAAAATGTTGAAGCAGGGCCTTCAGTATCCACTCACAAGAAAGATATGTGTGCATCTATAATAGCAAAGCTTTTGGGTAGTGGTGTACCAAATACTGTAGTTCTTTCCACAATTGAGAATTTGGAGGAATTTGTGGAAGATCTGCAGTCTAATATTAAGGACCATGTTTTAAACTTACTCCCAGATAACAATCCATCCAGACCAGACATAGAAGAGTTATTTAAAAGTTTGGACAACCCTTTCAGCCAATTGAACACTGATACCAAATGGAAGAAGTATTTCAGAGACAAATGGGGAGTAGTGGAGCCAGTGGAACTGCGCCTTGGTGTTAGGTATGATACTAGACGAAATAACAAAACTGGAACTTATGAACAAGTTCCTATTAATGATAAATTCATATATATTCCAATTTTGAAAACACTCCAGTTCATTTTCAGAAACGAAAACATTTGTGAGATGATGCAAACATGTACTCAGTCTGATATATATGAAGACTTCTGTGACGGTAGCTACTTTAAAAATCATCCATTATTTTCGACTAATAAGTTTGCTCTCCAAATTCAATTGTACTTTGATGAGTTTGAATGTGCAAATCCTCTTGGCTCCAAAAAAGGTATTCATAAAGTTGGTTGCCTTTACTTTATTCTCAGAAATCTTGCTCCAAAGGTGAATTCTGCCCTCATGAACATCCATTTGGTATCTTTGTTTCATGCTCAAGATGTTAAGAAATATGGGATTGATGAAATGCTGAAACCTTTAATAAGGGACTTGAAAATATTAGAAACTGTTGGGGTTGCTGTTCCATTTTCTGAACAACCTGTACATGGCACACTTGCTCAAATTACTGGTGATAACTTGGGTATGCATGGGTATGCATCTTGGGTTCTTGGAATCATTTAATGCAAATTATTTCTGTCGATTTTGCTTAATTGATAAATCTTCAGCTCAGACCGTTTTCTCAGAGGATGACCCAAGTTTGACTTTAAGATCACCAGTACTGAATGATCAGCATTATGCTAGTTTGGTAGATGATCCAACACTAACCTCTTCTTTTGGCATCAAGAGGAAAAGCATGCTCAATACTTTGCAGTATTTCAATACAGGGGAAAACTATGCTGTTGACATAATGCACAATATTTTGGAAGGGGTTGGTCAATATGAGATCAAACTACTTTTTGACTATCTAACTGAAAATTTCATCTCGAAAGAAAGCTTGTTAAACAGGATGTATGCTTTTAATTATGGCTATCTGGAAACTAAAAACAAGCCAACAAATATTAATCTTGACACTGGAGGACATGGATTAGGCTTAAATGCATCGCAAACACCGTGTTTAGTCACAAACATACCTTTGATATTTGGTGACCTGGTACCAGAGGATGATTTGCACTGGCGCTTGTTGCTCTTATTGTTGAACATCATAAACATTGTGTTCTCTTACTCAATCACTGAGGGGATGACAGTGTATTTAAAGCACCTTATTATAGAACATCATCAGCTCTTCAAAGAACTGTACCCATCAAGAAACTTGCTTCCAAAACATCATTTCATGGTCCACTACCCAAGGTGCATTAGAAAGATTGGACCACTCATTCATATCTGGACCATGAGATTCGAAGCAAAGCACAAATTTTTTAAAGATTCTGTGAAGAACTTCAAAAATTTGACTGTGTCGCTCGCAAATAAACACCAATTTGCAGTAGCATATCATTGGGAATGCTTGTCTTTAAAAGCAGTTGAGTCTGGTCCAGTCAAAATGTGTTCACTTGAGACGCTTGAATTTTCAGAAAATGTAACTGCATCTCTCCATGTTGATTCACAAGCCACTGTCAATCTCACTAAGTGGGTAAAATGTTGTGGTGTTGAGTATCGTGTTGGACTTTTTGTTTGCACAGGTACTGATGAAAACATGCCATTTTTCAGCAAAATAACCTCCATTATTTTACACAATGGTAAAGTGTTTTTTGTTTTGATTGAGCATGAAACATGTTTCCATGACCACTTCCATGCATTTCAAGTTACTGAAAACTTACCAAGGAAGATATTGGTTATCGAACAGGAAAGATTAAGACATTTCAAATCTTTTGATGCCCAAATGTCATACGGTTGTGGTTCACAATTTTATGTTGTATCAGAGAGTTGCATTATCTGATTTTTGATTTAAATGAATTTACTGTGATGTTGATTTTTGATTTAAATGAATTTACTGTGATGTTGATTTCTGATTTAAATGAATTTACTGTGAAGTTGTTCCTTGTTACTATAAGTATCTACCTCAGGCTACACAATCCTACTGCACCATTTTAAATAATCCTGCAGGCTTGATTTTATAAAAAACATTGTGTTGTTGACAATGTTTCAACTTTACTAATTCACTCTGTTAGCTGCTATGTTTTGCTGTTAAGATTTTACAGTATTTTATGACAGCAATTGTTTTAAAAGTGTGTCCATGCATTGCATTTCTGAAACAATGTATGAATTCGCTCAAATAAAGGCAGTAAATCAAGAGTATGGTGTTCAATGTAATCATTTCCACAAATAAATGTTAACTCTAAGAAGTGTTAATAAAAATATGTTTTAAGTGTTAATTTTTAACACTGGTAAGGAGTTTATATTATAATTAACTACATTTCAGAGTTACAGTTACTCTCTGTAGGATTAGTATTTTAACTCCAGAAATAGTAAATTTTAACTCTGAAAAAGTGTTAAAAAAATCAACTCCAAGAGCAGAGTTATTTTAACTCTGCGCTGGAGATTTTTTGATGGTCACGCATGTACACTCAGATTGAGTTGATTTTAACTAACAGGGAGTTTATTCCAAAAACCAGAATTTGCTGTGCAGACAACCAAATAAAGGATTTCAAGAAAAGAAAAAAATATGAACTTCCTTCCTGTCACATGAGACTGCCAACTTCCTACCCCTACTTCCAGGGAGCACAACGAAGGCAAACCCTCCCAAAGAAAGGTAATTTTCATGTTACTAATAAGTATTTTTTGTTGACATATATATATCAACATAATCATGAAGGTCTCTAGAATCATCCAAACAAAACACATCTTACAACAGATCTATAGTTTTTGTCAAACATAATAAATTTGATTATGAATAAAGATTAATCTGTTGAAAGCAGTTATTTTGAGTTAGATGCTAAATGTTCTCCTCTTATACATATTTGACATTGAAGGGCTGCATACAACATATTTGCCCACCGGCAACTATAGTTGCCACAGATTCAAATACGAATTTTCAAGAAAAAATACAAAAACCTGGGGGAAATAAATGCAGAACATGCCATTCAGAAAAAATTGGGCACAAATGGGTTAAGTATTTATAAAAACTATTTAAACAAAAATGCTACTATTGTTACTCCAAGACTAAAAAAGCTAATTATGACTTAAATGATACACTCTAATAAATTGCACATACAAAAATGCTACAAAGAACGTTGGAGGATATTTAACGAATTATGACTCAAACTATGGATGAACAAACAAAAATGCTTTTATAGTCACTCCAACACTTAATCAAGAAAATTAAGACTTGAAGGATCAACTGCAATACATTGGTCATACACAAATGCTAGAAAGAATGTTCAAGGATATTTACCAAATATTAACTCCAAAAACTGTGCAAAAACTCTCTTAAGCACCTGTAAAGACACTTAAGCAAATTATGACCCATAAACTGGATTAACTATACCCTCTACAAACAAAAGTGCTATTATTGATACACTGTTCTTACCACTACAAAATTAAAATATATAAGTTCTTGTAGCTCTATCCCTATCTTAAATAATAAAAGATGAACAGTTGTTTCTGGCATTTCTATTCACCTTGAAAATTGACGCAGCATTACAATTTGGCTCGTCTGGATTTCCTTATTGTCAGTGAAATGCGTAGTAATATGTAGATAACTAGCTAGCTAGTGATAGCTTAGTGAAAGCAATAAAACGTCCAATGCCGTCCAATATTAGTTGATAATATCGATAATACGAAGTAAATTTATTTCGTTTGACACCTTTATGGCTGAGATGAGAAGACTTACCTCTATACTGGGCTTTCTTGTGATCGTCTGCCTTTCTCTTTTTCCGTCCCTGTGCACTCGAGGGTTTAGACCGCTTCATTTTTGAAGAACGCGCCAGTGCTGAGCACTTGCCTGACCTAACGCCTGAACGCCTGTGCTAGACAATATTCACTTTCAATTCAATCCAATAATCAGGTTAAGTAATTAAACTTGCGGCTGAGGGGGCGCCCAAGGATGATCATGTTTAATAAACAGTATGTTTTATTTCGCTTGTTTTAATTCTATGCTTAATGGGAAGTAAGTTTAAGGGCGCCACTAGAGGGCGCCTGGCTGCGCCCCCAACACATTTGTCGCCCTAGGCAACCACCTAGCTCGCCTATAGCAAACGCCGGCCCTGCATATGAGCCACCGTAATGTAAAATGCATGGCATGCAGCATGAAGTATGTCTCCATTGTTGAGATTCATATGCTGATTCTTTATGTCTGTGTGTCTAAAAAAATCCCTACAATGCATTTAAAACATAAAATTCAGAATGTCTGGTCTGTGGTAGTGATGTTACGTTTGACACTGAAGCGTCGAAGTGCGTATCACGCATGTGAGACAATGGGTGCGTCTCAATCAGCCCCCTAGTTCAGTAGTCAGGGCACTGATCAGGACATAAGTCAATGGGCTGACTCCCTGATCAGTGCCCTGACTACTGAAATAGGGGGCTGTGTAGCGACAAAGGACCATCTTGTCCCTTAGGCTAGAGGTGTTGTAGGGTTATCTGACGCGTGGGATCCAAAACATGACGCTTCCAGTCCAGTACTGCAATTATCACCTTTATTGTCACAGTTACGATGCTCAAACACATAGTCCTCCTCATACCCACTCCTGACACGGTCAAAAATTGTTTGCTTCCCTCATTACACCTGACCTCACTTCCTCTCTGGCTACCTATATCCATTAAACCCACACTCCACCCGGTGTCTAACAGTGGAACTACAACAGACATATAAATAAAGCATAATGGCTCTTACACTCCGGCCCCTAATTGTACATGACAGGTAGACATTACAATTCAATAAAATATTAATACAAAGAGCCATAAGTCCAAAGCAACACTGTATTCAAACAATCTTCTGTTGGTTAGAGTTCATAGTATTTGCAATCAGTCCTTTTCCATGCCGTCATACAATAGACAAAGCTTTGTCACAGGTCTCTCAAGTATATTGGTTTTAGTTTGTACACGCACAGAACGTACAAGTCCATTCTTATCAGGAAAAACTTCCAAAACTCGTCCCATCAACCAGGATCCACGTGGGGCTGAAGAGTCCACAATGACAACAATGTCCCCTGGAACAAAGCTCCTCCTTTCCCTGTTCCATTTCTGTCGTTCTTGAAGCAAAGGCAAATATTCATTTGTCCATCTTCTCCAGAATAAGTCGCACATATATTGGACTTGTTTCCATCTCCTCTTGCTGTATAACTCCGATTGGTCAAACAGTCCAGGTGGTAGAACTGGTTTGCCTTTCATTTGAAGAAGGTGATTCGGAGTAAGTGGCTCTAGGTCATTAGGATCATCTGACAGCTTTGTTATTGGGCAATCATTTAGAATAGCCTCAACTTCACATAGCACAGTATGAAATCCTTCATCCTCCAAAGTTTGCTGATGTAAGATGGAATTCAGAATTTTCTTGACCATTCTAATCACACGCTCCCACACTCCTCCATAATGCGAGCCTCCTGGAGGATTGAAACTCCACTGGACACCTTTCTGTAGCATTGCCCTTTGAATCTTGCTTTTATTCCATGAACTGAGTGCTTCTCTTAACTCTCTTTCTGCTCCAATAAAGTTGGTACCATTGTCTGATCTTATATGAACAACTTGTCCTCGTCTGCAAATAAATCTGCGTAGAGAGTTAATGCATGCATCAGTGTCCAAGGAATGGGCAACTTCCAGATGAACTGCTCTACTTGCCATGCAAGTAAAGATAACTCCATAGCGTTTCACAATGGAGCGTCCTCTTTTGACCTCTATAGGACCAAAATAATCGACTCCTACATTCGTAAATGGAGGAAGATCGGGCTTAAGTCTCTCTTTCGGCAAGTCTGCCATCTTTTGTTCACCCACCTTAACTCCAAGACGTCTACAATGGCCACAACTTGATATAATCTTCCGGGCGGCAGCATTACCTTTAATGATCCAATATCTTTTTCTCAGCTTGGAAAGCATATGATTTCTTCCACTGTGACCTAACTGTTGATGAATATGCCGCAAGATGAGTGTGGCAATGTGCTGATCCTTAGAAAGAATGATAGGATGCTTCCTTTCCTCAGGCATTGCAGCATTCCTCAGTCGTCCTCCAACCCTTAAAAGACCATCTTGAAAGACAGGATCCAACTTATACAACTTGCTGTCTCGCTTTACCTTTAAAACAGATGATAGAGCAGCAATTTCCTTTCCAAACTGTTGCTGTTGACTAAATGCAACAATAGCCGTTTCAGCTTCAGTCAGGTCCTCCAAAGTTAAGTTCGGTGTAGCTGTTGAGAATGTTAGCCTTTGAAGCTCCTTCTCCATCTTCTTGGATGATGGTAATACACACTTTGGATCCAAAGAGGCTTTGATTTCTTTCCGCTTTTGACTACGTAGCCTCAGCATTCTTTTTAACTTCAAAAACCAGGCAACAGCAACTTTCAACTTTGTCCAATCTGAGAAGTGTGTAATCAGCCTATGAGTGGCATTTGTTGCACTTGACACATCATTCACAACAGTGGTGTTTACACTCACATTCCTCTTTACCTCAGGATCATCTCACTTTAAGAGTAGAATCAACTATTTGTGCTGGCCATTCTTCCTGTGGTTTCCACAAAAAATGTGGTCCGCTGATCCATTCTTCACTCGATAACAGCAAATCCACATCCGCAGGAATTTGAGGGATCTTAACACCTTTCAGGTATGGCCACTTGTCCAAATCCCCTTGAGTAACAATGTTATCTTTGGACACAGGCATTTTCTCCTGAGTGAAGACTTCTGGAAGACTGTAAAAGATGTCATTATGAAGGCTAGACACTTCCAATCCAGTCAAGATAGAACTACTAACAGACCTTTGATTGCCCATTGTTTTCAAAAGAATATTAGTTTTCTTTCCTTTTAATTTCAAACTGTGCATTAAGTGTTCTGAACAAAATGTGGCAGAACTACCAGGATCCAAGAAGGCATAGGTTTGGATTACCTTTTGTCCTTTACTGGATTTGACTTGAACCGGTACAATTGATAATGCACATTCTCCATCGCCGGCCCCTGTTTGGCCACATGCTTGAAGGGCAACAAGCGCACTACTTAGTGATGGACGATTTTGCTCTTGTCTCTCCTTTTGTTGAATATGCAGAAGGCTGGGATGCATTTGGCCACACACTGTGCAAGTCATGCGCTCATCACAATCCTTGCTCATGTGCCCAACACGAAGACAGCCAAAGCAAATACCTTTCTCCTTTAGAAAGTTCAGCTTTTCTTTATGCATCTTGGCTTGCATTTGTGTATACTGATCCAATAAGTGATCACGTTTGCAGCACAAACATACAACTCTGGACTTTGGTCTTAAATCAGAGTCACAACACTGAATTGACTTACTGTTATTAACAATCGTTGCAAAGCTATTTCTTATATTACTCCTAGGTTGAGGTTTCTGTTGTACAGTTGGAGTACCCAGGAGATCACCAAAAAGTGGATCAGATGACATTTTGACTTGACGTTCAACAAATGTTACAATATCTTTGAACTGTGCCCTCCGATTGTGCCTTTCCAATAGCTCACATGCAACAGTTCTCCACTTTTCCCTTAATTTGTACGGCAACTTCATAATGACCATTTTCAAATGACTTGGCATCTCCAGCTCCTCCATGTACGCAATTTCCTCCATTGCATTACAGCATCCACGCAAGAAGACAGCATAACTCTGCAATGAACCCACATCCTCTGATTTTACTGAAGGCCATCCAAGTACTTTCTCTACATATGCAGCAGCTATTTTGAACTCATTGCCAAAATGTTCCTTTAACAATGCTTTAGCTTGCACATATCCTCTTTGCGCATCCATGTGCTGGCAACTGCGCACAAGTTCCTTAGGCTGACCTTGTGTGTGCTGTTCCAGAAAGTACAAACGATCTCGGTTATTGTTGGTTTTGTCCTCTATTCCATGTTCAAATGCTCGGATGAAAGTTCTATATTTCAAAGGATTGCCATCGAACACAGGAATCTCTCGTTGAGGCAGCATGCTGGATTGTTGTTGTTGTACAAGAAGAGAAGTGATCTCATTTTGTTTCTGCATGATACTGTAGATGTTTGAAGTTGATGTTCCATTGCTGTTCTGCATTACATTTGAAGTTTGCATTTGTGACACAGAATGAAGATCAGTTTGAGCTGCACTTTGAGTTTGCTGAATCACCTTCCTTGATCTTGCTTGCTGAGAACAATTCTTTGGCATATATTCCTCTGCATGAGGGTTAAGAGTAACTTCTTTGCCACTTCTTGCAGTCTCTTTTTCACAATATGAATTCATACCATCAGAAAAGGTTTTAGGATATTGGTTGTCAGAGTTATTTAAAACAGCAATTTTGGCAGTAGCAGCTGCTATTTCTGCATCAATATCCATTTGCTCTTGTCTTTGCCTTAGTTGTTCCTGTTGTACCTCCAAAGCATGTTTGTCCTTTAAAGCAGTTGCACGTGCAATTAATGCAGCCTTTTCTGCCTCTGCTATGATTCGTACTGAAGCAGCAGAAGATTTTCCAGTACGCACACTGCTAGAACTTTTCTTACTGGATGGTTTACTTAACACAAATGAGGAAATGTTTGAAATGCTATCATTTGGTTCAATGTCATCTTGATAAGCATTGTCATCAACACCAGAACATGAAACTTGACTCTCGGTACTCAACCATTTTTGAACATCATCCATAAAACCATTGTATATTAACATCTTCCCATTGAACCATGTTTGCTGTCTTTCTTTTTCTTCATTGGGCAAAAGAACCATCACAGAGTTGTGCATTTCTTTAGCCTCATCACACAGTTTAATGAACTTCTCAAAGGAACTTTGCACTTCCTTTTCATACTCTCGGTTAGGCATAAAATTTCTTATGATAACCATCAAGTTTTTGGCTTTATTTACTTTACTCCTTCTTGTTTTCTGCAACGTTTCCAGTTTTTCTTGTAGTGCCTTTGGAGTAAGTTTGATGCAACGCTTTTCTTTCACAGACTCCATTACAACCTTCTCAGTAAGCACATTAGTCTCTGTTTGTTTACCAGCAGCCACAGCACCTTCGCCATAATTACTTACACTCATTTTCACAGAGTTGTTTAATTCATTTACCTTGTCGTTAATTTTTTAAAACTTAGGCAACCAATGCATTGGATTTACGCTATTAAATGTGTGCACACAGAGTCATTCATAAGGTAGCGCTACACATACCTCGGATTCATCCACTCGCGTTGCTGCAACTGGTCCTTGATGCGTCCAATTGTATCCAAATCCAAAGCAGAATCCAGTGCTTAGTCCATTAAAGTTCAAAAAGTTCCAAACGATGCGTGATACTCCACAAAGAAGCAATTTTTGACAAAATGTAGCGACAAAGGACCATCTTGTCCCTTAGGCTAGAGGTGTTGTAGGGTTATCTGACGCGTGGGATCCAAAACATGACGCTTCCAGTCCAGTACTGCAATTATCACCTTTATTGTCACAGTTATGATGCTCAAACACATAGTCCTCCTCATACCCACTCCTGACACGGTCAAAAATTGTTTGCTTCCCTCATTACACCTGACCTCACTTCCTCTCTGGCTACCTATATCCATTAAACCCACACTCCACCCGGTGTCTAACAGTGGAACTACAACAGACATATAAATAAAGCATAATGGCTCTTACAGGTTGATTGAGACACCCTTGGTTTCCCAGAGTCACGTGATCAATGACAAATGAAGCCTGTCCAATCACGTGTGCGTTTCGCTTTGCGTATCAGAAGGTTCGAACCCCAGATCTTACTTATCGAGTCCGTGTTGGCTCAGTCAGTCTGGTTGATGGGTTTGGGAGGAGAGTGCTGTACTTTGAAAGTTAATCAATACATTACATTTAGATAACCAAAATGTATCTGTCACTATTTATACTTTTTTTGTTGTTGTTATGTCTTTTTATTTTGGTATAATCTTTTGTTGTTTTTTAGGTCATTTGGTGTTGGTATTTGGGGTTAGGGTGGGATTAAGGGAGAGGGGATAGGGGATGGGGTGTTTGGCAGTACCGCCGCTGGCTGTTTTTATGCCCTATGTGCGATCACTTTATGCAACCCGGTATCATGGCAAGACGTGAAATAGTCACGTTGGTCCACTTTGTAAAACGTGTAGATATCACAATGGCCTCTGCCATAACGATTAAACCGATAAAAATGGAATAGTGCTGTATTGACGATCAGTCAATTTTGATTTACCATAGTTTACCATGATTTACCACAGTTTACCCCGTTCTAGTATGATTTACCACAGTTTACCTTGTGCTAGTATGATTTACCACAGTTTACCACATTCTAGTATGATTTACCACAGTTTACCCAGTTCTAGTATGATTTACCACAGTTTACCAAATTCTATATGATTTACCACAGTTTACCCAGTTCTAGTATGATTTACCCCAGTTTACCCCGTATTAGTATGATTTACCCCAGTTTACCCAGTTCTAGTATGATTTACCCCAGTTTACCCCGTATTAGTATGATTTACCAGTTTACCCCGTTCTAGTATGATTTACCCCGTTCTAGTATTATTTACCATGATTTACCACAGTTTACCCCGTTCTAGTATGATTTACCACAGTTTACCCCGTTCTAGTATGATTTACCACAGTTTACCCCGTGCTAGTATGATTTACCACAGTTTACCCCGCTCTAGTATGATTTACCACAGTTTACCCCGTTCTAGTATGATTTACCACAGTTTACCCCGTTCTAGTATGATTTACCACAGTTTACCCCGTACTAGTATGATTTACCACAGTTTACCCCGTTCTAGTATGATTTACCACAGTTTACCCCGTGCTAGTATGATTTACCACAGTTTACCCCGTGCTAGTATGATTTACCCCAGTTTACCCCGTTCTAGTATGATTTACCATAGTTTACCCCGTGCTAGTATGATTTACCACAGTTTACCCCGTGCTAGTATGATTTACCACAGTTTACCCCGTTCTAGTATGATTTACCACAGTTTACCCCGTACTAGTATGATTTACCACAGTTTACCCCGTTCTAGTATGATTTACCACAGTTTACCCCGTGCTAGTATGATTTACCACAGTTTACCCCGTGCTAGTATGATTTACCCCAGTTTACCCCGTTCTAGTATGATTTACCATAGTTTACCCCGTGCTAGTATGATTTACCACAGTTTACCCCGTGCTAGTATGATTTACCACAGTTTACCCCGTTCTAGTATGATTTACCACAGTTTACCCCGTGCTAGTATGATTTACCACAGTTTACCCCGTGCTAGTATGATTTACCACAGTTTACCCCGTTCTAGTATGATTTACCACAGTTTACCCCGTGCTAGTATGATTCACCATAGTTTATCATGATTTACCATAGTTTACCCCGTTCTAGCTTGATTTACCATAGTTTATCATGATTTACCATAGTTTACCCCGTTCTAGCTTGATTTACCATAGTTTATCATGATTTACCATAGTTTACCCCGTTCTAGCTTGATTTACCATAGTTTATCATGATTTACCATAGTTTACCATGATTTACCACAGTTTACCCCATTCTAGTATGATTTACCATAGTTTACCCCGTTCTAGCCTGATTTACCATAGTTTATCATGATTTACCATAGTTTGCCCGTTCTAGCTTTATTTACCATAGTTTATCATGATTTACCATAGTTTATCATGATTTACCATAGTTTACCCCGTTCTAGCTTGATTTACCATAGTTTATCATGATTTACCATAGTTTACCATGATTCTAGCATGATTTACCATAGTTTACTATGATTCTAGCATGATTTACCATAGTTTACTATGATTCTAGCATGATTTACCATTTACATTTATGCATTTGGCAAACGCTTTTATCCAAAGCGACTTACAGTGCCCTTATTACAGGGACAATCCCCCTGGAGCAACATGGAGTAATGTGTCTTGCTTAAGCAACCTTCTGCATATCAGTTCCATGGTTTAACCCACTGGTCCACCACCTCTGATAGATTTGATAGATTAGAAATATTAGATAGAACGGAAGTTTGAGTCTCAGTTGATTAGAAATAGTAGTTCATAGAATGGCAGCTTCTTTGAGTCTAATGGGCTTCAGTGTTTAGATTTGAATTTTTGTCAGTTGGAGTTTGAACAGTCTTGGCTCATCTGAACATTCCGTCAATGAAAGTCAATGGGATTTTTTTTTGTTTTGATCGTCATTTTTAGGAAAACCGTGAGTCCGATCAGTTAGAAAAGATATGGCACACCGAGTCAGAACAGTCTGAAGCTCTGAGCCGAGTTTGGAGTATGTGGAGTTAAAGCTATAGGAGGAGATGGGTTCCCAAGCCAACTTAATTATTACGTAATATTAAAACATGCACTGGGAGCCTTGGTTTCGTTTATTTTCTTGCTTTCCCAGCTGCTTGACACCTCGTCTAGGCGAATAAGGTACACTAAAACAATAATCGACGTTAAACCATAACCTTTTAATTACTCAACCTAGTTCAGTTGCTTGGCAACTATGGGAAACAACTTCAGTGCCAGTGAAGCATCTTAGTGCTTACAGATAAGGAGACATTAGTATGTGTTCACTGCATTTGTAATGTTATACTATTAATTCAAGTTGAAAATTGGATAGAATACATTAATAGTGCATACCCCCTCTAAACGTGAGAAATACACGACAGAAAGAAAAACGAATAAATACCCGGATGTAAGTCATCACGTGACGTGACCATAATTAAAACTCCTGTGTTCGGCCAAGACTTCCTCTTCGAACTTTATCAAGCAAGCAGGTAAGACATGTTGACAACAATCTGTTCAGCAATGTAATTATTTAAGAGCGATTGCAATTTAATCTTTTTATGGTGTTGTTTTGTCACTCAGTTAATGTCTTATTTTTCCCAATAGAATTAGCAATTAAAATGGCTGAACAAGTCATCGGTGCAGCAGAGGATGCTATGTTCTATGCAGACCTGCTTCTGGATCAAATGAAAGTGAGTATCTTTAGTTACTTATATACCAGTTTGCTATAATGAGTAAAAATGGGAGAAAACCATAGACCATAGATATGGACGTAGTGTCCGTGACGTCACCCGTAGCGTTTTATGCTGCCTCCACATGCTCTCAGAACTATCCTAAATTAAAATAATTTCCTAGATAAAAATAAATTCACATAAACGCCCTCCCATTTCGAAATTTGATGGCGATGAGCTTGTAATAACGAATTCAGAAGTGGGAATTATCACATTTCCGCCATCTTGGCAGCGCGTCACTCCCGGAGAACAGAAAATGGGCAAAGAAGCGAGACGTGGGCGGAGCTGAGGTGATGTGACTGCAGACAAACACTAGCAGTGACAGCAGCGGCAATCCACCTGTCACTCAAAGTGGCCACGCCCTTAATTATGCGGAACTTTAAGGCTTTATATAATGTAAATGAATGAGTTCACCCCCCTCACAGTTGTCATGAAGGGCAAAATTAGCCGTATAGACCAAAACCACAGTTTGTACCAGACTGTAAACATGTTTTTTCTTTTCTGCTGTAAAGTTGGGCATTTTAACATGGGGCTCAGTGAGATTCTGCTCCCTTCTGGAGCCTGTCTCTACAGTCAGTCGATGAATTGCAGGCTTCAAAAGAAACCGGGGGAGTGGCCTCTTGGAGAGAACCCACTGCTGTTGTTGGCTGTTGGGTTTACATGTAATGTTGACTTTCTGTCATGCAAGGAAAAGCAAGATAAGAAAAGAACATCCTCAAACTGCAAGAGTAAATTTCAGTGGATTGAGAGGGACTGTGAAGGGCGTCCACTGCTGAAAAGAAAGAGCAGAAGCGGAGAAACACGTATGCGTTCTTCATCTACAGGTTGGTCTTAGTTTCTATCCTTTATTCTGAATGGGTGTGGGTGGAGCCAGGCTAGGTTGGTCTGTGTCTTGTCTGGTTAAATCACCTATAAATGTATAACTGCTTTTGATTTGTTACAAATCCCCACATAAGTCAAAGTTTTAGGTCAATGCAGACAACAGGGAGTCGACTGGATGGAAGTATGACGGTTGCATACAAGTGAGACATGCTTAATGGTTTTTAAAGTGAAGTACTCACTCACACATTAATCAACGTCTCAGACAGCGCGTGATCCTGAATTCAGTTCTTCCGCATCTTATATGGCCATATACATACAAAATTGTCAAAATGCCTGTCTTTGTGAGTATTCATGTGAACACAGTCTGTAATGTCATAAATGGACTAAACAGTTAAGAGAGAAAGTGTTAGTAACAGTATAATAGATTTGTGCAGCGCTTAAAGTGACAGCAGCCTAATAAACCTGTTTCTGTAATTATATTGAAATATTATTTATTTATTTTGTGCACTTAAAGCATTATCGTATCGCATATCGAAAATGGCATTACTTAACAAGTAATCACATATTGCATTTTTCTTTAATATCGTGCAGCCCTATCGCTGCGCCACTGAATGTGTATGTTGCTGTGTCTGTGAGTTGCTTGGCGACCATTCCACTATCGGCAGGAAAGTTATATTTTTATGAATATAATTAGTTTCCTGTTTATTTGCTTTGTTTTATTTTATTAAATATTGCTGCATATAATGAAATAACCGTTTTATAAAAGCAATACCCCCTGTGAAGCTGTGGTTTAATGATTTATATCTGCTAAGGGGTAATCTGCTCCGCATCATGCCTAACAACAGTTAGTGGTTATAGATTCACTGTAAACCACGGCTTCACTGGGCTTATTGCTTTATTTTGTTGTTGCCATTCCAGGATGTCGATGCCCCCTTGCTAGTAATGTTTCAATATAATACAAACTTTGTCTGAAGATCGCATCAATGAGTGATGCTGTAACATTACAGTAGTTATTTTGCCTGCATGCTGCCAGAGTGCCATGTCTGATTTACTTGCACCAAACTGCAAAATTAATAAAGGGAGACTTTATCACAATATCTTTTAGTCCTGAATCCTTGTGAACCAGCTGAGGAGGTACCCATGGTGACGGAACAAAACTTGTCTCAACACTTACTTGGTAGGATGACTCCTTATTCCTTATCAAATTAATAGTGTGAAAGGATTGTTTGTTACTTCACTATATTGTAGCCCAGTTGTTTAGTCTTTCCAGAACCACAATGGAGTCTTCGTAGAACCACTAAAGAGCTTTTTTCATGTCCCTCTTTCAGACAGTGAGATTCAGAAACTGCAGGAGATTCTGGCAACAACTGTTGAAGCTTCAGATGGTCCATCAACATCAACATCATGGAGCTTGCGCCAGTCTGCAGCCCAAGATGAGTGGCAGAACGCAAGGCCTTACCACCTGGACTGCTTGTTGTTGTCCAGAGTGGTCAAGGAAAAGAAATGCAGTCAGTGCTCATCTCCTGCCATCATTCGCTGCAGACACTGCATGCCTGAAGAGTGGCTGTGTATGGAGTGTGATTTTAATTTGCCACCAAAAACAAGTACTCCAGAACAGGGAATCCTGCATTGATGCATTTTACAGGCCCGTTCCGCCAACGGTGTGCTGTGTGAAAGAAAATGGCAGATATACACTGAAAAATAAGGTACTGCTCTGCACTAAACCTATTTTGGTCAAATTGTTTGTGTGTGAACTTAGTATAAGTGTTAGAATTTACTTAATCAGACAGTCCCTCTTTAAGCGCTTTTCAAAATTGTGTAACTTTTCTTTTTTTTTTAGTTCGGCTGTTGCCTACAGTGAGACCTGACCGACTGTGCACCTGTGACCCTACAGACATAACAGAATCTGCTGGCAGAGCAACTATTTTAATTTGCATAAATGGTAGGTGGGTTGTAGCCTTTATTGTTTGGTTTTTCAGTTATGTGTCACAAGATAGTCTTTCGTTTGATGAGCTACATTCTTTTTTTTTAGGTCGTTATGACTTGTACTTGCCCCATTTGACATGCAGAATGTGTCTATCACAATGGACACCTGACAGAAGCGACCTCATAAGAAGTGGGTATTGGCCAGCATCTGTGAATGCTGACACATTGTTTTCAGTGGATGTATTCAGCACATTTGAGGAGATGAAAACCATTGCTCTGGGTTTGTCAAGACAAGGCTTTTTGCGGCTGTTAGAGCAGAGGACTCAGCCGTTTGGAAGGGTAAGATAAGTGTGGATAAAGACTGCCTTAATTGGCTGTTTCATTTAACTTTTCTCTTACCTATTTGCACATTTACAAAGGGGTAAAATACACTGAGATGTATTTCAGAGGAGCTTTTTGGAGTACACTTTCTGCCAGTTTCTGTGAGAAAATGGCAAATGTGGAGCACTTCACCTGCCCAGCATGTACACCCAACATGCTTGCGGTTTCTGCAGACGGCAACAGAAAACTGTACAGATTTCGACACTCTAAAGGGTAATGCAAGGTGCACACTACACAGCTTTGCTGTATGACTTACACTGCACAACATAACTCTGTGACATTACTACATCATAGTAGCTCATGTTATCACAACACAGAAGCTTATATTTCTCATGACAATTATTCAAGAGACCATGATAGTTTGTGCTTGTCATACATCCAGCGCACTACAACATCATGACATATTTTATACTGGTAATTTCAAACCTGCTTGGATGCACAAATACTGGTATGCGATATCATGATGATACCAGGTATCGGAGTGTCAATATCAGTTTGCTGCATTTTTAAATCCAGTACAAAGAACCATGTGATAAAAATGTTGTATTGTGAAGCTGTGTGCCTGGCTTGTTTCGCACCTTCTAAAACCTACTAATCAAATTGTGTCTGAATATGATTGTTACAGTCCTGCCCCTGTTTTTAACATTAGTTTCTTTTGAGTCAATTCTAGGTCCAATTCCTCCTCGGTGGGCGGAGTTGCCTTATTGAAGATCAGCTGCACCTGTGGCAACTTATTTAAGGATTTCCTGGAGTTTGTCAGCTCTCTCATTTGTTTTGTGTCTTTGTGTGAAGGGTGGGTTATTGAGTTTGTGTTCCCATTATGTTTTCCACCACTCTACCAAACCCGTTTCCAACCATTTATTGATTTGATGTTGTATTGATATTTGTTATCGTTTCCTTATGTTTTGACCCTAGACACGATTTGTTTAACTTTAAATAAACTTATATGTTTCTTTAAGTAAACTCATTTTGTGGATTGTCCTCTTTATGTTATGACTTGGAGCCGGGTCGTAACAATGATAGATTTTTGTTTTTCTGCTTGCATTAAGGTCAGAGGAACCATAGCTACTTTGAGGGCATCTTCATTGCCAAAGATGTGGATGTATCCTCTTTCGTTGAAGAGATCAGGAGTAAAGTGAAAAGTGTAAGTAATGTTTCAGAGTTTGTAGTCCTGCTGTGTAAATGCAGTATTTTTGCTGTCTAATCTAAATTATTTTTCTTTCATGCAGACTCCAGGAAGAGGCTGTGGAGCTAGTCAGTGGTCTGCTGCCAGGGAGACGGCCAGAAGAGCAAACAAACTTGACGAAGAGGGTCTTGAGGTAGCTGTTTGCAGGCATGGGGTGATACTAAAGGGTCTAAACATGTACAGGGGGAGATCTTTGCATATCCCCTGTTCCTGCAGAAGGAGCTTCAGGCAGCCACAAACATCCATTTCTTCTGCACTGACATCTCATGCAAGTACTGGCCCTAACTTCAGAAGATTTCAGTCTCTATGCCTGAACTGAGCCTCTTCTTCAAATGAGGCCGTTCCTGTCAGTTATGCACACCAAGGCCCATTCAACTAAGTGTGAGGTATGTCTTTATTTTGCTATTGCTATTTAATTTAATTATTGATAATAGGAATGCACAATTTATATTATAAAACTGAGATTGGTGCATCGCTAACCGATTAACTTTTTCACACATTTGTTAGGTTGTCTGGAGTGGTGGGAATCAGGAGGGTGAAGAACTGCAGGGGAGGAGGTGGAAATGGTGAACAGTTTTCTCTCTCGTTGTGCCCTCACAACTACATGACCAAATCTGGTATGTGATCTTGCTTTATTACATTCATAAACGTGTCTTGTTCTTTCAGTAGTCTTTCATTCCTTTGGTCGTTCTTTAAATAAAAATACAGAAGAGAAAGCTTTCTTTTTATTTGAATGAAATTTAAATTTGCATAGCCCTCCCAGTAACATTTGAATATGTTTTCAAAAAGCTCGCAATGACATGCTGACTGTACATGCAAACAGTGAACATGCAAACAGTGAACACATACTAACGTCTCCTTATCTGTAAGCACTAAGATGCTTCACTGGCACTGAAGTTGTTTCCCATAGTTGCCAAGCAACTGAACTAGGTTGAGTAATTAAAAGGTTATGGTTTAACGTCGATTATTGTTTTAGCGTACCTTATTCTCCTAGACGAGGTGTCAAGCAGCTGGGAAAGCAAGAAAATAAACTAAATCAAGGCTCTGAGTGCATGTTTTAATATTACGTAATAATTATTTAATAATTTTCGTCTTAAACATAACAAAGGCCATAGTGTCCCGTTTGACTCGTTTCTTAACGTGGACCTATATTAGGCCTATATTAGATCTTATTGAATCATATAAGCTCATATTATATTTTATTGTCACACTTTAAATTAATTTATTTAATGGACAAATTAAACACAAAAGTGTAAGGCTTTTATTTGTACACACAGCATTGAAACGATGGAGTGTGTTGTGGTTGCTTCATCTGACAGAGCTTCTTCCACAGGCTTCTGGCTGCTTTATTTTAAATAAGCACCAGATGGCGCTGTTCTCGACACTCTCGAAGCTTCAAATCTTTTCCTGGAACAGTCAGGGGAAAGCCTCAGTGCTTCATGAGGCTTCATTTCCCCATCCCTAGTCTGTGGCAAGAAAGTGTTTTTGGTGAACATAATCTATTAATAACAATTTTTAAGTTTTGGTCAGGGATTAGATTAGTGAATTATTCTACTTTATGATCCTGAAAACTATATCACCTGATCATCTTTGTTTCTGGCTTTCTTTGCAACAAATTATGCATTTTGTAAAAAACTGTTAAAAAAACACAAAATCAGATAAAAAGCCAAGAGTCAAACTGCCCAACTAAAGGAAACACTGATCACCATAATGGTAACCACATATTTTCAAACATCAACATCTAAACCTCTGTTAATTCTCATAAAGAGCTTCTGCTGAGATATTGAGAGATGTATTGTCTTCTTTTATTTGCAGTTGATTTCAGGCTGTGTGGCTTTTAGTCAGTTGTAGTTATGTTTCATTTCTTGAGAGCGCAAGCATGATGCATGATAACTGGGTTATGTTGCATTTAATTAACCTTGTTTATTTCAGTAAACTTATGTTTTTTTTTTTTTTTTTTTTTTACATGAGGTTTATCAATTCAATGCCATTTAGTTAAATCAGTTTAACATTCTTAATTTTGTCTAAAACTATTAAGTTTTCAAAACTAATATCAAACAGAAATCAAAACAATCAATCCAGTTTAATTGATTATTTTATTTAGTGAAATACAATTTTTTTGACATTTACAAATATTGTCTAACAAGATCTCTTACTCTGTAAAGCCTTGTATAGGCGTTGGCTAGAAGATGGTCAGTTAGATCATTAAATACATTTAAATATTGCATTATCAGCAGTGTGATACTATAACAAAAGGTTCAGCGCTGTTGTGGTAATCATATATTCTTTTTTAAACACATTGTGCGCAAAACATTTTGAACTACTATCATATTTAGACACACAGATATCAAGAATCATATGAGTCTCAACAACAGTGACATGTTTCATGCTGCAATGCATGCTGGGAGCCACGGATGAGTTTTATACTATAGTAACTCCCAGAATGCATTGCAGCATGAAGCGAGATTTATCAGACAAAATCATCACAAAACAAGCATCTAATGTTGTGTTTATATATGGCATTGTGTGACTGCAGTATTGGCTCCAATAGCATTACAATGATCACTTATCCTGAAGGTGGATAAAAAGCATGTGCACACGATGTGTGTTGTAAATCACAGAAGGAAATAACAATACATTAGTAGGATTCATTAAAGAGACCCACAGCCCAAACAAGATGAGATAACAATATAGGAGTATAATTCATCTAATGAAATTAAGCAACAACGTAGATAACCGATCACAAAGAAAAGAGCAACAGCTTCTGATGAGCGGAAGCGTTTTAACAGGACCACCCGCTGAACACCCGATTACTGTTGGTAATAACATACACAAATATGATCAAAACACAATGAAAAGAAGAAAGAACAACACAAACATATCCTTCACTCATAATTTGTGCAGAGGAAGTTGAGTGTGTTGTTTTCAGGACGGCTGATCCAGCGCTGATCTCCTCCAGACTGAACTGCTCCAGATCTCACTGTATTCTCACAGTCCTCGTCTCCTGTGCCGTTCCCTGGAGCCCAGCTCTGATAGCACACGGTGTCTCCGCTCACCCAGTACCAGATGCCCAAAATGTGGGAGTGACGTAAACCCAACCACACCTCCTCAGTAGACGCCCCTTTAACCACATTCATCACACGACGCTGCATCTCGACTGAATGAACCGAGACCAGATCCACATGATTCTGTCTGCAGTATCTCAGAGCTTCAGACCACGTCCGGTTCTCTTTGACCAGAATCAGTTTATCTGGACACAAAACAAACCACAAGCAAAAACTAGAGAGAGACTGATCAAAAACAACATGCAGAACAAACACTGTGGAGGAATCTGTCATGTCAGACATGTAGCGTGAACTTTAAGATATCTGGAGCTGATGATGGATTGTGTGTGTTTTGAGAGGATCTGCTCACCTTCATGACACACAAAAGGAAAATGCTCACTGCAAGGGAAGTCATTCCATTGTCCCTCAGCCTTCGTCTCAATCACTGTACAGTTGTCATTACCACCACCATTATTAGGTTCACCTGACCTCCAGTTTCTGAAGGAGGAGTTCCTCTGATCTGACCACTGCCATGAGTCTCTGAACAGGCCGATCCAGACATCATCAGATATGAGACTATCACTGATGAACTTCTGAATCTGTTGATTCTCATTCTGGTTCCTCACACTGACCAGATCAATGTGATTCTGTCTGCAGTAACTCTGAGCGTCTCTCCAGTTCTTCTCCTGTTTGACAAAGACGAGTCCTGTGCTCACTTTAAGAAAAACACATGGAAACAGATTCAGAGTCAGTGTGTTCATTATTCTTACACTGATTTATGGTTTGGATGTGAATAAGAGCAGCGGTGGAGCATCAGAAACACGTCATTCAGAGACACAAAATTATTCTACAACAAAGATTTATGGGAATATACTGCAATATATGCATTGACCATGTATGGCTATACATTGATACATATAAAATACTAATATGAACACACAAATTAGCCTGACAAGCCAAAGCCACATCAAGATGTTGGGTCTGGGAACACACCATTGACAGGGCTCAATCCGAGGGGCGGGATAAACGGTTGTTTTTCAAATTCCCTCTGCACACAATAGTATAGCGCTACAACCAACCAGAGCAACGTATACACATGCAGTACCATATCTGATCACATATATATCTCTATATTATGAAGTGTATTACTGAATATAAAATTACATACATTATGATATTTTTAGTAAATGTATATATTTCAATATATGAAAAGCGGCACTTCCTTATATTATTATATTGTATTAACCTATAACATATTATTCTGTATATTTTCAAATATTCCATTAAATAATGTAATTAATTGATCCTTCATATAGATATTCTTTTTGTAAGGGATATTAAATATTCTAAACATATTCATGAAAATTGTGCTGATGTAACATGAAAAAATGGTGAATCTTTATATTTCTCCATTATGTTTTGTTCCATGTTTCTCTGTAATACTGGATTCAGACACAAAGATCTGAATGAGAACATCAAACAGATGAAGATGTTTCACTGCAGGTTAATGTGTCCGTTAACTAGTCCTGAGAAATATATCAGTAAAACATTCATGCAAAATGTTATATTGACCAAAATGAATATTGTTGCTATATTAACACTTATGTAGGGTTTATCTTGTTTGTAGTCTGATTGTTTGTTACGTTGTAATGAACAATGTGTGTGTGTGAGTTCATGAGTCTTTACAGGTTTGTGTTGAGATCCTGAAGCTGAATGAATCAATATCACAGCTCTAGACGTTCAAATGTTTATCATATCTACTTAAAAAAGATAATTGTTTTAATTACAATTTCCAAAATGACTATCATGTATTATCGTAATTCGGGTGAACACAATAAAATCACACTGACAAGACGAGAACTGAACTTTGTTCTCAGGACAAGCGTTTCGCTACTAAGAATAACTAGCCTGGCGTTGTCATGCTCAGATTCTAGTCAGAATATGAGGCTTTCATTTGAATATGATTGGGCTGTGATTATCGGGCGAAAATGCCTCTGCACTCAATTGGATGGACCTACAACCAATCAGAGCAACGGAGTAAGTGACGTGTTGAGTGATGCAGTTGTCAACAGAACTCAACTTTACGCACGCTTGAAGAAGTAGAAGAAGAAGTGTAAACGATCTTTGCCGGTGTTGTAAAAAGAATTTAAGGACACACAGAGTACTTACCAACACAATCATCATTTTTGAGAGAGATAGTAAAGGTGAATGCATATTCGAACAAACTCTCCGTTTAGTAAACAAATTCAACCCAAGCGCTCTTTGGTGATGTGGATGATTACGTTACTGTTTATCATCTGTCCATCATCGTATAAATCCCCCCCCCCTGACAATTTGATTGGTCCGAGCAGCTCTGGTTCCAGCACAACGGATCAAGTCCAGACCGAACTTCCTGACCTCAAAGGTCTAAGTTCGACTGGCATCCAAGCTAAAGAATAACCAGGCTGGTTTTATCTCATTTGGATGCTTTATTAAGGAACTGCAGGGTTACTGTTTTGGCTGTAACCCACACCATACATAACAGGAAAAAGAGAATTATATCTCGCTGTGAACTCACTCTCAGTCTGAACTCCCCGTTTTTGACCCCGCTGAAACCCCGCCTCTTACAGTGAACAAGAGACTAACAGCTAGAACCACTTTTTACTAAAGTAACACTGTTGAACATCAGCTAGTGTCTTCCAGCATTTGTAATGACATTACAATATCAAGATGGAGAAAGCCATCTATTATATGTTGAGATTCCATCTATTCATTAATTTATTACAATTTGTGTTGGTCAAAACAATGGCTTGATCTTTTTAAATGTATAATATACAGTATAAATTTAGCTGACAATATAATTCTCTATGTTCTCTAATGGCAGATTCCCAAAGTTAACAAGAAAAGATCAACATGCGTTCAATATCAGTTAATTTTCTATACAGAAGAATACAAATATCCACAGTCTCCTCTATATTTATGACCACATTACAAAAGTAGCAGCATTTAGTATTGCAATACAATTTTGTACAGTATATGGTTTATCTGGTTTATATGTTTTTTTTATAAATGAATGTTATTGTCATTGTTATGGAGCTGCACTTACTGTTGTTAGATGAACTGCAGATGAAAGTCAAGCTCTTACTGCATTTCTCATCATGATATTTTCCATTTTTCATCTTTCCACACTCGTCTTCGCCTTCAGGTTTAGGTCCCCAGTTCAGATAGAGCGCAGGATCACCTGAAGACCACTGCCATTTATCAACACTCGTCTTCTGCAGCCCAATCCAGACATACACAACATCTCCATCATTCACACTCTTCTTCAGCTCGTTCAGCTCGTTCATGTCGTTCATGTTGTCAACGGTGGCCAGATCTGTGTAATTCTCTCTGCAGTATCTCTGAGCTTCAGTCCAGTTCTTCAACACGTTTATAAAGTGATACTGACGCTGAACACATTCAGATACGGAGCAGAGAGCTGTGAAAGAGAGGGTTTGATTTAATGCTTTTCATAACAGGGTCAAACCTGATGAAACTATAAACCATAAATAAAACAACAAACACACTCACCAATGAGAAGAAGAACAAAATATAGAGTTTGCTCCATTTCTGAGGAAGAAACACATTGAAAAACTCAGACATCAAACATTCACAGATTCATTTTGGAGTAAAATATGACAGTTTCAGTTTCTGAACAGCAGCATGAATCAAACACACAATCATTCAGACAATATTAACATCTCAAAGTCTAATTGTGTGTGAAGAATGAACATGTGAGTTGCTCTTACTTTAGAGGTGGTGTGTTTCTGTCCTGAGTCTGATGTTTCTGTCTGCAGCTTTAAACTGCGTGATTATTATATCTGCTCTCATCCCTCAGGGCATCACATCATTTGTGTATATTGCTCTAAAACTAATTTTAATATTTTACTTCCTCCTTATTTGTATATTTTTCTACCTCTCTTTATCTTTATATGTATATTGACGTCTCTGTGTCTGTCACTATCCGTATCTACAATAAAGGATGCAGAATAAAGGCTTAGCAACAATATGGACTAATCAAGAAAGTACATGTAAACAATTTATACTTTAACGTTCACAGCTAAACAGCTGCTTTAATGTTACTGCTGGACTGTGTGACATGTTTGCAGAGGTGGGCAGAGTATCCAAATACTGTACAAGCAGGCCTACTTATTGAAATATTTACTCAAGTAAAAGTAATAATCTTAATAGTTACTTGAGTAAGAGTAAAATATATCCAATGAAAAAATTACTCAGGTATCGAGTTACTTCAGATCATACATATATGTAAAGGTACACTGAAGTCATGGTTCGGTACATACCTCGGTTTTAGGGTCAGGGTTTGATACGAGTTTGATGTACATGTCATTTACATGAAACCGGCGGAGATGACAGATCGGAATAAGTGCTCATTCCAGCCTCCTACATTTCTGTCGCTGCCTCAGAAGACACAGTAGTCCAGCGCAGCGGCTTCACATAGTCCTGTTGTAAATAAGACAACATCTGTATTGCAAACCCCTGTTGCTGTTGTTATTGTTTTTGGCGAATGCCTACCAATGCAACGCAATTGTCATAGAAGCCAATGCAGATATTCGGGAAAACAAAAGACCGCAATGGGACACAAATTGGATCTGATCTGAATTTCAATACACAGTGTGGATGGTCAATCATTTATATCAGATTCCAGTCGGATATTCCAACACAAATCAGATTTTGACAGACTAGCTATTGGCCTCATTCTTGAAACACGAGCACACTCTCAGAAAAAAAGCTACAGTGGAGGTACAATTTTGTTCCTTGGGGAACAAAACGTATAACTGTACCTTTAAAGGTACACAAGTGGTCCTTAGGGTACCATTATACCATTGTTTTCCTCTAATTAGAGCAGGGGTAGTCAAGTTCGGTCCTAGTGAGTCACTGTCCTGTAGAGTTTTCTATAAAAAATCTATAAAAGCTCTAATTGAGAATTAACAGAGGTTTAGATGTTGATGTTTTATTGAAAATGTTTGGTCACCATCACCAGATCAGTATTCCTTTAGTTGGGCAGTTAGATATTTGGCTTTTTTTTGTTAGTTTGTGTTTTTTGTTACAGTGTTAACAAAACAAATAATCTGTTAAAGTCAAAAGAAGCCATAAACAAAAATTATCATGAAGAAAAATTTTTGATTTAACTCATCACTGACTAAAAATGTTATTAAATAATATTCACCAACAATACTTTCTTGCCACAGATCAGACATTCTGAATTTAAATTCATTCTAGGGGGGGGGGGGGGGGGGGGAGTTTAGACGCACACAGATGTCAATAATCAGCATATGAATCTCCCCAGTCAGCAAATTTCCTTTGGCACAGATTTGGCCCAGATAAACAGCTGAGCTGTGGCCCAGATAAGATTGTGTTTGCCGGCCCATATATGGCCCTCATCTTCTTTGCCAGAAGTGAACCAAAGGAGTGCCATAACTCCACCAAGCATGAGCCAAATAATACAATTTAATGTGGCCCATGTGTGATCCTTGCATGCAATTTTAGTATGGTTGAGTTCTGTTAAAATCTATGTGGCCCACATGCAGCTGACAGTATGTAAAAGTCTTAACTGAAAGGTAAATTAAACACTCCACAACAACAAATGTGCTCAAATCAATTTACTTTTGACAAGTGTTTAAATAATTACAGATAGACGGTTGTACTTAATAATTACAGTAGTATTCAGTTGAAAACATTTAATAAAAATACATATTACAGCAACACAGTTGAATTTAATAATTACAGTAGCATTCCGTTGAAAACATTTTTTAAGAATAAATATGAATATATATAAATAAAATTCAAAGAGTGTTAGACTTAAATTTTTTACACCAAAATTCATGTTTTTTTTAAGCATGTTTCAATGTTAGTCAACTAATGTTCAACTAATGAGAGAAATAAACATAAATCACAGTAACTTGGTAAAGAGAACTTTAAAGAGAAATTGAGAAAGTTAAAGAAAACTTGAAAGAGTTGTGAAGTGATGTTGAGAAGATATGTATTCCGTTTCTCTCGGAAATACGTCAAATCACTGAAATAAAGTCGGTTGCAACTTCCGGTTCACTGGGACTTTAACTCTGAACCGCATGCACCTGAAAGTGTGACACGTGCGGCAAACAGCCAATCACAGTGTCCGTTTAATTCACTTCACTTCTCTTCTGAAGATTGAGAGATCGTTTTGAAAATAATCATGAAATTGAATGTGTTTACAAAGCAGGAATAAACGAGATATAAAGGGGGTGTGGCTTTATTGCATCTTTACTTGCAGCTGATTGGTCCAGTTTGGGTTTGCGATCTCTAACCCAGAATAAAACCTGCTCCAGAGCAGGTTAGCCGTGTAGTGTAAGTTACTATGGTGATGAACACTGCTAAAAACCAATCCACCTTCTTGAGCCCGAAAAAATATGAATACATTTGCATGTGAACACATCCTCATCACTCATTTGTTTATGTCCGCACGACATGTAGACGTTCAGGGTGGACAATATTTCCATCTCTGACGTGATACAGAAGGAGAAACAGTGAGGGTTATTGTTCTAGTCATATTCCATAATTAAAATAAGCAGTGGTGGAAAGCCTCTCTTATGTTTCTAATCTTCAATTTTAAATTGTCCCTGTAAGGGAGTTTTGGTTAAAACACAGCAGGCACTGGACGTGAACTCCAACATCGGACAGACATAAAATTTTGGTTGAAAATGAAAATTGGTTGATGTCTAAACCCAACATTTGTTTGATGCTCCAATGTTGGGTAGAAAAAACACTGTAAATAAATAAAAACTCAGAATAAGTTCAGTGAATCAGACCACTAGATCTCTATCATCAACAAGTAGCCAACATCATCTGATCACATTTTCCCTACCTCATGTCCTCTGAGCCAAAGTACAAGCTCTGCTTGTACTTCTCTTGAGATTCCCATTCGAACGGGTGGCTTACCTATACATGCCTACATTCGGACTGTCCCTAGCTCTGCACACCTTAACAAAATGCATGGATGCGGCCACTCCCCCCTGAGACAGATGGGAGTATGTGTCCCGAATGACCTCAACGATTAGCTGCTCCCAATCAAAGGGGGAACTATGTGCACAGATATCTCTGCTCTGCAACCACTTGGCAAGTTTGGGGTTCAGGATTAATCTAAGTAAAAGCTCACTGTCTCCCAGCCAACTCATCTCATTTCTGGGGGCAGTCTTCGATTCGCTGGAGCACTCTCTGAAAATTTAGTGGCAAGCTGAATCATTCGAAATTTGGGACAACCTAAAAAAATACTCCTTCTGTGGGCACAGCATAATCTTTGCTAAGTGAGAGTGGTGCACATGTAATGCTCCATGAGCACGGGAGCAGATATGCTATCCCAGCATGGACCATCTCCGGGGAGTGGAGACTCAACCACCAGACTGTAAGCATGATCTGGGGCATTTTTGGCCAAGCAGAGGTGGACCTCTTTCATTCAAATGAGAACTCCCACTGGCCGAAGTTCTTCTTGAAGGAAAATAACGCACTAGCTCACAAGACTTACAAGTCCTCGGACTTGCAGTGCCCTATTGGAGAGGGCCCACTCTACCATGCGTATGCCTCCTCTTGGGCTGGTCCTCACCATCCACCTTTGCCAGATTCCACAGCCTAGAAGTTAGGGCTGGGCGATATATCGCATGACATTGTTAGGCGCATCTCGTCAGTAAAGCCGGTTCCTTGATTAGTAGTAAATCGCCATCACCTGCTTTCAGAGAGAGCGGCATTTACTACACAGAGTCGTAGTTCACTGACAAGCTGAGCCATATCGCATTAATTATCGCAGGCGAATGATACTCATTCACTGGGATTTTTCCTGATGGCGTCATGCCCCACAGGCTCTGGTTCCGCACCCGAGCCTGACTTATCGGATGTATTTTAAGTCCTTATCTCTCTGGTAGCCTGCCATGGGGCCCTGGGCTCGCAGGATGGCCTTCCGTTCTGCGCTAGTAAAACAGCGTTATTGAATTGCATTCCCCATAAGTGTCAGAACAACTGACGCAAGGCGAGTGAACTGTATCAAAAGTGAATGCTCCAGGCAAAACAAATTCTGATGAAAATGGCAGACGTGAAACAATCAGGATCAGTTTTCCCCATTAGCGTCAGAAAAACTGATGCAATGCTCGTACCCGTTATCTCAGGGAACCAAGGTCACCAGAGCGTTTTGCCTCACGTCACGTCACATAACAAATGCAGCTGATCAAGTGCAGAGGAACAGCTTTGTAACATCATGAAACGTAGCCGATTGTTTTAACAAAATTTTTTGTTGTTAATAAAGGCCCTTGGTTTTTAGCATTTGTAGTGCTAGCTATTTGAAGTTAAATGTTTACTTATTGGAAATAAGCCTGATCCTGACTCAAAAAGGCAACTTTTTAACCCCTATAAGCTTTTCCGTCAGTATCTTTTTTAAATATGCCATCGAAGCAAACAAAACATTGACTTTTTTAGCACATTTTTTCCAAAGTCCTGTGACTTCCTTTATGAAAAAGTATAGGCCTACTTCAAGTTCATTTTATGAAGTATACTTAAGTAATGTTCAAGTATATTTTAAGTATACATTATGAAGTAATAACAAATGTGTACTAGTAGTATACTTGTTAGTGTACTATTTCAATACTGATTGGGACTAAATTGGCCCACTTTTAGTATATACAAGTATATGTTTATGTGTACTATGAGTGTAACAGTATTAAATTTAAGTGCACAACTAGGTTTCTCATCTGTACTACAAGTGAACTTATAAGTATACTAATAGTTTACTATTTTACAGTTTTTCTCAATTGTTTTTCTCAATTGTACCAATAGCCGCTCGCATCAAATTCAAGGCACTGGTACTCGCCTTCAAAGCAACCACTGGCTCTGCACCAATTTACCTTAACTCGCTTGTTCAGACATACACACCCTCCAGGAGTTTGCGTTCTACCAGTGAACGACGCCTTGTGGTGCCATACCAGAGAGGCATGAAATCACTGTCACGGACCTTTTCCTGGACTGCCCCCACCTGGTGGAATGACCTGCCTATCTCAATTCGAGCAGCCGAGTCTGTAGCCATTTTCAAAAAACATCTAAAGACGCATCTCTTCCAGCAGCACCTGACCAATCAAGAATAGCACTTAACATTCTATTCATTTTTCTGTCTGTCTAATTTATTTAAAAAAAAAAAAAAAAAAAAAATCCTGTGTGTTCTGTGTTAGATTAACTGAGACTTGTTACAGCACTTGCATACTGTAGCCTCTGACTGTTGTAGTTGCTTCTATTGCTCTCATTTGTAAGTCGCTTTGGATAAAAGCGTCTGCTAAATGACTAAATGTAAATGTAAATGTAAATGTTTACACACAAATACTGGTACTTGACACACAATGACCACAACATGTAATTCATGCACAAACCCCCTGCTAAACTACAAGCACAATTCCTGCTTTACACTCACATTGCAGGTCTAAAACACACTTTTTTCAAAACACTTCACACAATTCTCTGCATTTGGCACAATTTTTATGCAGAAAATCTCTTGTTTTCACAAGAAACACACTGCCATTCAAATTTGCACACTGACTCATCACATGGGCAAACACCGGTCACACAGTTTTACAATCAGCAAACACAGCTTTAGCATAAAAGGGCAACAGGTGAGCTCTTCTTTTGGAGCAGCCTAGTTTTTGTTTTTGTTTTTTTTGTATACAGTAAATCCTTCTGTTGTTGTAGACCACTGTATGTGCAACTTTGTGTTGGTTGGGATGTGTACACTGTGTACATTGTTTTTGTGGGAAAAATAAAATATATTTGTTGCTGTGTATTTGTGTGTTCTGAGTATGAAAACAAATTCTGAGTATGAAACAAAAAAATATTTTACAACACACTTATGTGTATGTACTGTCGGTAAGTGTAACACTGAACCAAAAAAATGTGTTATGAATGGAGAAGAAGTGTTTTCCATTGAGCACATCAGTGTTCAACTGGTTCTTATAAATGTCTATTCATATGATGGTTTGTGTGTCATTTGGAAACAAAATACAATTTTGAGAAGAAATAACATTGTTTTGAATGTAAAGTTTCATTTTGCAGGAGAATTGAGGGGTTTTGCCCATTGTGTGTGTGTTTTTTTGGATTTGTGTGTAGAGTTCTGAGAAGTATGAGGCATGCTTTCAGAAAATGTGTGTAAACAATCGAGAAAAACTATAATACTTGTAGCTTTTTTTGTTTTGTTTATGAAAGTACACTTTGAATTATAATCTCAGTAAACTACTAGTTTAGTAGCTTAAGTACATATAGCATTATAGAACATAACACTATACTTATAGTTTACCATTTATATATTGTTTTTGCACTTTCAGTATACTATTGTTGTGAACTTCTGTTGTTTCTTGAAGTAGAGACCAGGAGACGTCGGGATCAAACAGAAGTGATTATTTTAATGAGAACTCTCTGTGCTGCAGGTCGTCCGAAAACAGTCTGATTTAACAGTATACCTGATAGGTTATATACATTCCAAAGGGGGAGGGATTTACATTGAGATTGAACAAAGCATGTAAATTAAATATACAGGTTTTGGGAAAACCCGCCCAGACAGAGTATCACCAATACTCCTAATCAGCATAACTATATAGAGGCAACGACGGTGAGAGTCTGAAAACAGATCCGGCAGAAATCTCCTGCTGGAAACTCAACAATCTTCCTTTATATCTCAAATGCTCACTGTAAAACAGGCCCAGCAGGAAATCTCCTGCTGGAAAACCCCCAGAATTATTATCCATCTTAAATTTGTAAATACAATGTACTTTCTTAAAGCTACACTGTGTGATATTTTCCCCCATCTAGTGGTGAAAAGGTATATGACCATCCAGCGAATTTTAGTTTCTGTTCCTCTCAATTCCGATTTCGTTTCAACTCCTACGGTGGCCGATTTAGTCCAAGATTAACATGGCTTCCAGTTCGACCTCGTCCACATTCGACACGGTGCCTGTGGGATATTCTGTGCGCAGTGGGATGGTTGGAACTCAACTGGCCTAATTATTCGGCTAGAAAGAACTGCAGCTAAGCCAGAGTGAACTTTGATGATAGTAATGTTTATTCAGTCATCCAATTGCAAGGCATAAACAGGTTTGCGTGGATATGTACATAAATGTGGTTTCTGTGAGAGAACAAATAAGGATGGTAAATATACATACACAGTTAAGAACTGTATAACTATACTTATAAGTTACATTTGTATAATGTAACCGTAAACCAGAGCTTATTGTACCATATATAGGCGCTAAATGAAGCTGCATTAAAAGGAGCGGAGCTGCCGCTGCTAACAAGCGGTGTCCGGTTACAAAAGTGTGTGCGCAGCTTTAACGTTAGCACTGCAGTGCGCTCTGTATAACAATTGTTAATATGCCGATCAGACCTGATACATATTTCCATCAACATACATTACAAGCAAATATTTTCTATAAACGAATAAACATTGTTGATAACAAAATAACTGAATGATTATTCAAATAGGTGAGCATTACGCTATTGTATGTTGACACAAAAATACTTCTGAGGTGACATCAACTGAATTACGCAATGACACACTCTGAAACACATCTACAATGACAATAACTTATTACTTACGGAGTTATTAACGCACAGAAATACCACACAAGGAAAAACAGACTTTTGAGGAATAAACAAGCCAGGAAAACTCCGTATAACTCTGTTACTGGAGCTGCTGAGATGAAAACTCTCTGCACATGCACCAGACAAGTCTGAACAAGTTGAATTTTGTACAGTGCCATCGAGTATTAAAACCGGTTAAAACGAGAAAAGCGAAGCTTGAATTTACGGGTATGTCCCTCTTTGGCTAATGTACTTTCAAGATGGAGGGGCAACATGGCGACCACCGTTAGATCCCATTACCTTATGTATTTTCAATGGCATATTATAAACTTACGAGAATACTTTATTACTTGAAAGAAGTAAATATACATTAATGAGCACATATATTTTTGAAAGAACTAAGTGTTTTTAGCTAAGAATAGACTAAAAAAGTTACACAGTGTAGCTTTAAATTTGTAATCCAACACTATGTTCAAATGTAGATATTCCATTTTTATACTTACCTTTAACTGTACTTTAACTCTTTTTAAAAATATTGTATCATAACTTAGAGTAAAGTAGATTTGAAGTAAATTTCTATGTACACTACCAGTGGACTAGCCTACACAAAAATTGAGATACACAGAATTAAGAACATATCTGTTTTATATAATCAATATTCTAATCAATAGTTTCAAACAATGTAAGTTTCATAAGACTGTATGTAAAACTATGTAAAAAACAACAACAAATCAATCTAAAATTAAACACAATTACAAGCCAAGTATACTTTGAAAACTTAATTATACCTTTAGTATATCTCGATCAAAAGATTGAGTACAAGTACAGGCCAAATATAGACTTTTCTGTCAGTATAAGTCTGGTATAGGCTACTTAAGTGCCATTTAAAGTATATTTCTGAAGTATTTAAAAAATAGACTGAAAGTATACTTTCTTATTTTTATTTTAAAAGAAGTAACACTTGAATAAACTTCTTTTTCGTAAGGGTTTGTTTGATCATTTATGGTCTGAATCAACACCAGTCTATCAGTAACTCAATAAAAGTTGGTTATCTCCTTATATTGAACATATATCATAATTTCTTCTATATAAATATGTAAGACCGCATGATTTCGCTCCAAGGATCGGTAGCGAAACGCGGTGAAGGCCGCACGCGTGTTCAGTGTTTCAGCTGGAAAAATGGATTTGATTATAATATTCTTTATCTGACTCCATTTATCATAATTGTCGCATTTAGAAGAGAATGCCAACTGGTTGTTTGCTCATTTATATTTGATAGTTAATCATACATTTAATCATTCTGTTTTAACCCTTTGTTGCAATTATACCGTTCCACATTGGAGATAGTTAATAATTACAGATTCATTCAGAAAGGATCAAAATGTAACAATTTTATTAAAGGGGCTATATGCAACTTTTTCCCCCAAATAAACGTAACAATAGCCTTTTTATTTCACCATTTATGACTCAAACATCTCCTGATGAGCATACTGACACCTTGTCCGCTCACAGTGGGTGCACCTATAAGTCTGTATCCTATTTTTCCTATTTTCTGGCGGGTCGTCTTTTCCCGCGCTGTCTGCGGATGTGACGTCACCACCGCTGCGAGAGCGAGCAGAAAATGAGAGCAGTTCTGTTTTTTGGCCACAGGTGTCAGTCGCGAGTTTAAATTTCAGAAAAACGCATATAGCCCCTTTAACAGTCAGGTAAATGTATAATGCCAATTCCATAATCAATACAAAGATAATTCGTACATAACATCAAATACCCTGTAGCAAGGAATAAGATATCGATACCTGACTGAATATTACGCAACGCAGAGTATCGAGACACTCCACGTTATGGGCCAACTCCATTACAGTATGCGCCTCGAACTCATTGCTGCATCGCTTTAAATAACTCAGACCAGAACAGAAACTGTTTCAAATGGAAATACATGAAAACAAAGGGAATTTAAATTGAGTCGAATTCCCGTTTGGCTTGATTGAAAGGAAACCAAATGGCTCCAATAGCCACATCCACCATCATAAGTAAAATAGGTCTAAGCTCTAAAAACTCTAATTAACTTCTTGTATATTTCCATGCTTATGAGATTTTTGTCCCATTCGCACTGAGACATTTCAAACGATACCAAACACATATAATATTGTAAAGTGAGAATTGACATTGAAATATACCCAAAATCTATTGGATTTAGCAATTTCCAGGAAAGGGGATCAGGAGTTTGGGGGAAGTTTGGTACAAGGTAAATGCATGCAAATTAAGCCATTCTCAGTTGATTCACTCAGTGGGACGTCGGCTGCGAAATAAACTGTCCTCTCAGTGAGTTATTGTCTTCGCCAGACAATATGGAGTTATGCAAGTTTTCACATCCTTACAAATACAACATTAATTAAACCCATAACTAAAATTTAATTCTGTAAGCGTGTGGACAGTTAAGTCATATTAAAGTATTTCTTTGATTGATCACAACTTCATAAGCTGCAAGAGAGAATGAAAATAACAGTTGTTTTGTCTGATACCTGATGCCTTAACATCTTGAAACACTTTCACAAATAACTTGAAAGCCCCAAAACCAATCAACAAAATGCAAATTAGAATACATGTTTACATATCACAGTGAAACTTTATTTGAATATAGAAAATAATATAAAAATGGTTTGCTCTGGAATTGTTCGCATTCATTATAACACATGAGCTGAAACGCTACTGTGATGTGTCAATGATAACACTCGTATGACAAACATACGCTTCAAGTCACACAAAACAGCACAGAAATGTACAGTAGTTCAACACAGCAACATTAACACAACACACTCATAATAAGGCAGCAGTGGCACATGTAGAAAATGTAATTAGAAAAATAAAAAAAGTCCTCTAAGTTCGTATTTACGAGTTAGGAAGTTGTAATTATTGACATCAGGTGCGTTCAGATCACTTTGGTCGGAGCAAGATGGTGATGAACCTTTAATTTTTTTTTAACAAAAAAAATATGGCTAGATTTTTAACTCTACTTCTACATAGTGATTAATAAAGAAGGAGTGTCAGGTGTGTTCTTGGTTTTATGTAATGTTTTTCATCAAACTATGGGAGGTGCTGTAAACCGAATCATTATACATAAAAATGTGCTGTTTTGATTTAATTAGGCAAATGTCTATGATTGGATCATACGGAGCCCCGCACATGACGTCCAAGATAAAAAAAAGTAAATTGCGCGCACGATTTACTTTTTCGTTCCCTCGATTTGCTAAACCGTCCACACAATTTACTAATTCGTTCCCTCGATTTGCTAAACTGTCCACATGATTTACTTATTCGTTCCCTTGATTTGCTAAACCGTCCACACAATTTACTAATTCGTTCCCTCGATTTGCTAAACCAACCGCCCACACGATTTACAAATTTGTTCCCTCAATTTGCTAAACCGTCCACACGATTTACTTATTCGTTCCCTTGATTTGCTAAACTGTCCACATGATTTACTTATTCGTTCCCTTGATTTGCTAAACTGTCCACACAATTTACTAATTCGTTCCCTCGATTTGCTAAACTGTCCACATGATTTACTAATTTGTTTCCTCGATTTGCTAAACTGTCCACATGATTTACTAATTTGTTTCCTCGATTTGCTAAACTGTCCACATGATTTACTTATTCGATCCCTCAATTTGCTAAACTGTCCACATGATTTACTAATTTGTTCACTTGATTTATAAATCGTGCGCACGGTTCCCGGTAACCTGTGTTTTTCCAACCTTCTACCCGTGAAAGTGCACTGGAACGGCAGTCAAATCTGTGACTTCCCACCAAGCCTGTAGTGCTCCTCTCAGAAACTGAAGCCTCCGCACCTCGATCGCCCCCCCTGGTGGCCGGTCTCAGTATAGCTCCTAAACCCCACCCCTCCATGTATTAGAATGGACTCGAGACACTCTAAACAATTAAATTACACTTCAAATAATTGTTTCCTAAAGATGGTTTCTGTCCTTTTAGGCAGTTTTTATAACGATGATTTAATTTCAAGTGTTCGTTTTTTAAATAAGTTTAGTTTTAGTGAGTTATTTGATGCTATAAAAACGGGAGGAGTGACGTCATGATTGACAGCTTTGATTGACGGCTTCTCTCAGTGAAGTTTTCACTGAGGCACTAACAGACTTTTTTCGGGATTTTTGGGAAGGAGATTGGAGCTTAAGCTTTAATTTCTACATTTCCATAACAGCTTATTTCACACCAACATAATGAATTGTTCTGCATCTGTGAGAGTGTGGGCGGGCTTTTGATAATCGTGCCTCTACTTCCTGCTCTCTACTGCGCAGACTCGGTCCCGAGATGTCAGCTCTGTGTGCGGCCTCCGAAAGCTTCAACTCTGCTCAGCGGATGTCAATGAAGTCACGTCGTCCATATTTTTTTACGGTCTATGCTTCCTACCCGTGAACTCGTACTAGATCGATGTACTCCAGTTACGAGCCTAACATTTTTTTCCTGCATGTCATGTGCGGGGCTCCGTAGGATCATTATTGCCGTGATTATTATATTTCTAGCATGTTATGTTTGGCAACAGTTCTTCATCCCCTCATTGATGGAGTGTATCATCGCTTAAACAGCCATGTAGGAAGACACATCACAATCAAACAAGATTCATCAGCGCTTGAAGGATCATTTTCCACATGAATCGGCTCCTTAAATTCATTGAAAGTCTTTGGGATGTGCTGGACTCTTGCATTGGCAATACAATTCTTGATGGAAATAAATGTTGAGATGTTATTTCCACCCAATCATCGACATGTTTAAATCCAAACAGAAACTTAAGAGGCTTTTTTTGGCCGGGCAGTGTATATTTTTTATAAGCAACTTAGCTAGTTTTGGTGTAAAGGGGGAAAAAAGTCATTACTTTCACAACTTTTCATCAATAAACATGTTCTTACTGAAACGCCCCAACTCGGAAACTCTGGCCTCAAAGAAAATACTGAATACTAGTATATCAAATATACTAAAATAACACTGTTTCCCCACTTATATATGCGTTTAACTCGTACATATGATCCCATTATTCACTAAGTCCTCGGCTTTCAAAGACTCCATCAAAGTCAAGGAAAAGAGGATTGTTTGCGCTCTCTCACACCGTGACAAACACCAGTCGGGCAGAATACGCCAGATCCGCCAGGTAGATCAGGAAGTTGAGGGCGGTGAGGACGGCCACAGCGACCAGTTTATCCCATGGGCACAACCCGTGAAAGTATTGGCAGGAGCCCGGTCGGCTTGAGCTTCCCGAATAGCGGCTGTCAAACTTAAAGATGGGCCAAATGATAGTGGCGGTGAGGTACATGAGAACGGCCAACAGAGCGTAGGCAGAGAGGAAGCGTGCGAAGGGGAAGGGCAGGCACCCGGTGCATTCTCCGACGCACAACACCACGATGGCTGCCGATATAATGAAGCAGATGCAGTAGACGGCCATGCACCACTTCACCGCGGGGTGACTGCTATAAGAGACGGGGTCGCTGACGAACACGAATATGACGCTGGCCACGAAGGTCTCGCACACCTTCAGCAGGCCCGGAACGGTCGCCATGTACCCGGCCACTTCGCCCGGCCGCGCCCGCGACATACACACCTCCACGAAGTAAGCCATGGTGGCCAGGCAGGAGAACACGGTGGACACGATTCGGTGGTCCCGGACCTCGTCGTGCCTCGTATACCCCTTCAGGAAGTAGAGCGGGAAGATGATGGAGGCGGACAGGCAGAGAAGCGCGGCGTAGCAGGCGAACGTGATGGGGAAGTTGTTCCAGGACACGGGGGCGCGAGCCTGCAGACCCATGAGCTCCACCAGCAGAACCAGCAGCGTCCCTGCGAAGCTGAAAGCCCAGCAGAACACGCTCCAGTCCGCCGTGCCGCCATTGAGCCCCGCTCCGTGGGACGCCACGCTAAACGCCACACAGGTGAACACTAGAGCGGCCAAACGCGTCCACAATAAACGGGACGGCTTCAAGACCACCAGAGGCATGATGTGTCAGACGAGGCGTGTCCTTCTGGTGACTCTGCAAAGGACAAAAAGAGAGGCAGATTGACCATCTGAATCAACAAAGCATGCTATTGGCTGACATGTTTGACGTGCTGATCATTGCCACATGCTCACTTCAGTCCTGGGTGTGTGAACATGTGACCCACCATTTGGGAGCTTGTGTGGCCTGTTTCCTTCACTGGATTGGCTTTACTAAAGTGTGCATTGTATCGCATTCATGCCTTTGGTTATACAAATCAGAAAAAGTTGGGACAGTATGGAAAACGCCAAAAAAATAAAATAAAAGTGATTTCTAAATTTACTTTGACTTGTATTTCATTGCAGACAATATGAACACAAAATATTTAATGTTTTGTCTGGTCAACTTCATGCCATTTGTAAATATGCATCCTTTCCTGTCATTCAGACCTGCAACACATTTCAAAAAAAGTTGGGACAGTAAAGCATTTACCACTATGTAATGTTGGCATTCCTTTTCACAACACTTAAAAGACGTTTAGGGACTGAAGACACCAAGTGATGAAGTGTTTCAGGTGTAATTTTGTCCCATTCTTCCTGCAAACAAGTCTTAAGGTGGGCAACAGTACGGGGTCTTCCACACATTCTCTATTGGAGACAGGTCGGGACTGAGGCAGGCCAGTCAAGTACCCGAACCCTCTTCCTCCGCAGCCAGGACTTTGTAATGTGTGCAGAATGTGGTTTTGCATTGTCTTGTTGAAATATGCATGGACGTCCCTGGAAAAGATGTCTTCTTGAAGGCAGCATATTATGCTCCAAAATCTCTATGTACTTTTCAGCATTAATGGTGCCTTCACAGAAGTGCAAGTTACCTTTGCCAAGGGCACTGACACAACCCCATACCATGACAGACCCTGGCTTTTGGACTTGTTGCTGGGAACAGTCTGGATGATCCTTTTCTTCTTTGGTCCGGAGCATACGGCGTCCATTCCTCCCAAAAAATACCTGAAATACTGCTTCATCTGACCCCAGTACACGTTTCCACTGTGTGATGGTCCATCCCAGATGCCTCCGAGCCCAGAGAAGTCGACGGCGCTTCTGGACACTGTTAACATAGGGCTTCCTTTTGGCACAGTACAGTTTTAACTGGCATTTGTGGATGTAACTACGTATTGTGGTACTTGACAAAGGTTTGCCAAAGTAGTCCTGAGCCCATGTGGTGATTTCGCTTATAGATGAATGACGATTCTTGATGCAGTGCCGCCTGAGGGATCGGAGATCACGGTTGTTCAGCTTAGGCTTGCGCCCTTGTCCTTTACGCACTGAGATTCCTCCAGATTCCTTGAATCTTTTAATGATGTTATGCACTGTTGAATGTGAAATATCCAAATCTCTTCCTATCTTTCTTTGAGGAACATTGTTTTTAAACATTTAAATAATTTTCTCACGTATTTGTTGGCGAACTGGCGATCCTCTGCCCATCTTTGCTCCTAAAGGATTAGACCTTTCTTGGATGCTGCTTTTGTACCAAATCATAATTACAATCACCTGTTGACATCACCTGTTTCAAATCACATCATTATTTAACAATTTTACCTCATAACTAGCCCTAAATTGCTCCTGTCCCAACTTCTTTTGAAATGTGTTGCAGGTCTGAATGACAGGAAAGGATGCATATTTACAAATAACATGAAGTTGACCAGACAAAACATGAAATATTTTGTGTTCATATTGTCTGCAATGAAATACAAGTCAAAGTAAATTTAGAAATCACTTCTTTTTTTTTATTTGCGTTTTCCATACTGTCCCAACTTTTTCTGATTTGGGGTTGTATGACCGTTCAGGACTGATCCAAAATAAAACATGACAGATATGTTCTCACTGCCCAGAGCGGTTTAAATGTAGGTCAGGGAAACAACGCGATAAACCTGCGTGTTTGAAAATACTTAACATACTTTTGAAACCTCTGATTTAATGTAGGCTACATTAAAAAAAAAATTGTTCAAACAAAAATGAAAATTCAGTCAAACACAAAGAGAGATCTTGTGCAAATGTCCGACCTTCTCTGTGACAGCAGCATTAAGGCTTTCTGAAGCGAAGCGATGCGTTTGTGTAAGAAAAATATCCATATTTAACACATTATAAAGTAAAATATTTACAACTTACACTTTTTCCGTTAGTTAAATAGGGAAGGCAGTCTGTCGGAAGCTAGATATTTTACTTTATAATGTGTTAAATATGGATATTTTTCTTACACAAACGCATCAATTCGCTTCAGAAGGCCTTTATTAACCCCCTGGAGCCGTGTGGATTCATTTTATAATGGATGGATGCACTTTTTTGGGCTTCAAATTTTGTTTTATTTTGGGCTCCCATCCACCCCCATTATCCGTGTGTTAAGTCGTGACGTAAGGAACACCGTTTCTGGGACCAAGCTTCAACTCGTTTCACTTGAGAATGCCATCGACGGTGGTTTATGAGCGCTATTTATTCATATTAGACATCAAACATTTTAAAAAGTTCAACATTTTAAATACTTACAGTCTACACAACAGTCTCTGTGCTCACAGCGTCGCAGACATTAATATTTTAACAATTTATAAAAGATGAATCACTGTCTGGCCATCTGGAATTTTGGTATGGAGATAAAGATTATGATTATAATTTTTTTGTAGTTTTACACCACAATGAGTGTGAATATTATAATATTTATATTATTTACATTTAGGGTGAGTAAATTATGGGATGATTTTCATTTTTGGGTGAACTATCCCTTTAAACTGTGTACCGCCAAGTTCAGCAGATAATACTTCAGATTGCTCAAGATCTCCTTCTGTTGAGGAAATGTGGTTTGGTGATGACAGAATTCTCATTTTTGAGTGTTGGTTTTAAGAGCTGCAGTTTGAGAGCTAGTATGTTACCACACTTCACACATAAAATTTTGTTTAACTACTATATAAACTAGACTTAAATGGTTAATTCACCCAAAAATGAAAACTAGCCCATGATTTACTCCCCCTCAAGTCATCCTAGGTGTGTATGACATTCTTCTTTCAGACGAACACAATCTGAGTTATATTAAAAAAGTCCTGGCTCTTCCAAGCTTTATAGTGGCAGTGAATTGTGTTCCTGTTCCTGTATAGCATACATGGGCAATATACGGCCCGCCATAGTGCTTCAATCCGGCCCCCGCGATACGCTTGATGTGCTGGCAATTTGGATGAAAGTTGAATTTTTGTATTCAGGATTACAAATTAAAACAATACATTTGGAGTTTGTAAAATACACACTGATGGCTGTGGAAGCAGCAATAACAATCTATTCAAATATCATTTTCCGAAGTGATATTATATCAGACAAACATAGTGGAAGTAACTATTAAGTCTACTCTATTCTTGTCACAGTTCACCACTTTCTTGCACGTATTTCGTGAGAAACTGATGACCCTGATTCTCGGAATAAAAGCGATGCATCTGTAATACAGTGTTATTGTGGGTGCGGCGTCACGTGACAAATATGACCCATCGCCATGGAAACATTAAGGGGGAACAATCTAAAATAGGAACCGCCTTGAAGAAACTCACTGGGGACGCTGGCTTATCTTTTTATTAAGCTAGTTATCAGTGTGTATTGATCATTGATGGTATAAAGTTAAACAACATTGTCCAGTTTCATGTTGCTATTTCTTATGCATGTCCTGTAGATGGTGATGATGATACAGCTACATCAAATTTACATTTTGTGAGACGCATAGGACTATTCTATTCCATGTTGTTCTTTCTTTCAAGCAAACATACGTGTGATGAAGTTGATCTGCACTTAAATTGTGTTCTATTTTATAAAAGATTTAAACAACATATGTTAAAAAAAGAAATTACAAAAAAAGGAATAATAACAAGTGAAATAAGCTGAATATGTTTTTCATTCAGTGATGAAGTTATCCCCAATTAAATTTGATAATTCCAAGCCAGATTGCCTGAAGTCTGTATGTTAATGTAACCTGCACACATACATTTACAGGTTTGTTCATAGTTTTCGATCTTGAATAGCTACAGCTGGTATGAATGACAGTTGAACAATATGCAGGGTAGTGTAAATGAATCCTTGAAAGTAAATCCAGTTATTGTAACCTTAGAGTAGCCTATGTCAGACAGGCCTAGCAAAAATATATATATCAGGCCTTGAAATAGGCTGGTAAAAGTCAAAGTAACTGTAGCCTTATAAATATCTGCATTTAATTCATTTGTACGATTTAATCATGTAACTATGTTTAATTGCAATTGTCCAAAGTGTGGCCCTCCGTTTACTTTGCCAAAGTAACTGTGGCCCTCAGACTAAAACTGTTGCCCACCCCTGCTGTATAGGATAGATGCACTTTTATGATGATAGATGCACTTTTATGATGGATAGATGCACTTTTATGATGATAGATGCACTTTTATGATGGATAGATGCCCTTTTATGATGGATAGATGCACTTTTATGATGAATAGATGCACTTTTATGATGGATAGATGCCCTTTTATGATGGATAGATGCACTTTTATGATGGATAGATGCACTTTTATGATGATAGATGCCCTTTTATGATGGACAGATGCACTTTTATGATGAATAGATGCACTTTTATGATGGATAGATGCACTTTTATGATGAATAGATGCACTTTTATGATGAATAGATGCACTTTTATGATGGATAGATGCACTTTTATGATGGATTGATGCACTTTTATGATGGATTGATGCACTTTTATGATGGATTGATGCACTTTTATGATGGATTGATGCACTTTTATGATGGATAGATGCACTTTTATGATGGATAGATGCACTTTTATGATGGATAGATGCACTTTTATGATGAATAGATGCACTTTTATGATGGATAGATGCACTTTTATGATGGATAGATGCACTTTTATGATGGATTGATGCACTTTTATGATGGATTGATGCACTTTTATGATGGACAGATGCACTTTTATGATGGACAGATGCACTTTTATGATGGACGGATGCACTTTTATGATGGATATATGCACTTTTATGATGGACAGATGCACTTTTATGATGGACAGATGCACTTTTATGATGGACGGATGCACTTTTATGATGGATATATGCACTTTTATGATGGACAGATGCACTTTTATGATGGATAGATGCCCTTTTATGATGGATAGATGCCCTTTTATGATGGATATATGCCCTTTTATGATGGATATATGCCCTTTTATGATGGATAGATACACTTTTATGATGGATAGATGCACTTTTATGATGGATAGATGCCCTTTTATGATGGAAATATGCCCTTTTATGATGGATAGATGCCCTTTTATGATGGATAGATGCACTTTTATGATGAATAGATGCACTTTTATGATGGATAGATGCCCTTTTATGATGGATAGATGCACTTTTATGATGGATAGATGCACTTTTATGATGATAGATGCCCTTTTATGATGGACAGATGCACTTTTATGATGAATAGATGCACTTTTATGATGAATAGATGCACTTTTATGATGAATAGATGCACGCACTTTTATGATGGATTGATGCACTTTTATGATGGATTGATGCACTTTTATGATGGATAGATGCACTTTTATGATGGATAGATGCACTTTTATGATGGATAGATGCACTTTTATGATGAATAGATGCACTTTTATGATGGATAGATGCACTTTTATGATGGATAGATGCACTTTTATGATGGATTGATGCACTTTTATGATGGATTGATGCACTTTTATGATGGACAGATGCACTTTTATGATGGACAGATGCACTTTTATGATGGACGGATGCACTTTTATGATGGATATATGCACTTTTATGATGGACAGATGCACTTTTATGATGGACAGATGCACTTTTATGATGGACGGATGCACTTTTATGATGGATATATGCACTTTTATGATGGACAGATGCACTTTTATGATGGATAGATGCCCTTTTATGATGGATAGATGCCCTTTTATGATGGATATATGCCCTTTTATGATGGATATATGCCCTTTTATGATGGATAGATACACTTTTATGATGGATAGATGCACTTTTATGATGGATAGATGCCCTTTTATGATGGAAATATGCCCTTTTATGATGGATAGATGCACTTTTATGATGGATAGATGCCCTTTTATGATGGATAGATGCTCCTTTATGGTGGATTGATGCCCTTTTATGATGGATAGATGCTCCTTTATGGTGGATTGATGCACTTGTGAGGACATCAAAACAGAAACAGCCCTTCACTGCCATTATAAAGCTTGGAAGAGCCAGGACATATTTAATATAACTCTGATTGTGTTCGTCTGGAAGAAGAATGTCATACACACCTAGGATGGCTTGAGGGTGAGTAAATCATGGGCTGATTTTAATTTCTTGGGTGAACTATCCCTTTAAACATATCTAACAAGTTAACAAACTCCTCATCGGATGACGTGACTCAGCTACAGGTCACTTCCGCCACATTTTACAACACATTTTAGACGCAAGTAGAGCTAGCAAACAAACATATGCTTGAGTTTTCAAAGCCGTTGATATTGGCTTAAACCATGTATTACATCTCAGAATTACGTAGCCTTTATACACATTGAGTTTAGGTTATACTCAGCGGTGTATTCTCCATCTTTCTAGCGGATGTGGCGAGGGGTGTGGTTGTTGTGTTTTACTGTTAGGATGAGGTCGAGATTATCGCAATAGTGAGATTCGTGAGAATCAAACCGATCTAAGAAAAAAGCCATTTTAGCGATCTATGGGTTTAAAAGGCACAATGTCTAGCAGAACTAATGCGTTAATAAACGCTTGAAATGTCCAAAAGTACGCACAATATATAAACCCAACACAGATATAAAGAACTTATAAGTAGTATGCAGAGCTGCCAACTCTCACGCATTGGCCGTGAGACACACGCATTTGATTGGTTTCACACGCTCACACGCCACACCCCTGATTTCTCACGCTGAAGTGCCAACCCGGTCGGTCAAATGCCTGAAAGATGAGTTTATCTATAGATCTACATGTTGAGCCGATCATGCTTTCGGTGAGGGGGTTCAAGATAAATGGGCAAATAAATACGGTGTTGCGCGACCTAAAGCTACATTCCGTTTTGGGTTCTGACGAGAACGAGCCTGTAATGAGCGAAGGTGCGTTTCCCGAAAGTGTCGTTCGCTAACTATGGTCACAAGTTCCGTCATTATAAGCATAGTTAAACGAGTCGTGTTTCCCGAAACCATAGTTCCAACGAACGTTCGCAAACAGCATCGCAAAGTTGATTTGCATACATTTGCAAATCAACGCGGGAAACGCGCTGGGATCCGCAACAGACTGAGAAAAAGAGCATTCAGTCCTCCTCTCCCGAGCATTTTGCTCGCAAATGTCCAATCCTTGGAGAATAAGATGGACGATCTTAGAGCCAGGATAAGTTTTCAACGGGACATGAGAGACTGCAACATCTATTGTCTGTCCGAAACATGGCTCACGCCAGCGGTCCCGGATACAGCCGTGACGCCGTCCGAGAACTTCTCTGTTTTTCGGATGGACAGAACAGCCGAGGCCGGGAAATCTAAAGGCGGTGGAGTGTGTTTCATGATAAACAAGAAATGGTGCGATCCTAGGAACATCTCCATTCTTTCGCGATCCTGCTCGCCTCACTTGGAACATTTAACTCTCATGTGCCGGCCTTTCTACCTGCCGAGGGAGTTTTCCTCGGTCATCACCACTGCCGTTTATATTCCACCACAAGCAGACACGGGGCTGGCTTTATCTGCCCTCCATGATGTGACCAGCGGCTTCATAAACAAACACCCCGACGCTGCTTTCATCGTCGCGGGTGATTTTAACAAAGCAAACCTAAAGAAAGTATTGCCAAACTTTCACCAGCATGTCTCCTGTCCCACACGAGGAGCAAACACACTGGATCATTGCTACTCTCCGTTTAAGAACGCCTACAAAGCTCGTTCACAGCCAGCTTTTGGCAAATCGGACCATGCCGCCATTTTCCTCACACCGGAATATAAACAAAGGCTCGTTCAAGAGCCCCCGGTGAGGAGGGAAGTCAAACGCTGGTCATCCCATTCAGAGATCACGCTACAGGCAGCTCTTGATGACGTCGACTGGGACATGTTCCGCGCGAGTTCTGAAGACGTCAGCGAGTTCACAGAAGTGGCGCTCTGCTTTATTAACACACTGACAGAGCAAGCCACACAAACAATAACTATAACGTCCTTCCCTAATCAGAAACCGTGGGTGGACAGTTCAATTCGCACTGCAGTAAACTCGCGCACCACCGCTTACAATGCCGGTCTCCTAACGGGGGATATGAGGGAGTACAAAGCTTCATGTTACGCTCTCCGGCGCGCCGTTAAAGCCGCAAAACTCCGCTATAAAGACCGAGTGGAATCTCATTTCCAACTCAACGACTCCCGGCGGATGTGGCAGGGACTGAGAACCATCTGTGCTTTTGGAACTAAATCCTCTGCAGAGGTGAGAGCTGATCCGTTACTGGTGAACGAGTTAAACTCTTTCTACGCTCGCTTTGATGGTAATCGCGGCAGCGCGACTCCGGCGAGTGACGCGTCAGAGAGAGTCCCTCAGAGCAGCAACGGTCACGTGATCTCTGTCTCGGAGGACGAGGTTCGGAGGGCACTCAAACGTGTGGATGTCAGGAAAGCTGCTGGGCCGGATGGTATTTCAGGTCGTGTTCTGCGGTCCTGTGCTGATCAGCTCGCAGGGCTCTTTACATCCATATTCAACGAGTCCCTTGCTACATCTGTTGTCCCCACCTCCTTCAAACGATCCTCCATCATCCCTGTACCTAAGATCAGTAAACCCTCTTGCCTAAATGACTATCGTCCAGTGGCTCTCACATCTTTAGTCATGAAGGTCTTTGAGAGACTCATTAAAAACAACATTTGCTCCTCCATTCCTGACACTTTGGACCCTCTTCAGTTTGCCTATCGTCCCAATAGATCGACTGAAGATGCCATTTCTCACGTCCTTCACTCCTGCCTCACTCACATCGACAGCAAAAGTGGGAACTATGTCAGGCTGCTATTTATTGACTATAGCTCAGCCTTTAACACCATAGTTCCCATTAAGCTAACACACAAACTCCTGGATCTAGGCCTGAATTCTTCTCTCTGCCTCTGGATTGAAGATTTCCTCACTGGCAGACCCCAGGCGGTGAGAGTAGGCCAGTTCACCTCCTCCTCCATCACCCTGAGTGTTGGAGCTCCACAGGGCTGTGTGCTGAGTCCCCTGCTCTACTCTCTCTACACCCATGACTGTTTGTCCACACACAGCTCCACCTCGATCATCAAGTTTGCTGATGATACTGTTGTCCTGGGTCTCATCTCCAACAACAATGAGACGGCATACTTGGACGAAGTGGAGCAACTGACATCATGGTGCCAGGACAACTGTCTCTCTCTGAATGTTAACAAGACCAAAGAACTGATTGTGGACTTCAGGAAGAGACAGCATCGGTCATACTCCCCTCTCATGATCAGCGGGACACCGGTAGAGAGAGTGAGCAGCTTCAAATACCTGGGTGTGAACATCTCCGAGGATCTGACCTGGACTACACACATCCAGACACAGGTGAAAAAAGCCAGGCAAAGACTGTACCACCTGCGCCAGCTGAGGAAATTCAGGGTTTCACCAGCCATCCTGAAAACTTTCTATCGAGGGGCGATAGAAAGTGTCCTGACTCAGTGCATCACAGCGTGGTACGGGAACAGCACCAGTCACGACTGCAAAGCCCTGCAAAGAGTGGTGCGCTTATCCGAGCGCATCTCAGGCTCAGCTCTCCCGCCTCTGCAGGACATCTACACCAAACGCTGCAGAGGTAGAGCTACTAAAATCATCAGAGACATTAATCACCCTGCAAACTCTCACTTCACCCTGCTGCCATCTGGTAAGCGCTTCCGTAGCCTGATGGCAAAGACTGAAAGACTCAGGAGGAGTTTCTTCCCCCAGGCCATCAGACTCCTGAACTCAGTCACGTGACTCACTTCACCCCCGCACACGCATAAACATACGGTCTTTCAACATTAACATCCACATACTGCCATTGCACTGCACTTTACTTTACGTCCCTATTGTTACTGCGTAACTACCTGTAATAAACCTTGCACATTATACTTCTTTATATATACATATTATATATTTTATGTTAACCACTTATTTTTAAGTCTACAGTTTATCTCACTTATCATCCACATATTTTTTATATTTTTATTTTTATCTTATTTCCTATTTTTATCTTTTACTTGATTTATTTATAATTCTACTTATGTTAATACTTTTTATTCTAACTTTATTCTATTTCTATTTAATTTCTTGTAACTGTTATTTGCACTGTCCATGGAGCGGACCTGTTTACATTTCACTGCCAGTTGTATATTGTGTATATAACTGTGTATGTGACAAATAAAACTCTTGAATCTTGAATCTTGAATCTTGAATTTCGTTCTTGCACTGATGTTAAATGTGTAACCATTTTGCACTGGGCAGCCAGTTTGAGATATAGGTTATATTTGAGTATTGTGTGTAATGATTCTGACAGTTTTTTTCCATTGAAATGACTGGGGGAAAGTGTCCCAATAACCCTGAATTCACCCTATCCTCTTTGAAATCATAATTACATTGCATTATGAAGCTTGAAACCCCAAATATTATAACATTCTTCATGAACAATTATTCAGTTATTTGTAACAATCTCATTGTAAAAAAGAAGAAGAAAAAGAAACATGGTTTCAATGTAGCCAGCTACTTTTTGATAGTAACTTGTAGTGTAGCTATTTTCAAAAGGGTAGCTTGAATATAACTTAACTACTCAAAGTATTTTTTACTACAACACAGTTTTTTTTAGATCAGCCACAGCAAAAAAGAACCACACAACAGACAGAAGAGCAACAGACAGGACAGTTATTTTCCTTTTTCTTCCCTGTAAAAGTATGCTGTAGGTTGATGTATAATCAATTTGTTCTATTTAGACAAAACCATGCCTCTACATAGTGCTTTAAAATTGTGTGTGTGTGTGTGTGTGTGTGTGTGTGTGTGTGTGTCTATAGGATATACTGTATACAAAGCGTCATATAGATGCATTTTGTCTTAATAGAAAGAATTCATTATCAACCTTATCTATCAAAGGCAAAAAAGAAATCAATAACAAAAACCAATACTACCCCATTCAAATGCTGATGCAGAGAGAGTGTTTTCTGTGATGTGTGTGTATATAGCTATTATATATATATATATATATATATATATATATATATATATATATATATATATATATATATATATATATATATATATATATATATATATATATATATATATATATAGCTATTATTATTTATTTTGTTTTTTTGTTGCAATTTTTGCTTTGTTCGCGGCAAAATTTTGGTTGGCCCCACCAAATCTCACTCTAAGTTTTTTTGAAAAGTTGGCAGCTCTGAGTATGTTTCACAATGTAGCGACATATGCTGCGTCCCAATTCGCATACTATCCGTACTAAATAGTATTCGAAAAAAGAATTAGTATGTCCCAAATCTTAGTATGTTGAAAAAAGTATTCCAAAGATTCCCGGATGGTCTACTATTTCCGGTCAGAATCCGAAGTGCTGATCGATGCGCACTCTAACGGCTGATATTGCCCACAACCCATTGCGAGATGGACGAGGATTCGATTAGAACTACAAACGCGGATAAAAAGTGTTTAAAAAACTACAAACATGACGGTTACGCGAGTCTGACGGTTAAGTGGAGAGGATTAGATAAAGTGGTTTGAGTGAGCAATTATCAGTATTTAACCTGACGAAAAGATATTTATTCAATATTACCCACATTATATTTCTCCTTCAGCAGCATTGAGAACTTTTGTAATGATACGTTTGCCCATTAACTTTGCAAACACATGAGAGGAGTCTCTGCATTAAAGACCGACGAAAGGCAGATCAACGAGCGACTACATTTCTCTCCGATACGGTAGGAAATTAAATTGAAAGTGGAGGATATGAACTGTGACGATGATTGACAGGGCAGTTTAAACGGTGACGGGACGCACGTAACAGAGTCCGTTAAAGATGACGAAGTAGTATGTCCCAAAGCTTGCATACTCTTCTGCTATACACTCAAAAGTATGTACTTTTTCTTCACAAAAAGAGTACATACTTTTAGGACGTAGTATAAGTAGGCGAATTGGGACGCAGCAATACTGTTATCAGGGCGCATTCCTCTGGCTGAAGTGAAGTCAGTCCACAAAAACACACACGTTCCTCAATAACTAAATCAAAACCAATGAAAACGCAAATCCCAACAGAAAAGAAGAGAGAACACATAGACATACCTTGTACTTAAGTTATGTAGACAGACTTTTCCCTTCTATTCCAGTTAGTTTCACAAAGGAGACCCGAGCCCCTTATCTCTCTCTCTTTCCTGTGACGATGCCCAGATGTTCTCTCTCTTCTCTCTCTTCCTTAACGGGACTCACTTCATTCCTCCACGCCCATTTCCTTCCATATTAGGTTCTGCCTTTTTCTTACCATTTGACCTTCCCATGCAGTCTAGAGAAGGGGGTTTTATGCTAAAATTAGATATATTTCACCCTTCCGTTAAGTTATATTGGTCCATTTTTTTCATTACGAACAGAAAACAAAAACAGGAAAAATATAATTTTCTTATTGTTCGTACTATTTTGTGTGTGAATCATGCCTTGTGTTTTGAGTTGAACTCATTTGTATTTTCAGTTCTCTTTGCGAAGATGATCGAAACCCGTTATGAGGTTGAGAATTAACGCTAATCTGAAGTACATTTTCGGGACAAGAGTTGTCATAGATTGTACATTGATAATTAGGAAAAAAAAGTTAAATTAAAATCTTATGATATTAATTAATTAGACTAAAAAGAGTTAACGGGATTAATTAATTTCTGTATGTGGTTAATTTTCAGTTTAACGTGACATCACGAATGATCACGTGGTTACATACAACACTACCTGACGTCTCCATCGAGTTTGCACCTATGGTTTTACACGTTTAACGTGGTCAAATAAAGTCAGTTGTAGTCTAGTTATAGCATTTTTTATTCATCTTTATGCCTTCTTTTTTAATTTTAGTTTTGGCTTATGGCTACAAAAATTTAGAGTCAAAGTCTAAACTAGATGCTCAATGAACACCGCTCCCTGGTGGTCTAGTGGTTAGGATTCGGCGCTCTCACCGCCGCGGCCCGGGTTCGATTCCCGGTCAGGGAACAAGTCTTTTTGATGACAGTTTACAGAATTAAGGATTAATATATATTATTTCGCGATTACATTGAGCTATTTGTTGTCATTGTGAGAATTATAAATGCCTAAATGCGTTAGTGTTTAAATGAGGGGGAAACACGTTTTAGTGGAGAACATTTTACAAGAAAATGTTTAATTTATTGTACTTCAGAATTTAATTCGCGTTACTTGCGTTTCTATATGAAATGTGCTAGCAATTCCTGAGTGAAAATTCTTTCGACACCATTTTTTTCTGTTAACCCGGACTTCATTTTTTTCTGTTAACCCGGACTTGTTTTTCCAGTAAAAGCGACTCGAATAGTCCTCGCAGTGCCGGAATCCAACCGACAGGGGGCGAGCGCGAGTCTGTTTGCCTTCCTAGTAGCCAAACATAAACCCAAGGATGATGGTATTATTCCGGAATGGCGAACGCTCGGACACTGGGATAACACTACATTTAAAGACGCCGATCACACATCTTTGGGAAACAATGAGAGGATATCAACTGTAAACGTCCGTACAGCAGGAGACGGACGCAGAAGACGTGACCGGACCAGATTCGAGTCGTTACGGAGCCCTGTACGGATCAAATGAATCTCGCTGGACACCAAACGAGCGTGTGCACGTCGCCAGAATTCGGGCGATAATTGCACCCCGAGACGCGAGCGATCCGAGGCGGGTTTATCGCCATCAACAGTGCGGAGGATCGCGCCCGGGTCGGGTTGTTCCACAACGCGCGTTAGCGTTGTGTTGCCCGCGCGTGAAGGGTGAACGGCACAGGCCGTCGGAGTCGCGCTCGCGTGCGGCGTCTGTCCGTACGCGGCGGCGGGGATGCGCGCCGTGCGGCCTCGCGCACACTGGAAGCGGATCGCTAGCGAATTGGATCGAGCCGAGCGCGCGTCCGCGGTGATTATTGCACAACAAACACTGTGTTTTACGGGTTCGCGCCCTGCTCATCTTCGCGGTCGGTCTTTAGTGGAGTCCTCTGAGCTGCAGATGCTGCGGTCCGACTGTCACTGTGAACCTCTCGCTGCTCATAAATCAGTTTAACGCACTTTATTCTTCCCCTATCACTGTGGCCGCGGGCATAAGCTGCACTTGCACTGCATTGAGATCCCCAATAAAGACCAGAAAAGCTCAAAACACTGAGAGGACCAACTGACTGTGAATCACAGCGACCCTTTAAACACTGGAGACACAAACAATAGCCGATTCTTCTCCTGTCTCTTCAAATGCAGATTCACAATAATGTGTTGATGTTTTTAATGTGACCCTAAAGTGGAAAGATGATTCAGTCCTCAGGAATCTCAGCTCGGGACACCAACTGGAAGCTTCAGAGATAATATTGACATAAGAGTCCGTTTGTTTTGACACTATTCTGAAGCCATTTTGGGGTTGTTTATGAAACGGGACGATGCTGGTGAGGAGGACCACTACTGTGTTGAACTTTGACCCTTGAAAGGACGAGATTTACCTCAATACAACTAACCTACACTAATGACATGATCTTAAACTGACACAAAATCACTACACAAACAAACGGACAGACCTCTGAGGGTTTGCAGCTATGAGTGTCCGACAGCCGACCTCCACGCTGGACAGGTGAGTTGGGTTTTTTAACGACCGACACTGATTTGTTTTTATCTTAAATGTAAGATTTTTTTTGTTTTAAAATATCCAAAAACACTAGAACAGTGTCGTATATTTTGTTGACTTGTGTTGTATTATCCCAAATGTTTCCAAGAATGTTTACATTTAGAGAAATACGCGATTTTAACCAGGACACGGACCGTGTCCAAGCGTCGCCTATCAATGACATCATACCCGCGGTACCTTCGATTTCCGGTTTTATTTTGTAGAAACCATGGAAACACCAAAGACGCTTTAATATGTGATGTGTTTTATTAGACAGCAACTGTTTGAATCATTCATGGACAGAAAGCTAGTTCTCCAGCTCAACACAGTCAGTCGTTTAAATCTGGTGTTGTTGATTTACCGCACAAAGTACCATGTTTTACCGCCTAATATGATCTCGCTCACTGCAGTGTGAACAAGTGTCTCGTAGTAGCGCACAGAGTAGCATTATAACATCACTTTAACACACTCAAATGTGTGTAACACGATAAAACAGTAGGGGTGTAACAATATATAGTTAAACCATATATCACGATATAAAAATGTGACGATATGTATCGTTGATGGAAATTATATGATTCGCGATATGGAGTTGTTTTATCCAAGGCTCAACTTGCTGTAGTCGGCCTATTTATAAGGTATAATTCACCCAAACACAATTTTACAAATGTACCTCAAATGTTAATTCTGTCATCATGTACTCACCATCATGTTGTTTTTCGTTTAACTTCCAAACACAAATGAAGATATTCTTTGTCATTCCTCTCAAACTTAAAATATCCCCCAAAAATGTCATAAAGGCATCGTAAAAGAACTAATCGAGTGGTCTAATCCAAATGCAAGTCTTCTGAAGAGACACAGTGGCTTTATATGATGGATATATTTAACACTACGCGCATACTGTAGTAAACACGGACGTTCAAATGATTGCGTGCCGCGCAAAAACAACACGAGAGTATAATTCTTGGATGAGCTAAACATTTACAGTTTGAGTGGCCATTTTGACACGTTTTCCTGCGATTAGAACTGAGATTGATTGCATTTATCATCTGAAGTGCACCAGCTGCATATAATGTATAATAATGCAATGGGGGAATATTTGTGGGTCCTGATAATAATACACACTAATAATAGTATTTTAATAATAATAAAAAGTAAAAAAAATATAAAAAAAACATCTTTATTTTGGCTTAAAATATCGGGATGCATATCGTGAGTTCGGTATCACGATTTATATCGAATCGTGACACGAGTGTATCGTTACACTCCTATAAAACAGCGCTGTGTACACATGAAAATGCACTATCCAACTTAAAGGGCTGTAATTCAAGATTGTTTTAAAGCAGACACTCGGCAGATTATTGCTGAAGTGAAAGCAATTCAGAATATGAAAGTTGTATTTATTTATTTTATATAAATTATATATTTTACAAAAATGTTTTAATCTAAAATTACTATAAAATCAAAGCCATATGTCTAACCAAGTTGTGTTCCAAATTTGAAGTTGAAATCACAAAAATTGAAGTCCCCATGAGATTTTGTATAGACGCTGTACTAAAAATAGCCACCGGATGTCATTCAAATTTCATTGATAGTTGTTTTGATGCATTTTCCTGTAAATTTCTGTCCAAATGTCACTTCCGTCACAAAACGGTCACCAAATATGGAACCTTGAGACTCAGACCTTTCCGACGATACGTGTTTTGTCAAGATGAGAAAAGATTTTGATTAGTTAAAATAATTGTTGTAATATGAAACATGACACCGCCCACTAGGGGAGGAGCCTGCTAGAAGAATTTAGAGTACCGTTTCCATGGTAACACAACGTCCGATTTCAAAGCGGTTTTCACTGGATGAATTTTGCGTTCGAAAGCTTTGAATGATAGCTATAATAGGGCTGTACGATTAATCGAAAAATAACCGAAACCGACATTCAGAACCTCTAACCAACGTGTTTTTCCCTTGTCAGTTATTTCGGTTTTTAAGTGACTCCGCCCCGTCAGTCACATCAAGTGCAGTTTGCAGGCACACAGAGATGCAGTTATCTGTGTTTATAGATGCCCACAATCACTTTAGGAACTGCATGTTTTATACAGTTTATACAGGTCAGTTAATTGCCGTTCTTATAGCCTATACGTGCTCAGACACACACAGAGACGGCGCGCGCAAGCCCTGAAGCCAGATCGCTTTCACTTTCGTGCTCATAAAGTTTGTCAAGGAAATGCGTTTAAAGGCTTGCCAGTTTCAACATTTAAAGCGATTGTGCACTATTCAAAAACAATAATACGTAAAACTTCTCCGTTCAGGGCTCAGCTTCTTTCTATGACACAGAGAGCCGTGTCGCGTCTCTGACAACACGCGCGCCCTGAAGGCAGATCTTTCACCTGCGTCCTCACAAAGCTTGTCATTTGTATGTGTTTTAAGACCTGCCAGTTTGAACATTAAAGCGAGTTTCGGCCATCAGATGTGTGTTATGTTGAACTAATGCCTGATATATTGTGACAAACGAACACTCAGACAGAAGCTCGCACATCAGGTGAAGATCGCGCGCAGAGGAGCACAGAAACAGTGTAAACGCTGTCCTGTGACTAAAGTAAAGTCACTAAAGTAGCTTAGAAACTCAACCGTTATAGGCATACATTTGAATACCTTTGCAGTAAGTACAAACCACAGCTTCATAATGAATAGAGACGGTATGAGTAATTCACACACAATCTCTCTCTCATTGATGCATTCAGATAAATGTAATGTAGGCCTATGTGCTAATGTATCTGTATCTGATGTACAACAAGCAGAAATCTGCCCCATAGACAAAAACTGCTGAAAGTGACCCGTTTCCTTCAAGTATTGTAAAATCACAAAGAAATGCACTTTTTCATTAGAAAAAAAAATCCACCTGTTCTATATATAAATATGTAGAACATATTTACAGTACAAACCTTATCAGTGAACTTACTCAAAAACCTTATGAGGGCAAAAAAAAAGAAAAGAAAAAAAAGCTAAATAATCGTTCATTAATCATAATCGAGGTAAAATGTTCAATTAATCGAGGTTTTTATTTTTGGGCAAAATCGTTACAGCCCTAATACCTAATTTATGATAATTACTAAAATATATGATACGAAAAAAAGGTGATCAAAAAAGAGTGCCAGGTGTCCCGCCAGCGGTTAAGAGGTAAAAAAAATGTAAATTGGCAATATATTAGGCTACTGTTGTAGCCTACAGTAGATTTAGCTGCATCTTTATGTAGTAATAATACGTCTCTATACTTATGATTATAATTATGCCTAGATGGTTGATTATTTTTCACTTTATCTTTTTTTTTATAAACAATGTTTACTTTTAAACCGCATACAGCCTTTAAATGTTTATGTATTATTTACTTAGAATTGTTATCATCATAAATAATAAACTTAATAAATTTTTTTATTTTTATTAATAGTTAAAAAAAAATGAAAAAACATTTAGCTGTGGTACCGAAATTGGAGAACATGAAGCCACCCGTTTCGCGCAAAACACACCCGATTTCTTTTTTCCAAACCGAAGTTAATCTCATATTCGATAGTTAGTGAACCATTAACTTCTATTGATCATTAATTTAAGTGGCAATTATAAATGAATGAACATTACGTTCCTTCAGATCAGAGTCTCGTGTGTGTGTGTGTGTGTGTGTCCTCTGTGTGACACTACAGGTTTTTTCCATCCGTCCAGCGTGCCTCAGTTTCCTCGTTGCTATTTATACCCTCTCGCCACATCAGTTTCTATTACAGCATTGTGTGTGTGTGTGTGTGTGTACTGATGAATGATGGAGTCGCTCTCTAACATGTTCATCGCGTCGTGTGTGTGTATCAGCCTTTTCTGTGCTTCTGTTTTGACGTGTGTTTGTGTGTCTCTGTCTCAAGCTCTTGATTTCTCTTTCCCATTCACTTGTTTTTCCTGTGCATCCACTTCCTGTTTGTGTCATGTGACCGCAGGGCAGCCATTAAGAAACACACACACCTGCCCAGGTATGAACACACATGCCGCCTGTCAGTCATTAACCGCAGATGTCTGGTGCTAGTTGACATGCGTTTGAGTAAAGCTGATGGCCGAACCGCTCCAGACGTGCCATTGAGGCGTCACTCACACAAGTGCTTATTTAGAGGCCTTTCATTGGCTGTAAACTGTGGCTTTCTCACTGAGTTTAGCTGTCCGTCTCATGTTGTGTATCTGCTCTTTCTCTTCTGTAATGCCTTCCTCTTCTCTTTCATGCGTGCTTTAAGTCCTTTTGCCGCTTGGTGAGTTTTCTGGTTTGATTTGTATGTGGTGATTAGTGGCTCAGTGAATGAAGCATGACATTTCTAGTGGATCTTTTGTTAGCTATCACACCTTTTTTACATCCCCCTTATCAGTGTTTGCATTGCCCTTTGAAAACACCATATCTGTTGCAACTCAGGAATGTGTCTAAGGTCCTTTCTCTTTTGGTTCTGCTTAAGTTCACAGACTTTCAGTTTTATTATGCATCTTGGGGATTTCCTGTGTTATTTTTCGAGCCGCCCGCTCTCTGGTGCCCTGGCTGAGTTTCTCCTTGAGCTTGTGTGAGTGTGGTCCTCATTGTCCGTCTCTGTCTTCAGGTTGAGCAGTTTGACGTTAGGAGACTCGGAGCGCAGGTCTTCTCCTGGCCAGCAGAGGGAGGCACTGTCGGATCTCCCCTCAGACAACACAGGTGATGCAGCACGAGCAGTTGAGGCATATTCAGCCGTGATTATCTGATTATCTGAACGCAGATTCCTCTGTTTCGCAGGGACGGGTTTAGTCCAAAGATGTGTGGTTGTGCAGAGGGACAATCTGGGGTTTGGCTTCACCGTCTGTGGCGAGAGAATCAAACTAGTGCAGAATGTTCGGCCAGGTAACACACACACACACACACACACACACACACACACACACACACACACACACACACACACACACACACACACACACACACACACACACACACACACACACACACACACTCACTTATACTAATGAATACAAGTTTGCAGTCAGTAAGATTTGTACTTATTCTTTTTAAATGAATGCTACTATTCAGCAAGGATGCATTAAAGTGCCCTTATTATGCTGTGTGAAAGGTTCCTAATGCTGTTTAGTAGGGATGCGTGATATTTATCGGACAGATAAATTATCGGGCGATGTGGGTGAAAATTACGTCATTTTTATTGCTCCGATAAATAAAATAAATCCGATAACTAGATCCGATAAAGCAGGGGTGTCCAAACCTTTTTTAAAGGGGGCCAGATTCGATGTTGTGGACATATCTGGGGGCCGGTCCCTTTTCTATTATATATATATATATATATATATATATATATATATATATATATATATATATATATATATATATATATATATATATATATATATATATATATCGAAAATTGAAAATTTTCTAGTGAGCGATCACATCTAAATTTTTCAGTTGGCCAAATTGAATTTCTTGAATTTTAATTGAATTAAATTGCATCAATTCACAGAAATTAAATTTGGCCAACTGAAAAATTTAGATGTGATCGCTCACTAGAAAATTTTCAATTGGAGACCTGAATTTTTTTTACAGTGCATGTTTTGTTTCTTGGAAACATGACAGATTTGACAAAAGCTTGAGCTGACAGTAGAGTAGCTTGAGATAGGACACAGATGTAAATGTATAGATATTTAACAATATCTGTAAAACTTTCATCAACCTAAAAGTTTTAATGGGTGAAATGTAAATATTATTACTGAATTATAACTCTTTTCTTATTTAAATTTAACAAGTGCTCTATTTAGATCACCACAAGTAAAACCACACTACAAAAAACACTTTTCTTACTTAGTATTTCTGTCTTTTTTCCAGTCCAAATATCTAAAAAGTCTTAAATAAAGATGCTTTTACTAAGGAAAATTACAATTTTTTTTCTTGATTCTTGGGGAAAAAAATCTAAATGAATTGAGTTTTTGCTTGAAACAAACTAAAATATTTGCCAATGAATTAGAAAAGTAATCGGAAAAGTGGAAGTTTTTCTCTGTGGCAGCGGAGGACAATGCTATTGCTATTTGCAAAACATGTTCAGCAAGGATTACAAGAGGAGGAAAAAGGCGTCAAGTTTTAATACAACAAATCTTATATCTCACTTGAAAGGGCATCATCGCAGCGAAGCTGTATTAAAGGAATATGAAGCGGCTGCAGCTACAAGCGCTAAGCCTAAAACACGGGCCTTCAATGTCCAGAGACAAAGTTTTCCAGAGACAGCGAAAAGGCTAAAGCCATAAACGACAAAGTAATGGATTTAATTGATGACCAATGCTTTTTTTGATTTATGTATTTGAAACGCACTTAAAGATACCTTCCTCATCCCTTATATTTATTTTGTTAAACTATATAATTTCAGTGAAATCTCCATTGGGCGAATGCGAGAGCGAATGGCGCGAATGCGAGACTGAATGGCGCGAATGCAAGACCGAATGGCGCAAAACCGAATGGCGCGAATGCGAGACCGAATGCCGCGAATGCGAGCGCGAATGCGAGCGCGAGACCGAATGCCGCGAATGCGAGACCGAATGGCGCAAAACCGAATGGCGAGAATGCGAGACCGAATGCCGCGAATGCGAGCGCTAATGGCGCGAATGCGAGAGGGAATGGCGCGAATGCGAGAGCGAATGCGAGAGGGAATGGCGCGAATGCAAGAGGGAATGGCGCGAATGCAAGAGGGAATGGCGCGAATGCGAGACCGAATGGCGCGAATGCGAGAGCGAATGCGAGAGGGAATGGCGCGAATGCGAGAGGGAATGGCGCGAATGCGAGAGCGAATGCGAGAGGGAATGGCGCGAATGCAAGAGGGAATGGCGCGAATGCAAGAGGGAATGGCGCGAATGCGAGACCGAATGGCGCGAATGCGAGACCGAATGCCGCGAATGCGAGACCGAATGGCGCGAATGCAAGAGGGAATGGCGCGAATGCGAGACCGAATGGCGCGAATGCGAGACCGAATGGCGCGAATGCGAGACCGAATGGCGCGAATGCGAGAGCGAATGGCGCGAATGCGAGACCCAATGGCGCGAATGCGAGACCCAATGGCGTGAATGCGAGACCCAATGGCGTGAATGCGAGAGCGAATGGCGCGAATGCGAGAGCGAATGCCGCGAATGCGAGAGCGAACAATTTCAGTGAAATCTCAACTATGCCCTATGCTCTTTTGTTGAAGATGCACTTTATTTTTGTTGAGGATGTACTTAATTTTTCTCTCGAGGTTGATAAATGAAATGTCAGTGCATTTTATTTGAGAAACATGTGACTTCAAGTCTATATACCTTCCTCATCCTCATGCACTAAAGGTAAATAGATGCAGTTTTTTATGCATGAAATACTTGAATATAAATGTGTTGTTAATGAGTTAAGTGCAGATAAACCATATAATTGTGTTAAACCCTTTCTGTTACTAAGTATTGTGGTGCCTTACACAAAAAATAAAAGCATTTGAAGAGTCACGACTGAAATTTGCCATTATATAGGCCAGAGCTACTAAAATATCAATTTCATCAGTACATCTTAGATTTTCTATTCTCCTGGGTGCACGAACTGCAGATTATATGGAAACTATAATATAAAAATATGAACTTATTGGTTATCGATATCAGAATCAGCCATGAGAAGGACTTAATTATCGGTTATCGGTATCAGTTAAAATGTTTCATATCCTGCATCCCTACTTTTTAGAGTCTCCTACATCCGGGTTACATTCTCTGATTGGTCAGATGGCCCAGTCTGTTGTGACTGGTGTGCTCTGCTCTGATTGGTCAGATGGCTCAGTCTGTTGTGATTGGTCTACTGCTTACAGCGCGTGTTGGAAACCAAACGCCTTACCGTGTCTGAATTAAACAGCTCTTTTCAGAGTTCAGAATCAATTATTTATTTTAGGAGACAAACTTTTGCACTTTAAACTTTGCAGACCTTTGACAAACAGCTCTATGACACACTGTATGAAAGGTAATATTTGAAAAAGCATAATAGGAGCACTTTAAATTGATCTGAAGTGGCAGTAAAAACATAATTATGACACTCAAACCATGGCCTCACAGGTGGAGCAGCGGTCAAAGCTGGAGTTCAGGAAGGAGACCGGATCATTAAGGTATTCTCAACTACAACACGCTTTGGCATTGTAAAGCATTTGTGATACTAATTTACTTAATAACTAACTAACCTCTTATTTGTCCTGCCTGTTTGCTTTTCAGGTCAATGGTTCGGTGGTTTCGTCCATGTCTCATCAGGAAGTAGTAAAGATGATCAAATGTGAGTGTTGTGGTTGGGCGTCTTGTTTTTGACGTTTTCAAGCGTTTCGTTGCTGACGCGTGTTCTCTTCCTCTGATAGCTGGGACGTATGTGGCGTTAACTCTTCAGGGCCCGCCTCCTTCGGTCGCGTCCGTCCCGCTTCAGCCCCTCCCTACTGACCTCTTGCCCAATCACAGGACAGCACTGGGGGGCGAAGCCCCGCCCCCTCCGCTTACCCCACCCACAGGAAGCAGTACCCCCACTCAGAGAATCACAGGACCCAAACCATTACAGGTGCATCATGGTTTTAAGTCTATTGAAGGCTAAAATGTATAGAACAGGGGTGTCCAATCCTGCTCCTGGAGGGCCACTGTCCTGCAGAGTTTAGCTCCAACCCCAATTAAACACACCTGTTCCTGCTAATCAAGGTCTTATTAGGCATATTAGAAACTTCCAGACAGGTGTTGAGGCAAGTAAGAGCTAAACTCTGCAGGGCAGTGGCCCTCCAGGACCGACTTTGGACAGCCCTGGTATAGAAGTAGGGCTGTACTCTTGCGATTATGGACTAGTGTGAATATTACAATGCAAATAGACATGTTCTGTGTGTCTTTAATGTCGTTCTCCATCATTCTCAGGACCCCGAGGTGCAGAAACACGCCACAGAAATCCTCAGAAAGATGTTGGAGCAGGAGGAGGCAGAGCTACAGGTATGAGTTCAGTGTTCCTCTGACGTGTGTGTGTGCTGTCATGTCAAATATAACCCAATCATAAATTACATTCCCTGTGCAGAACCTTCTGGAGGAGCAGTCTCGAAACCCCTCCCCTTCGCTAGAGGAGCGAATAGAGAGTGCCAAACGACGAGCCAATCAAGTCCGAGTGAAGATCCAGCAGGACGTGGTGAGATTTGTGCAATGTTCCTTGTGTATTATTTCGTAGTTTAGCACATGGTCAGTTAATGTGTGCTTCGTTCACTTCTTCCCTCTTCCAGGACGGCACTCGATCTGAAGCTGTTGCGAACTATCTCACCGCTGGAGAAGGTGAGTGGCGTTCGTTCTGTTAGTGCTGAAGGCCGAGCTCATATGACTGACGTTGTGTCTGTTGTGTTTTCTGTTCGAGCAGGTCGCTTATCGATGGACTCCAGTGAAGGAGATTTCGAGGTGAGTTTCATTTGCTAGTTTTATTTGCCTCAGAATCAAACGTCCCCTTCCATCTGCCCAACCCGTCCTCCGTCTCCCTGTTTAGGCGTGTGAGAGCCCCTTCTCCTCCCCCTCCACCTTCCTCAGGAATCCCCTGCTCCGCCGGCAGGGATCCGACACGCACCCCTCGGACCCGGTGAGAGACACACTTGTTTCCCGTAGCGTGTTCGGTGTTGAGCCTCGAGTCTGATCTTCTTGTGTCTCTTCAGGGAGGAAAGATGCAGATCATTGGACCGGAGGAAGAAGAAGAGGAGGATGATGGGTATACGATCAATGAGGTGAGAGAGTCAGTACTAGTGCACTTATGCTGCGTTCACACCAAACGCGGATAGAGCGTCAGGAGCGAGTGATTTCAATGGAAAGGCTCGTTGACGTGCGTCTGGAGGTCCTGTGGTGCCGAATTGAGCGAATGGCGCGAATGCGAGCGCGAATGCCACGAGAGCGAATGCCGCGAGAGCGAATGCCGCGAGAGCGAATGCGAGCGCGAATGCGAGCGTGAGCGCGAATGCGAGCGCGAATGCCGCGAGAGCGAATGCCGCGAGAGCGAATGCCGCGAGAGCGAATGCCGCGAGAGCGAATGCCGCGAATGCGAGCGCGAATGGCGCGAATGCGAGACCGAATGCCGCGAATGCGAAACCGAATGGCGCGAATGCGAGAGCGAATGCCGCGAATGCGAGCGCGAATGTGAGAGGGAATGCCGTGAATGCGAGACTGAATGGCGCGAAACCGAATGGCGCGAATGCGAGCGCGAATGTGAGGGAATGCGGCGAATGCGAGACTGAATGGCGCGAAACCGAATGGCGCGAATGCGAGACCGAATGCGAGAGGGAATGCCGCGAATGCGAGAGGGAATGCCGCGAATGCGAGAGGGAATGCCGCGAATGCGAGAGGGAATGCCGCGAATGCGAGAGGGAATGCCGCGAATGCGAGAGGGAATGCCGCGAATGCCGTGAATGCGAGAGGGAATGCCGCGAGAGGGAATGCCGCGAATGCGAGAGCGAATGCCGCGAATGCGAGAGCGAATGCGAGCGTGATTGGCGCGAATGCGAGACCGATTGGCGCGAATGCGAGACCGAATGGCGCGAGAGCGAATGGCGCGAATGCTTGACCGAATGGCGCAAAGCCGAATGGCGCGATTGCGAGACCGAATGCCGCGAATGCGAGAGGGAATGGAGCGAATGCGAGCGCGAATGCCGCGAATGCGAGACCGAATGGCGAGAATGCGAGAGCGAATGCGAGAGGGAATGGCGCGAATGCGAGACCGAATGGCGCGAATGCGAGAGCGAATGGCGCGAATTTGAGAGGGAATGGCGCGAATGCGAGAGGGAATGGCGCGAATGCGAGAGGGAATGGCGTGAATGCGAGACCGAATGGCGTGAATGCGAGACCGAATGGCGCGAATGCGAGACCGAATGGCGCGAATGCGAGAGCGAATGGCGCGAATGCGAGACCGAATGCTGCGAATGCGAGAGCGAACGGCGCGAATGCGAGACCGAATGTCGCGAATGCCGCGAATGCGAGAGCGAATGTCGCGAATGCGAGACCGAAAGCCGCGAATGCGAGCGCAAATGGCGCGAAAGCGAGAGGGAATGCCGCGAATGCGAGAGCGAATGGCGCGAATGCGAGCGCGAATGCCGCGAATGCGAGAGGGAATGCCGCGAATGCGAGAGTGAATGCCGCAAATGCGAGAGTGAATGCCGCGAATGCGAGAGCGAATGCCGTGAATGCGAGAGCGAATGCGAGCGCGATTGGCGCGAATGCGAGAGGGAATGGCGCGAATGCGAGAGGGAATGGCGCGAATGCGAGAGCGAATGCCGCGAATGCGAGAGGGAATGGCACGAATGCGAGAGCGAATGGCGCGAATTTGAGAGGGAATGGCGCGAATGCGAGAGGGAATGGCGCGAATGCGAGGCCGAATGGGCGAATGCGAGAGCGAATGGGGCGAATGCGAGACCGAATGGCGCGAATGCGAGACCGAATGGCGCGAATGCGAGAGCGAATGGCGCGAATGCGAGAGCGAATGCGAGACCTTATGGCGCGAATGCGAGACCGAATGGCGCGAATGCGAGACCGAATGGCGCGAATGCGTGACCGAATGGCGCGAATGCGAGACCGAACGGCGCGAATGCGAGAGCGAATGATGGTGCGAATGCGAGACCGAATGGCGCGAATGCGAGACCGAATGGCGCGAATGCGAGAGCGAATGCGAGACCTTATGGCGCGAATGCGAGACCGAATGGCGCGAATGCGAGAGCAAATGGCGCGAATGCGAGAGCGAACGGCGCGAATGCGAGACCGAACGGCGCGAATGCGAGACCGAACGGCGCGAATGCGAGAGGGAATGCCGCGAATGCGAGAGTGAATGCCGCAAATGCGAGAGTGAATGCCGCGAATGCGAGAGCGAATGCCGTGAATGCGAGAGCGAATGCGAGAGGGAATGGCGCGAATGCGAGAGGGAATGGCGCGAATGCGAGAGGGAATGGCGCGAATGCGAGAGCGAATGCCGCGAATGCGAGAGGGAATGGCACGAATGCGAGAGCGAATGGTGCGAATTTGAGAGGGAATGGCGCGAATGCGAGACCGAATGGCGCGAATGCGAGACCTTATGGCGCGAATGCGAGACCGAATGGCGCGAATGCGAGACCGAATGGCGCGAATGCGAGAGCGAATGGCGCGAATGCGAGACCGAATGCTGCGAATGCGAGAGCGAACGGCGCAAATGCGAGACCGAACGGCGCGAATGCGAGAGCGAACGGCGCGAATGCGAGACCGAATGTAGCGAATGCGAGTGCGAATGTCGCGAATGTCGCGAATGCGAGACCGAAAGCCGCGAATGCGAGCGCGAATGGCACGAAAGCGAGAGGGAATGCCGCGAATGCGAGAGCGAATGGCGCGAATGCGAGCGCGAATGCCGCGAATGCGAGAGGGAATGCCGCGAATGCGAGAGTGAATGCCGCGAATGCGAGAGTGAATGCCGCGAATGCGAGAGCGAATGCCGTGAATGCGAGAGCGAATGCGAGCGCGATTGGCGCGAATGCGAGAGGGAATGGCGCGAATGCGAGAGGGAATGGCGCGAATGCGAGAGGGAATGGCGCGAATGCGAGAGCGAATGCCGCGAATGCGAGAGGGAATGCCGCGAATGCGAGAGCGAATGGCGCGAATTTGAGAGGGAATGGCGCGAATGCGAGACCAAATGGGCGAATGCGAGAGCGAATGGTGCGAATGCGAGACCGAATGGCGCGAATGCGAGAGCGAATGCCGCGAATGCGAGAGGGAATGGCGCGAATGCGAGAGCGAATGGCGCGAATTTGAGAGGGAATGGCGCGAATGCGAGAGCGAATGGCGCGAATTTGAGAGGGAATGGCGCGAATGCGAGACCGAATGGGCGAATGCGAGACCGAATGGCGCGAATGCGAGACCGAATGGTGCGAATGCGAGAGCGAATGGCGCGAATGCGAGAGCGAATGCGAGACCTTATGGCGCGAATGCGAGACCGAATGGCGCGAATGCGAGAGCAAATGCGAGACCTTATGGCGCGAATGCGAGACCGAATGGCGCGATTGCGAGAGCGAACGGCGCGAATGCGAGACCGAATGGCGCGAATGCGAGACCGAATGGCGCGAATGTGAGACCGAATGGCGCGAATGCGAGACCGAATGGCGCGAATGCGAGACCGAATGGTGCGAATGCGAGAGCGAATGGCGCGAATGCGAGAGCGAATGCGAGACCTTATGGCGCGAATGCGAGACCGAATGGCGCGAATGCGAGAGCAAATGCGAGACCTTATGGCGCAAATGCGAGACCGAATGGCGCGAATGCGAGAGCGAACGGCGCGAATGCGAGACCGAATGGCGCGAATGCGAGACCGAACGGCGCGAATGCGAGACCGAATGGCGCGAATGCGAGACCGAATGGCGCGAATGCGAGCGCGATTGGCGCGAATGCGAGAGGGAATGGCGCGAATGCGAGAGGGAATGGCGCGAATGCGAGCACGAATGGCGCGAAAGCGAGAGGGAATGCCGCGAATTCGAGAGGGAATGGCGCGAATGCGAGCGCGAATGCTGCGAATGCGAGAGCGAACGGCGCAAATGCGAGACCGAACGGCGCGAATGCGAGAGCGAACGGCGCGAATGCGAGACCGAACGGCGCGAATGCGAGACCGAATGTCGCGAATGCGAGAGCGAATGTCGCGAATGCGAGAGCGAATGTCGCGAATGCGAGACCGAAAGCCGCGAATGCGAGCGCGAATGGGGCGAAAGCGAGAGGGAATGCCGCGAATGCGAGAGCGAATGGCGCGAATGCGAGCGCGAATGCCGCGAATGCGAGAGGGAATGCCGCGAATGCGAGAGTGAATGCCGCGAATGCGAGAGTGAATGCCGCGAATGCGAGAGCGAATGCCGTGAATGCGAGAGCGAATGCGAGCGCGATTGGCGCGAATGCGAGAGGGAATGGCGCGAATGCGAGAGGGAATGGCGCGAATGCGAGAGGGAATGGCGCGAATGCGAGAGCGAATGCCGCGAATGCGAGAGGGAATGCCGCGAATGCGAGAGCGAATGGCGCGAATTTGAGAGGGAATGTCGCGAATGCGAGACCAAATGGGCGAATGCGAGAGCGAATGGTGCGAATGCGAGAGGGAATGGCGCGAATGCGAGCGCGAATGGCGCGAAAGCGAGAGGGAATGGGGCGAATGCGAGCGCGAATGGCGCGAAAGCGAGAGGGAATGCCGCGAAAGCGAGAGGGAATGCCGCGAATGCGAGAGGGAATGGCGCGAATGCGAGCGCGAATGCGAGAGGGAATGCCGCGAATGCAGGCTCGAATGCGAGAGGGAATGGCGCGAATGCGAGACCGAATGGCGCGAATGCGAAACCGAATGGCGCGAATGCGAGAGCGAATGGCGCGAATGCGAGAGCGAATGGCGCGAATGCGAGACCGAATGGCGCGAATGCGAGACCGAATGGCGCGAATGCGAGACCGAATGGCGCAATACCGAATGGCGCGAATGCAAGACCGAATGCCGCGAATGCGAGAGGGAATGGCGCGAATGCGAGCGCGAATGCCGCGAATGCGAGCGCGACACCAAATGCCGCGAATGTGAGAGCGAATGGCGCGAATGCGAGACCGAATGGCGCGAATGCGAGAGCGAATGTCGCGAATGCGAGACCGAAAGCCGCGAATGCGAGCGTGAATGGCGCGAAAGCGAGAGGGAATGCCGCGAATGCGAGACCGAATGGCGCGAATGCGAGAGTGAATGGCGTGAATTCGAATGCGAGAGTGAATGCGAGAGCGAATGTGAATGTGAGAGTGAATGCGAGAGCGAATGTGAATTTGAGAGTGAATGCCGCGAATGTGAGAGCGAATGGCGCGAATGCGAATGTGAGAGCGAATGCGAGAGTGAATGCGAGCGTGAATGCGAATGTGAGAGCAAATGCGAATGTTACATCTCCCTGTAATGGGAAAGTTATAATGGTAATGTCTGTTATTGATCAGAAGCCGCCTAAAGAAAAATGTTAGCGTAGAGCCCCGAGATGAATGTATGTGATCACTCTTTCCCGCTCTTCCTGATCAGATGGACGGGCCGTTTCAGGACATCGAGCTGCTGAAGCTGCGTCCGGCACACATGACGGTGTTCATGAGATACGTCTTCAGCCAGCTCCTGGATCCCAACCCTCTGGTCAGTGCGGCTTCAGGAATATCAAACGTGCTGTGTGAGTGAGTCCTCGTTCTCACGTGTGTGTGTTTGTGTCCAGCTGTTCTACCTGTGTGTGGAGGCGTATCTGGGCTCCAGCCCGAAAGACGCCCGCTCGCTCGCCCCTCAGATCTGCTCCCACTTCCTGGACCACGATGCCGTGAGTGTCCCATTTACACCCGTAATCCCGCAGGTGCAGGTGCCTGTTCTGGTTTTGAACTGTCAATTTCTGATGCTTTTCAGCCGCTGAAGATGAAAGTGCGCGAGGAGTTTCTGACTGATATAGGTGAGGTTCAGTCTTTCAGCTCTTGATCAGAGAGCGGTGGCAGTGTGACGGAGCTGTGTGTGTGTGTGTGTGTGTGTGTGTGTTCCTGTAGAGAACCGTCTCCATGCGCAGGAGGACATTCGAGGGCCGCTCTCAGAGCTCCAGCAGCAGGTGCTTCCAAACATTCAAGACCAGCTTCAAGACTACAGGTGCGGCTACTGGTTGTGCTCTAGTGTCTCGCTTTTCATATTTGATCTGTCAAAACTTTATTTTAATGTGTTAAAGGTCCAGCTGAAACAATTAAAGTGCCCCTGTTGTGCTATTTTAAAGGCTGGTGGTCTCCTACAACAGGTTTACATGCATTAAAGGTCAAAAACACTTTCATTTTCTCATTATTTAACTCAAACCTCCATTGCAAGAACGACTGTTATGCGAATGTCTGTTCTAGTGATTTAGAACCGTAACGCTGTGAGATTCGAAACACAAACGACTCGTTCGGAGTCCATTCCTTCTTTTGGGAGACATTAACTTTATTTATTGTGCGACTTTAAAACTTACATTCACAGAAAACCACAACAGGGGCACTTTAACGCTCTCTTCACAGTGTTGTTGAAGCCACTGCTGTAGTTATTTCCCTTGGGTTACACCGAGTGTGTGTTGTGCTGCAGGAGTAAGCAGACGATGGGTCTGGGCTCTCTGTTTGGAGAGAGCGACCTGCAGCAGTTAGACGGAGACCCTGTGAAAGAGAGACAGGTGGTGGACCGGCAGGTGGTGGCGCTCTGGGAGATCCTGTGAGTTACTCTTGAACATGACACTGACACTCACACTGACTTTATGTGTGCTAATGCATCCTCCATCAGACGCAGAATATAGAGAATTAAACAATGGGGAAACATGTAATGAAGCTCAAACTGCCAGTAGGTGGCAGCACATCATTCAGTTAAATGAGTTACTCAATCATTCAGTGTAATGATACCTTCAAAACACGGACGCATTCAGTTGATCTGTTGTGTGATCGAGCAAAAACAGACAATACGTCTAAAACCACCACCTAACGTTAACACTTGTTTATTGAGCTGTTGTTTGAAATCAATAGGTTATCACATGTGCAATCGTGCACAACAACAGCACTCCATATCCTATCTTGATTTTTGGGGCATTTTTTTTGCCCCAAGCCTGGGTTAGTTTTCCGGATAGCAGGGCACAAGCGGACAGAGTGAAATGTGAAATGGGTGAAACCTAGCAAAGGCCGCTACTGTTCATCAGTGCAGGTTATCCTCGAGACAACATATTTCAGCAGAAATCTCCTCTGAGGAAAAAAACATGTATTATGTTCGGGTATAGACAGCCATCAGTATTAATAATGTTACAGTACATTTACTGTTGTTAAAAAAGATGATGATGATGATTATTAAATACACAATATTCAATATTACTATAGTAATAAATGTATATATTGGTTGCATTTTATAGCTTAACTTATTATTATTATTATTGTTAGGGCTGTAATCAACCAAAGAAAATCTTGATCGACTGAAGTCCTGAAATTTTCAACTAAAAATGACGTTAGGGAAAAAAAAGTTAAATGAATTAGCTGCACACTGTGCACAGTACTTGGTAGCCTTGTTGTCTGCCTAAATGAATTATAAATAAACATAAACTAGTCGGCTATTTGCAGTTTTTGAGCTGATTATTTTGCACTGAAATGAGTCTGACACACGAGTCTGTGGCTCTGAAAGTGTTGCATCACGTGCACCTGCGCAATATCAGCCTATGATTTCACAAAATATAGTACTATGTTGTCAACTAGCGATATCACAATAACTTTTGAGGAATATGCAACATAATTTAGACAATTGTTTTTGTCATATGTATTATAATAACTGACAGACACTATCATTTCAGCCGCTCTGTGAACACAGGATTAAGGCCCGGGTATACTTCACTTACCGCGCCCGGACGCGTCACGCGCACAGCCCTGTCCGCGCGTCTTTCAAAGTATACTACACAACGGATGCGCGCGGAGGATCGCGTTCGACACATGCGCAGTAAAAAAGTGTCTATGCTCCACCAGACATCGGAGGGCAGCACTGAGTCCTGTCATCAACGGGACATTCGCTGGGCATGATCGGAGAAGAACTGTAGTGCATCCACCATTGCTACATAGTTTGGAAGAAACACTGAAGAATCAACAATTCTCTCTTTTTTTCCCAAGCGTGTTGTTTTTAAACCGGTCTTTGCACACTCTTCTTCGACGGCTGAACACTGTGCTCAATACTGTGTTTATTGCCACCTAGTGGACTCTTCTGTACTGCTGGCGCATGCGCTGTTGCACGCGGACCGTCCGCGCGGTCACAAAATTTGGGCTGCGCGCGGATGGGGTGTGCGGCCGGCCGCGAGCCCTCCGAGTGACGAAAATTACGTCATGCGGGCGGTGCACGAACGTGGACGGCCGAAGTATACCCGGGCCTTTAGCTCAGCTTCGCGGCTGAGACACGAATAGACTATTAACTTAAAGCTTTTACTCTTAAACACAAAAGACACGTCCACTTTAATATCAAGGAATATTTATTAAACAAGCCAGATCAAGAGCAGAAACAAAATAAAGTGCATAACTGAAAAAAAAAACATATAGGCTCAAAACGAATACAAACAATGGCCACAGCGCATCATGCATTAGGCTCCAAATTAAAAACATTGAAATATGGCAATTCTGATATGTTCATATAGCCAACTCAAAACAGACGGGGCAACCTAACGCAGACAAGTTAGCTCACCGCCTTTAGCTGATATGTTTGTCGTCGAGCTGTGATATGCAAAGCTTGCAAAATTGGCATCCAACTTGTTTCCCCATTTTCTATTTTTTAAAAATGCTGCCACACTGCCGATGTCTTTGTTGACATGGTAGAAGAGGACTGACTAGGAAAACGCTCTCACGATTAAATAAATAATATGACAGCCAACTAGCCTTCTTCAATCGGTCTCTCTTCTCCAGTGGGTTGGGCTAATCCAAAAGAAGTGGAAACAATGGGGCTGTCCTGAAGACAGACTGTGACCTGTGAAACAGGGCTGCTCTGAAAACACCCCCATTAGCAATTAGTGCTCTCCACCTGATGAAATGAACACGGAAACATTTTGGTCGCACCAGAACGTATCGACTAATAATCAACTAACCGACTGGGAGATTACAGCCCTAATTATTGTTAATATTCAATGTTTTATAGTACAACAGTACTATAGTATTATTTACTATTATGCATATTATACATTTCTCTAGTGATTTAACGTTTTAACTTAGTAATGCCAATGTAATAATAGTATTACTTTATCATTATGAAATACTCATTTTATTGTACAACATAGTTGCATCACTATATTAATAATACTATTGTAATGCTGCACTATAAAAAATTTGTAATAATAATAGCGTTTCTTAAAGGTGAGATGTCACGCGTTTTTTAGGCCAAAAAATTTTTTGTCACATACAGCAAACATCTCCTCACTATCCGCTAGCTGCCTGTCCCCTGAACACACTGTAAAAAACACACCTTTAAGTAAGCATTTCTCTAAATAACAATAGTTTTATTACTATAGTAATACATTTCTTTGTTGGCTTAATATTTGTAATTTAATAAAAATACTATATATATATATATATATATATTGACAACAATCAATATTTTAAAGCTAATGATCACTAACGATTATTTTGGTAATCAAGTAATAAAAATAGACCTAAGCAAAGAAAATTGCTTTTAAAATTGCTTAAAATACATATAATAATGAGGCAATATTATTTGGTTCAAATAAAGTATCAAAAGCAATGAATCTGCTTTATTAAACACTGCTAAAATACATAATATTCACAAATCAACCTATGACCATTACAACAAATGCCTGCAGATTGTTGTTGTCGTCACATGATCAAATCCTTGTTTGATATTGGCCAAACTACATTTCATTAAAATTTCCACTTAATGTTTGGCAACTTCTTTTCTTCAGAAATGCTACAGACACTGTCATTTCTTGAACAGGAACGAATGTGGCCGTCAAAACATGAAGCCTCAGAGCGAGGGCTTTTATTTGGAAATTGCGATGAACCGTTGCATATTTACAAACGCACTGATGTGTTCCCCAGTGTTGGCGTGTGTTTATAAATGATTTCCCTTACAAATCGGATGAAATGCCGCAGATTTAGTTCTGAGATGAACGTTATGAGCAACCCAAACTCCAGCTCGTCGTCAGACTTTATATGCTTTACCTAATGCACGTTATTGGAAACCCAAAAACCCTCAATAATATAGACTCTGAGAAGCATTTACTGTGAATGGAGCCGCTCTGAGACGCATTAATTAACCTCCACATATAGAATATTAAACCCGGAGCGCATGTTTCATTTAATCGCAGCCTTGTGAATTCACAATATCACTATATGTTATGATTTGAAATGTTTTTAACACATCGTGCAGGCTTAGAAAATGGTCTAATAATGCGGTTCATGGATTCTCATCCGTGGAATGCGCCACTTCCGCTATTTTTCCGGTTACTGGACTTTTTTAAATCGAGTACTCACATTTATTTGAGGATTCATGACAGCCCTAATAAACACACACACACACACACACACACACACAAACACACACACACACACAGATGATCCAAACATGAAGGACATGAGCCAAACAGGAAAACAGAAACACAGCAGCTTTACCAAAAACATGTAAAGACAACGACAGACCTCCTGCGGCTGAAACACAGGAGTGTGTATATACACACACTCAGGGTCACAAGACTGAACTGGGGAGGCAATCAAAGGGAACCGGTGAGCAAAAGAACTACAAGTGGACTACAAACAGACACAGGAAGCTAAGGCAAGAAACACAGTAAACGTCCTCTCAAACACACACCGCTGGCTATAGGAGGATCTGCACACGGTCATCATGCTGAAGCACAGCAGTCAGGTCACATGATACACACATATAATCACACTGAGCCGGAGTTACAAAGGTCCCGCGACACGCCTCGCGTACTGTAGACCTGCTCACATGACCCGGGCAGACGCAGAGCAGGTCACATGACCCGGGCAGACGCAGAGCAGGTCACATGACCCGGGCAGACGCAGAGCAGGTCACATGACCCGGGCAGACGCAGAGCAGGTCACATGACCGCTGTACACACAGCAGGAGGCGTCCCTCAGGGCCGTCTCTCGGGACCCTCGCAAATCTCAGCGTAAGACTCGCCACTGCTCCGCTTTTATACACAGAGCTGTGTGTGTGACACTTCTGGTGTGTGTGTTTGTGTGTGTGTGTGTGTGTGTGTGTGTGTGTGTGTGTGTGCTAATGTGTGTTTTCTTTCCTTACAGGTCAAAACACGAGGAGGACAGAAGGTATGAAGCTTACAGGGATTCATGGAATATAAATCTGCATTATATTACATCATATTTACAGGTGTGTGTGTGTGTGTGTGTGTGTGTGTCAGCTCTCCGCTAGCGTCTGCGGTTCATCTCTATCTCAGACACTCGGGCATTAAACTCAGAGACTCTAAAGTGTTTCCCGGCTTGATGTCCGAGAAGGAAAAGTGGCTTCCCTTCTTTCCCAAAGCTAAAAAGGTGAAGGTTTTCAAGTGCTAATGATGAATGATGTGATTGATTATTAGGCCAAATTAATGTAATGTGTGTGTGTGTGTGTGTGTGTGTGTGTGTGTGTGTGTGTGTGTGTGTGTGTGTGTGTGTGTGTTAATGTGTGTGTGTGTGTGTGTGTGTGTTAATGTGTGTGTGTGTGTGTGTGTGTGTGTGTGTGTGTGTGTGTGTGTGTGTGTGTGTGTGTGTGTGTGTGTGTGTGTGTGTGTGTTAATGTGTGTGTGTGTGTGTGTGTGTTAATGTGTGTGTGTGTGTGTGTTTATTAAAGGGACAGTTCTATCATTTACTCAGCCTGAAGTTGTTTCTGTTTGAGTGTCTGTCTTCAGCTGAAGAGTAACAGTTGATGATTATTAAAAATACTATGGAAGTCAATGGATCCCATCAACCCTCATTCTTCCCTCATTCTTCCCTCGTTCTTCTCTCATTCTTCCCTCATTCTTCTCTCATTCTTCTCTCATTCTTCTCTCATTCTTCTCTCATTCTTCACTCGTTCTTCTCTCATTCTTCTCTCATTCTTCTCTCATTCTTCACTCGTTCTTCTCTCATTCTTCTCTCATTCTTCTCTCATTCTTCTCTCATTCTTCACTCGTTCTTCACTCATTCTTCTCTCATTCTTCACTCATTCTTCTCTCGTTCTTCTCTCGTTCTTCTCTCATTCTTCTCTCATTCTTCTCTCATTCTTCTCTCATTCTTCACTCGTTCTTCTCTCATTCTTCTCTCGTTCTTCTCTGAGTTCAGATGAAGACAGAAACTCATACAGGTCTGGAACGTGAGGCTGGGTAAATGATGATTTTTGGGTGAACTGTCTCTTTAAATGACGGATTATATTTATATCTCGTCTAGTTCCTCTTGTGTTGGTGTAAGTCTCTGCATTTGTTCATCCACAGCTGAGCAGCGCAAAGAGAGAGAGGGACGGAGAGGACAGGAAGCGAAACCCCATACTGAAGTACATCGGGAAGCCCAGGAACACATCTCAGTCCAGTAAACACACACACACACACACACACACACTCATCTCAGTCCAGTAAACACACACACACTCACACACACACACACTCATCTCAGTCCAGTAAACACACACACACACACACACACACTCATCTCAGTCCAGTAAACACACACACACTCACACACACACACACTCATCTCAGTCCAGTAAACACACACACACACACACACACTCATCTCAGTCCAGTAAACACACACACACACACACACTCATCTCAGTCCAGTAAACACACACTCACACACACACACACACACTCATCTCAGTCCAGTAAACACACACACACACACACACACTCATCTCAGTCCAGTAAACACACACACACACACACACACACACACACAGGGCCCTATCTTGCACCCAGCGCAATTGACTTTGTACACCGACGCGTGTGTCATTCCTATTTTGCACCCGCGCAAAGCGCGCTTTTCCCTCCACAGAAGCACGTCGCTAAACTAGTGAATGAACTTGCGCTCCCTGGGCGGTTCAGCGCAAAAAAGGAGGCGTGTTCCGGCGCAAACAATCCCTGGTGCTATTTTGCTGTTCCATTAAACAATTGCGCCACTGACCAGAAAAAACCTAGTCTAAAGTCAGTGGCGCGTTGCGCGTTGTTCATTATGCTATTTTAAGGGCGCATGCTTGACCATAATGTATAGCGTGCACAACGCGCATACACTTTGCTCATGTAATCTACACAGATGCAACAGTTATTTTTGCAAATCATAAATTGTTACACTAAAAAAATATTAACACATGAGATGACGGAAATCATTGTGGTGTGCCACGAAGATGTGAAAAAATAGGCATAAATCTAGCTTACAAATGATTCAGGCTAATTGTAATAATTAAGGATAAGACCTGTTTGCCCAATAGTGGCAAGACATATATGTATATAAGGACATCTGACAAATTGGTTTGTCCGTCAAGAACCAGGAAAAAAAATCGACTGAAAAACTGAAAAAACTGAAAGACTGAAAAAAAAAGACTGTGAAATCACCTTTACCATAATGTACAACATTACAACTTCACTTCTCTGTCTTTCACTGCTCTTACAAGAACATCAGTCTCCTCGGCTGTGAACCGCTCCTGGCGTGCGCCTGGTAAATACGCCATAATAATAGCAATCCATAATGGAACTTGCGCACCTGCTTTTAAAGGGAATGTTGGATGACGCTCGGATTGGTTTATTCACGTTACGCCCAAACCACACCTATGAATAATGAAGCTACTTCAGACCAACCCATTTTAGATTTGCGCCGGGCGCAAGAGCCATTTATCCCGCCGGGAAAATAGCAACAGCGCCGAGACCCGCCCACAAAGTTACTTGCGCTTCGCGCTTTGACACTTGCGTTTCAGATCGTTAAAATAGGGCCCACACACTCATCTCAGTCCAGTAAACACACACTCACACACACACTCATCTCAGTCCAGTAAACACACACACACACACACACACACACACACACACACACTCATCTCAGTCCAGTAAACACACACACACACACACACACACACACACACACACACACACACTCATCTCAGTCCAGTAAACACACACTCACACACACACTCATCTCAGTCCAGTAAACACACACTCACACACACACTCATCTCAGTCCAGTAAACACACACACACACACACACACACACACACACTCATCTCAGTCCAGTAAACACACACACACACACACACACACACACACACACACACACACACACTCATCTAAGTCCAGTAAACACACACTCACACACACACACTCATCCCAGTCCAGTAAACACACACACACACACACACTCACACACACACTCATCTCAGTCCAGTAAACACACACTCACACAAACACACACACTCATCTCAGTCCAGTAAACACACACTCACACACACACACACACACACACACACACACACACACACACACACACACACACACTCATATCAGTCCAGTAAACACACACAAACACACACACTCATCTCAGTCCAGTAAACACACACAAACACACACACTCATCTCAGTCCAGTAAACACACACACACACACACACACACACACACACACACACACACACACTCACACACATATACACACTCATATCAGTCCAGTACTCACACACACTCACATACACACACACTCTCACACACACACACACACACACACACACACACACACACACACACACACATACACACACACTCTCACACACACTCACATACACACTCATCTCAGTCCAGTAAACACACACACTCACACTCACATACACACTCACTCTCTCTCTCTCTCTCTCTCTCTCTCTCTCACACACACACACACACACTCTCACACACACTCACATACACACTCATCTCAGTCCAGTAAACACACACACACACTCACATACACACTCATCTCAGTCCAGTAAACACACACTCACACACACACACTCACACTCACACTCACATACACACTCACTCTCTCTCTCTCTCTCTCTCTCTCTCTCTCTCACACACACACACACATACACTCTCTCTCTCTCACACACACACATACACACTCACTCTCTCTCTCTCACACACACACATACACACTCACTCTCTCTCTCTCTCTCACACACACACATACACACTCACTCTCTCTCTCTCTCTCACACACACACATACACACTCACTCTCTCTCTCTCTCTCTCTCTCTCACACACACACACACATACACACACTCTCTCTCTCTCACACACACACATACACACTCACTCTCTCTCTCTCTCTCACACACACACACACATACACACTCACTCTCTCTTTCTCTCTCTCACACACACACACATACACACTCACTCTCTCTTTCTCTCTCTCACACACACACACATACACACTCACTCTCTCTTTCTCTCTCTCACACACACACACATACACACTCACTCTCTCTTTCTCTCTCTCTCTCTCTCTCTCTCTCTCTCTCTCACACACACACACTCACTCACTCAGTTTTTTCAGTTGTTTCTCAGTTTGTTTGAGCCTGTCAGTCGTTCAGTTTGTTTATTTTGAACCTCATGTCCTTTGCCGCTTTAGTTTGAAATGCTTTATATTATTTTGAGTTTGTTCTTCTCATTGTTTGTTTATTTCTCCAGCGTTCCATGTCCCGTTGTCCCCCACTGAAGGTAGACGCCCTCTCTTCTCCATATTCATTCACTCTTTGAGTCACAAACACACTCAAATCACTTCCTCTCTTTAGTAATCTTTGAGGATCTGTTAGTGTGTTGAGTAGCAGTCCTGTGAAACGCTCCTGATGGAGTGGGAATGTTGACGACTCGTGTTGGTTTTCTGCCGCAGTTCGTCCGGGCAGCGTGCGGAACATCATTCAGCAGTTCGAGAGTAACTCTGACTCCCTTGAGGACGGAGATGCTGAGGGACAGCAGTTGTCTTCCGGCAGCTTTGGAGACGACAGCATGGAAAGGTTTGTGCTTCATTTACACTGAGAAGAGTGAACCAATGATTCAATGACAAGCCATTTACTTCACTCCTGAATGAGTCAGCCGTGTGAACAAATCAAGTGACTCAATGATTCAACGACTCATTCATAACGAGAGCCATTTACTTCACTCCTGAATGAGTCAGCCGTGTGAACAAATCAAGTGACTCAATGATTCAACGACTCATTCATAACGAGAGCCATTTACTTCACTCATGAATCAGTCAGCCGTGTGAATGAATCGAATGATTCAATGACTCATTCATAACGAGAGCCATTTACTTCACTCATGAATCAGTCAGCCGTGTGAATGAATCGAATGATTCAATGACTCATTCATAACGAGAGCCATTTACTTCACTCCTGAATCAGTCAGCCGTGTGAATGAATCAAGTGACTCAATGATTCAATGACTCATTCATAACGAGAGCCATTTACTTCACTCACGAATGAGTCAGCCGTGTGAATGAATCGAATGACTCAATGTTTCAATGACTCATTCATACAGAGAGCCATTTACTTCACTCATGAATGAATCAGCCGTGTGAACAAATTACATGACTCAATGATTCAATAACTCATTCAGGAGTGAAGTAAATTGCTCTCTTTAAGAATGAGTTATTGAATCATTGAGTCATTTAATTCGTTCACACGGCTGATTCATTCAGGAATGAAGTAAATGGCTCTCTTTAAAAATGAGTTATTAAATCATTTGATTCATTCACACGGCTGACTCATTCAGGAGTGAAGTAAATTGCTCTCTTTAAGAAAGAGTCAGCTGTGTGAATGAATCGAATGACTCAATGATTAAATGACTCATTCATAACTAGAGCCATTTACTTCACTCCTGAATGAGTCAGCCCTGTGAATGAATCCAATGACTTAATGATTCAATGACTCATTCATAAAGAGAGCCATTTACTTCACTCATGAATCAGTAAGCCATGTGAATGAATCGAATGACTCAATGATTCAATGACTCATTCATAAAGAGAGCCATTTACTTCACTCATGAATGAATCAGCCGTGTGAACGAATCAAATGATTCAATGACTCATTCTTAAAGAGAGCCATTTACTTCATCCCTGAATGAATCAGCCGTGTAAACGAATCAAATGACTCAATGATTCAACATCTTTTTTTTCCTCTTTTCAGTCCGACCATATCGGTGCGTTTGGCTCGCAGCGAGTCTTTGAAAGCTCAGGGGGAGGGGCGTCGGCGAGGAGGCGGGACGGGGGCGGAGTCTGTCCCGCGTTCCCGTAGCGACGTTGACATGGAGGACTGTGAAGAGCGGGAAGGGCCGGGCCTGAGGCCGTTACATCACAGCGCCTCATCCTCCGCGTCCAGCAGCTCCGCACGGTAGGAAACACACACACACACACACACACAGCAGGAACACACAGTGTGTTCGTCTCTAACGTCCGCTGTTATGGTTTCAGATCTCTGGAGAACCCGACGCCGCCGTACACGCCCCGCTCTCAGCGCAGGTGCGTCCCGCAGCACACACACACACACACACACACACTCTCAGCAGGTCCGCCGGTCCCCTCTCTCACTCTGCCTCTGTCTGCAGGGTCGTGGACACGCCGGTGGCTTTGCTACCCGACGCGCCGGCTCTGGAGGAGGACGTGATCGACTCGCAGAACTGGCAGGAGACGGTGGAGCCGCATGTGCTGGCGACACTCACCTCACGAGAGATCGACAGACAGGCCGTCATCTACGGTACACACACACACACACACACACACACACACACTATCGCTGCGTTTATTATAAATGCAGGTTTATCGTCTAGCACTGTAAATGCCTGCGCTCTTTAAAACAGGATGGATTGTGATTGCTAGTGTTAATTTCAACATTTAAATCAGGTGTTGTATCTGATTCCTTTATTTAATAGACCTGAGTTAACGTGAACGATGAGCAGCTGTGTTTATAATAACTAACATTAGCAGTGATTAATAAACACTGTAACAAAAGTGTTGCTCGTTAGCTAATAACCAACCATTAACCAATGGGACCTTATTGTGAAATGCTACCAAATCATTCAAATGTGCTCGTTTTAAGATAATATCCTATAGTTCGACTTAAATACCAGGCCCTGATGCATGCAGGGATTTCATCAAACAAATGTTTTGTTCAAATCTGAACATCTAGGTAAAGCTTCCACATGGAAAATGCATCAAAAGGACAGATTTAGACAATGCTGTAGCTCTGATAATACACTCCCTTTACAGGGAGAATTTATTAAATGATTTAAGAAAAAATAAAGCAGCCCTAGAATTTTGTAGCATGTTGCTACTATTTTTTAACACATTGCTAGCATAATTTAGCATTTTGATACTATTTTTAACACATTGAAAGCATGATTTAGCATTTGTTGATACTATTTTTAACACATTGAAAGCATGATTTAGCATTTGTTGATACTATTTTTAACACATTGAAAGCATGATTTAGCATTTGTTGATACTATTTTAACACATTGCTAGCATAATTTAGCATTTGTTGATACTATTTTTAACACATTGCTAGCATTATTTAGCATTTGTTGATACTATTTTAACACATTGCTAGCATGATTTAGCATGTTGATTCTATTTGTAACACATTGCTAACATGATTTTTAGCATGTTAGAAACGGCATTCTTTATATATATATATTTAAAAATAGAGGAATACATCAAAGATTGTGTCTTTGGTAATGGACATTAAGCCACAATTAGCATCATAAAGCTGAACTTGTACTGAGCCTAGAACATTTGTATTTATTTTTTTATTTATAAAAAAAATTAAATAAATAATTAAAGGCCTGTGCTTAGCATTATTTTACACGTGTGTTTGAAAGGCAGTCAGAATGAGACATTTAATTTTAATAACAAGCAACTGAGCTAAATCTGTGCCTTGTGTACATGTTCACCCATTATGTTTTCGACGAGTGAAATAATTGAATCCCCAGACTGACCAACAGCAGGTGCTGCTCATCTGTGATGAGTGAATGCTAGTGGTGCGCTCACAGATCATCAGTGTGAAATCTCAATACTTCCTCTAATTAATATCCAGCCCAGGGTGATTTCCACTCGGATTGCGGGGTCAGGTGTGGCTGTGAGTCTGTAATGAGCAGCGTTTCTCCTGCGGCGGGAGGATTGAGCTTCCTGACAGTCCCAGACATGCCCGTCCCAGCACTCTGAGGCCGAGACGTGCCCGCCTGTCTTAAGATGATACGCGTGTGGAGACCCGGCCAATCAAAGAACTCATTCATGATCTCAGATGGCCTTGAGCCTCAGACTGCAGTGTGTCTTTAGTTCAGCATTTAGGAGAAACTGGAACCCAAATCTAAAGCTGTTTTGGGACACACAGGTCATGACAGAACTCACCGACTGTGTGAACAGACACACAAATTACACTCACACCCGTCAAAGATTCACTGCTTGTGTGTGTGTGTGTTTATATGGCACCTATTCGGAGTGATCATTCGGCTCCAGGGGGAAAATCTCCATATTTATAACTTTATAAACTATAACCAGTGGCCTCTGGTAACGGCCGTACACAAGGGCAGAGCTAGACTCGCGGATGATTATACACTGAACTAAATTATAAACTCAACACTTTTGTTTTTGCCCCCATTTTTCATGAGCTGACCTCAAATATCTAAGACTAATAAGTACACAAAAGGCCTATTTTTCTCAAATATTGTTCACAAATCTGTAGGGCTGCAGCTATCGAATCTTTTTGTAATCGATTAATTTAGCACTTAATCGATCGATTAATCGGATTTAAAAAAATGTGTTGTGTTTTTGAGAAACTAGAACAAATAATGCATAACGAAAATGAAGAGGAAAAGCAATTTAATTTATTAATATGCTCAACAGGTTTCATGCTGTAATCTAGCCCTGACATCAAAGTAAATATCTGTTTTATGTTGACTTCTACACCATTAGGCTACTAACAAATACTTTTTCATTTCTCGGGTGAGCCTATTCCTAAACGCAACACTTTTGTTTTTGCCCCCATTTTTCATAAGCTGAACTCAAATATATAAAGCCGCGTTTCCACCGCGGGAACTTTCCCTAGGGACTTTGGGCTGGTACTTGTGTGTTTCGACCGCAGGGACTAAATTAAGTTCTGGGTAAATATTTCCCCCTCCAAACGGCCCTGCTCACGAGGTGGTGCTTTTTCAAAGGTCAGGAACTTTCTGGGGTGGGCGCTGAACATGCTGATTGGTTGAGCTCACGCAGCATTTTATTTCAACCTAAAAGTCTGATGTGGGCGGTGCGCGCAGTTAGAGTCGTTTACTATTCAAATCAACAGTGGAGTTTAAAAATCCGCCCGATGGACCGACGGCGAGGTTCTCTAAACGAGCGCTGAGTTATTCATCTAAAACAGAGTGTACCGCCCGAGGGCGCCACCTAGCTGTGAAAAAATGTATTGCATATTTTTCAAAACCACTGCATTGATCAACACAAAATAGGTGTCATCTGAAAGCTTAGAGTCTAAACTTTACAATGAATGTAGCCATTATGAGCATCTCCAAAGTAGTGATGAGTTATTTTCTGATAAAATGAAGAAAACAAAATCATAATTTATGGAGGGGGGGGGGGGGGGGGGGTTATTATGTTCTGCCATGTGTCAATCACATCATACAGCTCAGATAGTCATGTGTCATATGTCATTTGAAAGGTCTCGTGGAGCAGAATACAACAAGCCTAATTGTTTTGGGCTTTGACTAAACTTGCAGCGAGTTTTGATAAGTTAAGTCCTGCAACACCCATATGTAAATAATATACTGATGCAGCATTCTTTCACTTCTAACTTCATGAAACGTGGAAAATGGCACATCATTATTTACAGCAGATTCTCACGATTAAAAAGAGCCATAATCTGTCTTTTAGGTCTATAGATATCCCTCGTTGAAGTATGGCACACAGAAAACAGCACAGACGCACATGAGCGGAGTACAAAAATAACAGCTGCTTAGACTTGGCGTTTTCGGATCGTTAAAAATGGAATTGGAATAATGGAAATTATAACCTCACAGGTGCAAATATGCTAAATAAGCTATTGTTGCACTAAAGTATAGTTTATGCTTGGAACTTCATGAAACAATCTCCGATCGTTGAAAATGGCACATCTTTTTTTTACAGCAGATTTTCACGATTAAAAAAAGTCGCCATAATCCGTCAGTCGGATCAGAAGTTATTACTCATGGAATTATAACACATTATAGCCTGACAGGAGCAGTTAAGCTAATAAACCGTAGCTTTAAAGTGGCGTTAACGCTTCTAACTTCATGAAAAATGCTCTGATTGTTGAAAATGGCACATCAGTACTTACAGTTGATGCTCCCGAATGAAATGAGTCCAAAATCACGAGATATTCCTCACGATGTTGTGTTGATCAGTGCAGTTTTGAAAATGTATGGTAATTCATTTTCATAGCAGCTAGGGGGCGCCCGCGGGCGGTACAGTCCAGTTTAGATGAATAACTCAACGCTCATTATGAGTCTATCAAAATGGATAGATGCATTAGAAAGCTGAGATTCTAACATTCTTCCATGTGTTATTATATAATATATATGTAATATAAATAATATTGTAATAATATAATGTCTTTTATCAGCAGTTTCTCAGCATTAGATTGTCCAAACATAATAAAATGTATATGTTCTAAAAATATAAAAGGTGTTTTACCAAATGATAACTACCGTTTGAGTCTCCTTGCTATAGTTGTGGAGTTATGAGTCTTTAAAGCTGTATATGTCACTCAGAAAACAACAGTTTTATCAATTTTTTCAGGGTGTCAAGGACTGAACAAAAAGGCTACTTTTGTTCTAAATGCTGTAACTTTTGATTACTTCATGCAATCACCACAAAATTTGATCCAGATGCAGACCACATTTAGGGGAGCATCACCAAAAAAATAATTTTGTTTTGGAGTTATGAGTTTAAATTTCTATATGTCACTCAGACAAAACAACTCTAAAAATATCTTCAGCGCTTAAGGGGTCAACCAGAAACATTGGCAGTTATTGGTGCTTAATTAATGCTTTAAACTTGCTACGTTTCCATTGATGTATTTTTATGCACATTTTGGGATGTTGCATTAAGAAAAACGCAGGATGGATGCGCATAAAAACGTATGCGATATGATAATTTTTCTATTCAGATAAAAACTGTCTCAAACATCAGGCATCCGATCGCAAGAAAACACCAACGTCTGTCTTACTGTTGCATTTCATCTGCAAACTTGCAAGTCATTAATTATACCTAAATAATAATAGTAATATTCAGGTATAATTAATATATTATGATTCTTATTATTGCTAAATAAAAATATAAAATAAAAAATCATAATAATTATTATTAGTCATATTAATATATAAGCACAAAATGTTGGGCCAAATTGTGCAGCCCTACAAACAAGCACAACAAAACACGATTCCTTATATTTTTCCATAAAATTCCAAAATGTATTTTTTCCCTCAAATCGTGCAGTCCTAATTGACACTTTGCTCTAGTTTCCCATTAAAGTGACAACAATGTTCTCTTAGGATGAAAACAGAGCTTTATTTGTAAAGGTTTTACGTGATATTCAAATGTATATATGATTGATATTCAAATGTGTGACTTTGAATGGAAACGAATACTGTCCTGTCTTACTACAGTAAAATACCCTACATTTTAAAACACACGCAGAGGTGAATTACACTACATATCACAAATCACATAATGTAAGCATTAAAGGGTTAGTTCACCCAAAAATGAAAATTCTGTCATTAATTACTCACCCTCATGTCGTTGGACACCCGTCAGACCTCCGTTCATCTTCAGACACAAATGAAGATATTTTAGTGTAAATCTGATGGCTCTGAAAGGCCTCCATTGGCTCAATGGTACTCTACACTCTCAAGACCCTTAAAAGGTACTAAAGACGTCGTTACAAAGTCCATCTCACTACAGTGGCTCTACAATAACTTTATGAAGCGACGAGAATAGTTTTTGTGCGAAAAAAACCCTAAATAACGACTTATATAGTGATGACGATTTCAAAACACAGCCTCATGAAGCTTCGAAGCGTTATGAATCAGTGAGTCGAATCAGCAGTTTGAATCGCCAAATTTCAGCAGTTTGAAGCGTTATGAATCAGTGAGTCGATTCAGCGGTTTGAATCGCCAAAGTCGCGTGATTTCAGCAGTTTGGTGGTTTGACATGCAATCCGAATCATGATTCGACTCACTGATTCATAACGCTTCGAAGCTTCATGATGCGTGTTTTGAAATCGTCATCACTATATAAGTCGTTATTTAGGGGTTTTTTTCGCACAAAAACTATTGTCGCCGATTCATAAAGTTATTGTAGAGCCACTGTAGTGAGATGGACTTTGTAACGACGTCTTTAGTACCTTTTAAGGGTCTTGAGAGTGAACCGTGCCATTGAGCCAATGGAGGCCTTTCAGAGCATCAGCTTTACACTAAAATATCTTCATTTGTGTTCTGAAGATGAACGGAGGTCTGACGGGTGTCCAACGACATGAGGGGAAGTCATTAATGACAGAATTTTCATTTTTGGGTGAACTAACCCTTTAAGTGTGTAGTTGAGCTGTATTAGATGGGTTGCTCATCCTGACCTGCTTTAACATCTGGTGTGTGTGTGTGTGTGTGTGTGTGTGTGTGTGTGTGTGTGTGTGTGTGTGTGTGTGTGTTGGTCCTGTAGAGCTGTTCACCACGGAGGCGTCTCACCTGCGCACGCTGAGGGTTCTGGACCAGGTGTTTTACCAGAAGATGCAGAGCGTCCTGAGTCCGGAGGAGCTGTCCTGCATCTTCCTCAACCTGCGTCAGGTGTACGAGCTACACGGTCAGTCTCCACCGCTGATCACCGCTGGGGCGTTAGAGCTGGGGATCTGTTCAGTACAAACAGAATATGGATTTTAGACGTGATTTCAATCATTAAGACAACACAATATAGGCAACATTTGTCACTACACTTCCATTCATTTCTCCTATAGGGATTTTTTTTAAAGTGGACTCCAGTCAAGCTGTAGAAACATCTCAAGGATGATCAGTGTGAACAGTGAAGCGCTGTGACTAAGTGCTGTAATTGTGACTTTAGGTGCTCGATGTAGGGATGGCGAAAACTAAACATTTTCTTGACCGACCACCGAGACTCATTAGTCGGTTGAAACCGGTTAACCGATTAGTTTAAAATATGCTGCGCTATTTGAAATAACAGCCGCGAGCCGCGCCTGCAATTTCGCAACCCTGTCGCATCTCTCTGCCGCTCTGCCTCCCGCTCTCACACACACACACTCACACACACACACTCACACACTCTCACACACACACACACACACTGTCCCGGCGCCGCCGCCTTCCACTCACGTCACTTTTTTAAAATCCCCTACAGCGCCAAACATGAGTCCCGCAAACGCGGCGCAGAGGAGCTTGTTTGTAATCGGAGGACAAATGGCTCCATAGTTTCGAAATGGTTTGGGTACAAATTGATCGCGTTGAAAATAAAGGCATTTGTCTAGCGTTAGAAGCTCATTTGAAACATTGCCGCGGCTCATTTAAGAAAATGACAGCTCCGAAGAGACGCCGCTTTAGTTCGAGGAAGTGCTAACAATAATAAAGAAAGATGATGATCAACACCTTACGTGTTACCACTGAAATGTAGATGTAATATTTCCAAATGTAAGCCCATCTGATGCGGAATGTTGTCTAATAGACTGCAACACGATAAAACCAACCTTCAGAAAGTGCTACTACTGTATTTAAGCACTGTATCACACAAGTAGCAACTTACATCTGTGTCGTTCTTTTTGGTGAAATGGTCCCACACACTACTTTTCTTTGCACGCTTCATACTGTCAAACCCAAACGCTGTGACCTCGCGCCAAATGTTTTTATTGGTTTATTAAGTACAAACAGTCGAGTTATGAAAATTGAGTGTGAGGGATTTGTTCACCTCACACAAAAAGATTTTGGAATGAGATGGCTAACTGTAGTAGCGTTTAGTCCACTGTCTATAATAGCCTAATTTAGAGATCACCTTTTTTTTTTTTTTTAACCGACAACTTTGATTGGTTAACGTTGATACGGTCAACCATCGGTCAAACGGTCATCGGTTAACATCCCTAGCTCGATGTTCTAATGTTGTCTTTCTGTCCCAGCGAGCTTGTGTGAGTCCATGAGGAAGCGCAGGGAATCGGCAATCGTTCAGGGCATCGGAGACATCATGCTGGCCAGAGTGAGTGTCTCCTTCCTTACACATGATGCCTTCGATTGTGAAGAATCCCAGACCTGCAGTGTGTGTGTGTGTGTGTGTGTGTGTGTGTTAGTTCGAGGGAGAGGCTGGAGATCAGTTTGAGGAGCAGGTGTCTCATCTGTGCAGTCAGCAGAGCCAAGCGCTGGAGCTCATCAAGAACAAGCAGCGCAAAGACCCTCGCTTCACACACCTCATACAGGTAACGCACGCCTGCCCTGCTCACACACACTCACACACACACACACACACACACACACTGACGCTGTGATGTTCATCAGGAATGTGAGGCCAGTCCTCACTGCCGCCGGCTACAGCTCAAAGACCTGCTGGTGTCAGAGATGCAGCGCTTGACCAAATATCCCCTGCTGCTGGACAACATCCTCAAATACACCGAGAGTGAGTGAAGCACACACAGCATCATCACGTGTACATGTGGGCCAGGTGTCTGAGACGGCATCATGTGTGTGTGTGTGTGTGTGTGTGTGCAGTGTCCTCCCCGGACCTGCAGCCGCTGCAGAGAGCGCAGGTGTGCTGCCGGGGGATCCTGCAGGCCGTTAATGAGGACGTGAGGGAGACGGAGCACCGCCACCGGCTCAGCCAATACCAGCGCAGGCTGGACCTCTCGCCTCTGGAGAGGCAGGCCAATCCCGTCGCAGCGCAGTTCAAGGTGCGAGCCGCCCCGCGTCCTCCACACGTCCCGCACGCCTCAGGGTAACCTCGCTCCTCATGCTGTCCTCTCTCATCCTCACACAGAATCTGGATCTCACCACGAAGAGGATGATCCACGAGGGGCCGCTCACCTGGAAAGTCAGCAAAGACAAAGCCATCGGTAACACAGAAATCATCATAACCACGTCTGACTGTATCAGCTCTCCTGATGGACAAAACTGCAGAGGCCGTTTCTGTTCAAAGTTGACTTCAAATATATTATTCAAGGATGTGACATTACAATATTAATATATTTATTTGTTGATTTTAATTTATATAATTTAAATAATACAATTATTATTTTATTACTTTATAATCATATTTAATGGGGAAAACATTTTTTTATATTTATTGTTATATTATTATATTTTATTTTAATATAAAATATATTTTTTTCTATTGGACATTTGAATACATTTTAAAGCAAATTATCTATAACAATATTTAACTATATTTCCATATATTTTCTGTTTTTAGAATTACTGTACAATATTATATATATAAAATTCATTTTTATCATTTAAATACTATTCAATGAGGGAAAACTTTTCAATATTATTGATTATTGTATGTATGTATGTATATATATTTATATATATATATATATATATATATATATATATATATATATATATATATATATATATATATATATATATATATATATATATATATATATAAATACATATATATATATATATATATATATATATATATATATATATATATATATATATATATATATATATATATATATATATAAATACATACATATATATATATATATATATATATATATATATATATATATATATATATATATATATATATACACAGTTTTTTTTTTTTTACAGATAATTTGCTTTAAATGTATGTAAAAATATATTCCCATATATTTTCCCCATATTTTCTGTTTTTGTTTCACAGAACAATATTATTTTTTGCTATTTACATAATTTTATTTATTTAATATAAATAGTAAAATAAATTATTTTAAATTATTATTACTTTATATTAATATTCAGGGGGGGGGTTAAATATTATTATTGATTATTATATTTGATCATTTTATCACTCGCCTGATGTACAATATTGTAAAGGCAGTTTCTTTTCATAGTTGACTTCAAATATATTAAAAATATATTATTCAAGGATGTGACAGTACAATAGTATTATTACAATATTAATATATTTATTTGTTGATTTTCATTTATATAATTTAAATAATAAAATTATTATTTTAATTTGTTATTACTTTATAATCATATTTAATGTTTTTTTTATAGTATTGATTATATTTATTGTTATATTATATTGATTATTATATTATATTTTAATATAAAATTATTTTTTTTCTATTGGACATTTGAATACATTTTAAAGCAATTGATCTATAAAAATATTTAACTATATTTCCATATATTTTCTGTTTTTAAATTTACTGTACAATATTATATATAAAATTCATTTTTATCATTTTAAATACTATTCAATGAGGGAAAACTTTTTCAATATTATTGATTATTATATTATATATATATATATATATATATATACACATACATAACACATTTTTTAAAGATAATTTGCTTTAAATGTATGTAAAAATATATTTCCATATAATTTTTCCATATTTTCTGTTTTTATTTCACAGAACAATATTATTTTTTTATATTTACATAATTTTATTTGTATAATATAAATAATAAAACATATTATTTTAAATTATTATTACTTTATGTTAATATTCAAGGGGCGGCTTTTTAAAATCTTATTATTGATTATTATATTTTATTTTATTTTTTATCCTGTACATTTGAATACTTTTTAAATCAAATTATCTTTAAAAAAATGTGTAAAAATATATTTCCATATATTTTTTCCATATTTTCTGTTTTTATTTGACAGTACAATATTGTTAATTTTTACAATAAATGTGTCATTTAAATAAATATTATAAAAAAATATATAAATAATATTCATAAAAAACACTATATTCACTGATAAAATGAATATTAATTTGAAAAGCTCAAAGCTTAAAGACATGGACTGAACTGTGTGTGTGTGTGTGTGTGTGTGTGTGTGTGTGTGTGTGTGTGTGTGTGTGTGTGTGTCAGAGATCCAGGCGCTGCTGCTCTCAGATCTGCTGGTGCTGCTTCAGAAGGGTCCAGACGAGCGGCTCATCCTGCGCTGTCCCTCACGCTCGCTGGGCGGAGCTGTGGGCGGAGCTACAGACCTCAAAACACCATTCTGCCCAATCGTTCGCCTCGACTCCTCCCTCGTCAGATCAGTGGCCACAGGTCAGAGTTCAAACCTCATGCGTTTACACTTAAACATAGAGACACACTTCACATCGAATCAAGTGCAGATCAGAGCTTTCTTTAAACCAAACACTGAAAACGGATATTTCCTCTTCATCAGACAATAAAGCGCTGTATGTGATCAGCACGTCAGAGAGACAGATCTATGAGCTGGTGGCCGGCACGTCCTCAGAGAAGAACACGTGAGTCGCAGCTCGTTCCTCATTGGCTGCTTGTGTTTGACTGGCAGGATTGCAGCCTATCAGGGAGCTTGATTGATTCCTGCTGTCATTATTATGGGCGAAATGGGCCGGTTTCTAAAAATATGCATGTTAATTTAGTGTCATTATAGTCTTATATCATTTTGAATTGGCTTTAATTTTTCGTTTTCATGTTAATTTCATTATGTACTTCTGTCATTTTAGTTTTTTTTTAAATATTGCTGTATATGTTTAATGTATTTTTATTTCAGTTTCAGTTTTAATTAATTTTAGTTCCTCCTATATTTCCAGCTAATCATTTTACTGCTTCAACTCAAACTTATTTCAGCCAAGACATAATTTCTGATTTCTTTTTTTATTATTAATATTTTATTTTATTTCAGCTTTATTTCAGTTAACAGAAATGTTTTTAATAGTTTAGGTTAGGGCTGAACGATATATCGTTATCGTATCTATATCTAGATATGAACTTTCAAGATATTACTATCGAAAAAAGCAACGATATAGACGATATAGATTTCCCCTCTCCGCGCTACAACTCTGGCAGTCACAAAAAACATCAGTTTTACGAGTGCCCTTGAATGCTAAAGCCAGCGCGCGCACACTACAGGGACTTGAGAGGGGGACGTTTCCATGGTGACACGTCATTGCTTGTCACGTGACACACTGCAGCAGCAACAGCGCTGAATGAATGATGATCTGCTTTAGTAATTTTTTCCTTTTTTATTCAGAATATTCACAAATGTGTTAGCTATGGCATGAAATATCTGATATTCCGATTGTCAAACACATGCCAGTGGAAGTATATTGTATGTGGTTGAAAACACTGAAAAGTTGTGATATATGACAGCTCTGAGCACGGCTGTCTCTGGCTAAATTCAACATTTGATCATGTGATGCACTTGATCATGTGCTCCAGGGACCAGCCTAGACTGATTACACCTGTGTTATCGTACGTGCCAAAGGCTTAAAATCAATACATTTTCTGACACAAATTTTTGAAATGTAGGCTTAAATCAAACACATTTTAATTCAGATTCTGGTTTTCACCGAACACGTAGTCATATCGTATCGTATCGATATCGAGATATCTGGCATGAAAATCGAGATATGAAATTTTGTCCATATCGTTCAGCCCTAGTTTAGGTTTTAGTTAACAATAACAACCTTGGTTCTTTTGTCAACATTTGCATGCAGCTTTTATGAATTCATATTTATTGAACAAATGCAATGAATGTTTGTACTTGTAAATACATTTTTTCACAACACAGGAAGTGCAACAAGGCTCAAATAAACCCATTTGTGAAGTACTGATGTTGGAAAGCTGCTTTGATTGAGAATGTGTTTGAGATTGATTTATAAGTCTTGTAATTCTCTTTCAAACGTTGTTTGGTTCAGTTGGAAAGACCAGCTGGAAAAGACAATCGCTTCCGCCACTAAAGGATCGGGATCAACCAAACCAGAATCTCCAGCACGGTACGTGAGCGCAGATCAGAAACACTGAAGACTACAGCCCCGGCGTCACACACTCTCATCAAACTGTGTCTGCTCTGTTTCAGGTCCTCAGGTGCGCCCACCTCTGCCAATCAGCTAGGTAAGAGCCACTGAGGAGGGTCACCTGCCTAAAATATAATGAGTTTGGGGTCAGGAAGATTTCTCTATTCAGCAAACACACATTCAGTTGATCAAAAGTGACAGTGAAAACATTTACACATTAGACATTTACACAGTGCGACTAAATTTTGTTAGCGGTCGCACTGGTTCAACCACGGTTCTCAACTGATAAGAGCTGCGTTTTGTTGCATATGAGAAACATCAAACGGCAAAACAACACAAAAGTGAAACAAAACCTTACATATAAAGACCTTACATAATGAGCCGTTATGTTTTTATTACCTTAGAATGAGCCATTTCTATCTACACACTCGTGGGTTCCTTACAGTGAAGCCGCCATTTTGCGCCGTCATGTTTCTACAGTGGCCCTAAATGGACAAACTTCTCGCGCTAGCTACTTTCTGCTCTCTCCGACGACAAAATTTTTGTCCTGTGTGGGCCACCGTAGTTTCTCTATGTGCTTCAGAAGGGAGGGGTGAGCCGTGGGCGATTGCAATTCACAACATCACCTCTAGATGCCGCTAAAACTTACACACTGCACATCTAATGTAGTAATGCTAACTAACCATGGTATTGTGGCAGAAATAGTAAAATGGTTTTATTCATCTCAGAGTTCAACCTTTTGAGAGTGAAATTCAAGCACTTTTCAAGAGCTTTTCACTTTTTCCAGCACTTAAAAGCTCTAAATATTATCCAATGTTAATGTTATTTTGAATGTGATGACTTGTTGGAGGTTAAAAGAGTGCGGCGTGTTGTTTTCCCGCTCTCTCCTGTAGACGTGTCTCTGTCGGAGTCATCCGTGTCTCTAGAGAGGGACTCCTCCAGTGATGATGAAAGCGCTCTGACGCCCACCACACCCACCGACCAATCAGAAGCCAGCTGTCGCCAGGGCGGGGACGCTTTCCTCCAAACTAAATCTGGTGTGGCAGAAGCTGCTCTTCAGGACGGTGAGCGAACCCACAGTACGACATGAGCGCCGCCCACTTAGACTGTGGCAAACAACAACATACAACATCTCAAAACAACAACATATAACATCTCAAAACAACAACACACAACATCTCAAAACAACAACATATAACATCTCAAAACAACAACATACAACATCTCAAAACAACAACATATAACATCTCAAAACAACAACATACAACATCTCAAAACAACAACATACAACATCTCAAAACAACAACATACAACATCTCAAAACAACAACATATAACATCTCAAAACAACAACATATAACATCTCAAAACAACAACATACAACAACTCAAAACAACAACATATAACATCTCAAAACAACAACATATAACATCTCAAAACAACAACATATAACATCTCAAAACAACAACATATAACATATCAAAACGACAACATATAACATCTCAAAACGACAACATATAACATCTCAAAACGACAACATATAACATATCAAAACGACAACATATAACATCTCAAAACAACAACATATAACATCTCAAAACAACAACATACAACAACTCAAAACAACAACATACAACATCTCAAAACAACAACATACAACATCTCAAAACAACAACATATAACATCTCAAAACAACAACATATAACATCTCAAAACAACAACACACAACAACTCAAAACAACAACATACAACAACTCAAAACAACAACATATAACATCTCAAAACAACAACATATAACATATCAAAACAACAACATATAACATCTCAAAACAACAACATATAACATCTCAAAACAACAACATATAACATCTCAAAACAACAACATATAACATCTCAAAACAACACCATATAACATCTCAAAAACAACAACATATAACATCTCAAAACAACAACATATAACATCTCAAAACAACAACATATAACATCTCAAAAACAACAACATATAACATCTCAAAACAACAACATATAACATCTCAAAACAACAACATATAACATCTCAAAACAACAACATATAACATATCAAAACAACAACATATAACACCTCAAAACAACAACATATAACATCTCAAAACAACAACATATAACATCTCAAAACAACAACATATAACATCTCAAAACAACAACATATAACATCTCAAAAACAACAACATATAACATCTCAAAAACAACAACATACAACAACTCAAAACAACAACATATAACATCTCAAAACAACAACACACAACAACTCAAAACAACAACATATAACATCTCAAAACAACAACACACAACAACTCAAAACAACAACATATAACATCTCAAAACAACAACATATAACATATCAAAACAACAACATACAACAACTCAAAACAACAACATACAACAACTCAAAACAACAACATACAACATCTCAAAACAACAACATATAACATCTCAAAACAACAACACACAACAACTCAAAACAACAACATATAACATCTCAAAACAACAACATACAACATCTCAAAACAACAACATATAACATCTCAAAACAACAACACACAACAACTCAAAACAACAACATATAACATCTCAAAACAACAACATATAACATATCAAAACAACAACATATAACATCTCAAAACAACAACATACAACATCTCAAAACAACAACATATAACATCTCAAAACAACAACACACAACAACTCAAAACAACAACACACAACAACTCAAAACAACAACACACAACAACTCAAAACAACAACATATAACATATCAAAAACAACAACATATAACATCTCAAAAACAACAACATACAACAACTCAAAACAACAACATATAACATCTCAAAACAACAACATATAACATCTCAAAACAACAACATATAACATCTCAAAAACAACAACATACAACAACTCAAAACAACAACATATAACATCTCAAAACAACAACACACAACAACTCAAAACAACAACATATAACATCTCAAAACAACAACATATAACATCTCAAAACAACAACATACAACATCTCAAAACAACAACATATAACATCTCAAAACAACAACATATAACATATCAAAACAACAACATATAACATCTCAAAACAACAACATACAACATCTCAAAACAACAACATATAACATCTCAAAACAACAACACACAACAACTCAAAACAACAACATATAACATCTCAAAACAACAACACACAACAACTCAAAACAACAACATATAACATATCAAAACAACAACATATAACATCTCAAAACAACAACACACAACAACTCAAAACAACAACATATAACATATCAAAACAACAACATATAACATCTCAAAACAACAACACACAACAACTCAAAACAACAACATATAACATCTCAAAACAACAACATATAACATATCAAAACAACAACATACAACATCTCAAAACAACAACATATAACATCTCAAAACAACAACACACAACAACTCAAAACAACAACACACAACAACTCAAAACAACAACACACAACAACTCAAAACAACAACATATAACATCTCAAAACAACAACATATAACATATCAAAACAACAACATATAACATCTCAAAACAACAACATATAACATCTCAAAACAACAACATATAACATCTCAAAACAACAACATATAACATCTCAAAACAACACCATATAACATCTCAAAAACAACAACATATAACATCTCAAAAACAACAACATATAACATCTCAAAACAACAACATATAACATCTCAAAAACAACAACATATAACATCTCAAAACAACAACATATAACATCTCAAAACAACAACATATAACATCTCAAAACAACAACATATAACTTATCAAAACAACAACATATAACATCTCAAAACAACAACATATAACATCTCAAAACAACAACATATAACATCTCAAAACAACAACATATAACATCTCAAAACAACAACATATAACATCTCAAAACAACAACATATAACATCTCAAAAACAACAACATATAACATCTCAAAAACAACAACATACAACAACTCAAAACAACAACATATAACATCTCAAAACAACAACACACAACAACACAAAACAACAACATATAACATCTCAAAACAACAACATATAACATCTCAAAACAACAACATACAACATCTCAAAACAACAACATATAACATCTCAAAACAACAACACACAACAACTCAAAACAACAACATATAACATCTCAAAACAACAACATATAACATATCAAAACAACAACATATAACATCTCAAAACAACAACATACAACATCTCAAAACAACAACATATAACATCTCAAAACAACAACACACAACAACTCAAAACAACAACACACAACAACTCAAAACAACAACACACAACAACTCAAAACAACAACATATAACATATCAAAAACAACAACATATAACATCTCAAAAACAACAACATACAACAACTCAAAACAACAACATATAACATCTCAAAACAACAACATATAACATCTCAAAAACAACAACATATAACATCTCAAAAACAACAACATACAACAACTCAAAACAACAACATATAACATCTCAAAACAACAACACACAACAACTCAAAACAACAACATATAACATCTCAAAACAACAACATATAACATCTCAAAACAACAACATATAACATCTCAAAACAACAACATATAACATCTCAAAACAACAACACACAACAACTCAAAACAACAACATATAACATCTCAAAACAACAACATATAACATATCAAAACAACAACATATAACATCTCAAAACAACAACATACAACATCTCAAAACAACAACATATAACATCTCAAAACAACAACACACAACAACTCAAAACAACAACATATAACATCTCAAAACAACAACACACAACAACTCAAAACAACAACATATAACATATCAAAACAACAACATATAACATCTCAAAACAACAACACACAACAACTCAAAACAACAACATATAACATATCAAAACAACAACATATAACATCTCAAAACAACAACATATAACATATCAAAACAACAACATATAACATATCAAAACAACAACATATAACATATCAAAACAACAACATACAACAACTCAAAACAACAACATATAACATCTCAAAACAACAACATATAACATCTCAAAACAACAACATATAACATCTCAAAACAACAACATATAACATATCAAAACAACAACATATAACATCTCAAAACAACAACACACAACAACTCAAAACAACAACATACATCAACATACAACATCTCAAAACAACAACATATAACATCTCAAAACAACAACATATAACATATCAAAACAACAACATATAACATATCAAAACAACAACATATAACATATCAAAACAACAACATACAACAACTCAAAACAACAACATATAACATATCAAAACAACAACATACAACAACATATAACATCTCAAAACAACAACATATAACATATCAAAACAACAACATATAACATATCAAAACAACAACATATAACATATCAAAACAACAACATACAACAACTCAAAACAACAACATATAACATAGAAAAACAACAACATATAACATATCAAAACAACAACATATAACATAGAAAAACAACAACATATAACATCTCAAAACAACAACATATAACATAGAAAAACAACAACATACAACATCTCAAAACAACAACATATAACATCTCAAAACAACAACACACAACAACTCAAAACAACAACATATAACATCTCAAAACAACAACATATAACATATCAAAACAACAACATATAACATCTCAAAACAACAACATACAACATCTCAAAACAACAACATATAACATCTCAAAACAACAACACACAACAACTCAAAACAACAACATATAACATCTCAAAACAACAACACACAACAACTCAAAACAACAACATATAACATATCAAAACAACAACATATAACATCTCAAAACAACAACACACAACAACTCAAAACAACAACATATAACATATCAAAACAACAACATATAACATCTCAAAACAACAACATATAACATATCAAAACAACAACATATAACATATCAAAACAACAACATACAACAACTCAAAACAACAACATATAACATCTCAAAACAACAACATATAACATCTCAAAACAACAACATATAACATATCAAAACAACAACATATAACATATCAAAACAACAACATACAACAACTCAAAACAACAACATATAACATCTCAAAACAACAACATACAACAACTCAAAACAACAACAAAACAACAACATATAACATATCAAAACAACAACATACAACAACTCAAAACAACAACATATAACATCTCAAAACAACAACATACAACAACTCAAAACAACAACATATAACATCTCAAAACAACAACATATAACATATCAAAACAACAACATATAACATATCAAAACAACAATATATAACATATCAAAACAACAACATACAACAACTCAAAACAACAACATATAACATAGAAAAACAACAACATACAACAACGCAAAACAAGAACATATAACATCTCAAAACAACAACATATAACATCTCAAAACAACAACATATAACATCTCAAAACAACAACATACAGCATCTCAAAACAACAACATATAACATCTCAAAACAACAACATATAACATCTCAAAACAACAACATATAACATATCAAAACAACAACATACAACATCTCAAAACAACAACATATAACATCTCAAAACAACAACATATAACAACTCAAAACAACAACATGCAGCAACTCAAACTCTGAGAGATGAGCGTTTCTCGTGTGTTCTCAGTGGAGACCCTCCGCCAGCTGATCTTCAGAGACCTGGAGGACGGCTGGAGTCAAGATTCAGATGACACGCCCACAAATGAGACGGCCAATGAAAGGAGCTCTTTTACAGACGGGCCGGGGGCGGAGTTCCCTGAGCCCGCCCCCAGCGAGTCCCCAAGCCAATGGGAGGAGGAGCCTGTGGAAGCTCCGCCTGCCGTTCAGGTTGTGAGGAAAGGTAAACACTCGATCGGTCGGCGCTGTATTAAAGTCATATTTAATGTTCAGAGGATCATTTCAACTCGTCCCTCCGTTTATAAAAGCTACAGACACTGTCACACATGACCACACACGCCCAGCGTTAGACGACAGGGATTAAATGCTTTATTAGGTGTGTGTGTGCAGAGTTATAACCAGTATTTCAACTTTTCACACACATAAGGAGCATGTCCACGTGATCTAGCTGTTCACACAATGCTGAAAATCATTCGATGTTATTACAGAAGGATTATTTCCAGTTAAGAACTCTGGACTTTAGTTTGTTTTTACAAATTGAGGGACATATTTCATATTTATTTTGTGCTTTAAATAAATGTCAATATTTAAGTTAAGGTTTCATTTTATTTCAGACTTATTTCAGTGAATGAAATGACAGTTTTGACGTTTTGTTTAAAGGATCTGTGGCTGTTGTTGTGTTTGACTGACTTGAATCTTGAATCTTGAATCTTGAAAACTCTCTCAGAGTCTGAGGAGTGTGTGTCTCTCTCCCCTCTCTCTCTCTCTCTCTCTCTCTCTCTCTCTCTGCATGTGCTCAGATCTCACGGTGATGAAGCTTATGTGATTTAACACACTTTTCTCATCTCTCTCTCTCTCTTTTTGCTACTTTCCACAACACACACTCTCTCTCTCTCTCTCTCTCTCTCTCTTTCTCTCTCTCTCACGGTGCTTTGGCTTCTTGTATTTGTCTGTTTCTAACTACACACACACTATAAATGCACCTCACGCCATTTTTCTGCACACTTCTATCACACACGCATACACACACTCACACATGCACTCTCACTCACACACACACACTCACTCTCTCTCTCACACACACACACACACCCACTCACTCTCTCACACACTCACTCTTTCACACATTCTCTCTCACACACTCTCTCTCTCTCACACACACACACACACACTCTATCTCGCACACATACGCACTCACTCACACACACACACTCACACACACACACACACACACACACACCTTCTTCCTGTCTTTCACACACAGTCATGGGTGCGGGCTGTTCTCTTCCTGACGACATCACCGATGATGTCACCGCCAGTCAATCCTCTCAGGACAGAGGTGGGGCTTAATTTATGGTACAATACCTTTGGCAGATGCATTCTGGGCCGGTTTCCTGTGAACAATTGTGCCTCGTCTCAGACTTCAGCAGTTGTGTTCAGTCTCCGCTGACTGTGAAATCTGATCTGGGTCGAGGTTTGGTTTCAGTTTTGGGAACCGGTCCTGAGTCGTCTCTCTCTGGTGCTCTTCTCCTGAACTTCAGCGGCTCCTTTAGTCATCAGCATGAGAGAATCCTACAGAAAATCTGTCAACTGGGATTTTTAATAGTCAGGAAGTTACAAAAGATCTTAAAGGGTTAGTTCACCCAAAAATGAAAATTCTGTCATTAATGACTGACCCTCATGTCGTTGGACACCCGTCAGACCTCCGTTCATCTTCAGAACACAAATGAAGATATTTTAGTTAAAATCCGATGGCTCAGAAAGGCCTCCATTGGCACAATGCACTTTACACTCTCAAGACATTTACATTTATGCATTTAGCAGACGCTTTTATCGAAAGCGACTTACAACTTGGGGGTACACGAAGCGATTGGTCATGAAGAGTCGAGTAAGCGCAACAAGTGCCTGAAATACTTAGTCCATGTACATTTCTCAGTGTAGCACAGGCTAGAGTAGGGAGGGAAAGAGGAGGAGAAAGAGGAAAGGAAAGTTTTTTTTTTTATGAGGTTAAGTGCTCATGGAAGAGCTGAGTTTTTAGTTGACTTTTGAATGTTGTCAGTGATTCTGCGTTTCGGATGGCGGTGGGAAGATCGTTCCACCAGCTGGGAACGTTGAATGAAAATGTTCTGGAAAGGGATTTTTTGCCTCTCTGTGATGGTACTACAAGCCGTCGCTCCTTAGCTTCTGGTGGGGGTGTGGAGTCGTATAATGGTGTCTTCTACCCCTTTTCCACCAAGGCAGTGCTAGAGCTAATTCAGAGCCAGAGCTAGTCCCAGTTCATAGTTGGTTCGACTAAGGAGCCTTCTAAGAACCGGTTTGCTTTTCCACCTGCTGAGAGCCACAACAGAGCCATGTCTTACGTCACTGTATACGTCTCATCTCTCTCAGCAACGCTAGCGAGGCAGCAGCAGTGTTGCCAAGTATGTGGTTTTGCCGCGGGCTGTTTTTTCATGTCCGCGGGATGAAGCGACCCCAATTGTGTGATATTTAGCCCCGGGAATGCGAATTTCAGTAGGCAACCATGCCAAAAAACACATATTTTACCCCCAAATGTGATTTTTACTGGGGAATCCCCCCCCTGGAACGCGATTGGGCTTGTTTTGAGTAGAAATTGGGCGGGTTTGTTGTGAAAACCTGGCAACCCTGGACAGCGGGAAACACACACACACCAGGCTTGTTCGAGATGCATCGTCACTGCGCAGACTGATCCACGTATGATATAAAAAAACGCATGAGTGAATCAAAAGCATAAGGAGTCGTATGCTCTCGCTGGACTCGTTATCATACGGCGATCGGTCTCTGCACAGCACCGCTGCGAACAAGCCTTCCATCAACAAAGCAAACGTTGCGTTACTATTGATTCACATGGCTTTACGATCCTACATCGGCATCAAAACACAACGAAACCAACGCATTCATGCAGTTCGCCGTAATTTGTATAGACGGAGATTACAAATGAGCAGCAGCTGTTAGCTCCATTAGCTGCTATTTCACAATGGCGGATCTCCAGTTTGTGTTCGTCTTGTTGACCCCGCCCCCAGCGCCTGACGTAATCGGTTCTTACTTCTAGCCCTGTTCTAGCCCAGCAATGTTTTGGTGCTACTTAAGAACCACTTTTCCTGGCTCGGAGCTGGGGCTTTGGGTGTGGAAACACAAAGAACCGATTTGAAACTAGGCTCTAGCTCCGATCTAGCTCTGGCTCTGCTTTGGTGGAAAAGTGGTAAAAGTATGCAGGAGCTGAGTGCGTGGTGGCTCTGTAGGCAAGCGTCAGCGCATTAAACTTGATGCGAGCAGCGAGTGGTAGCCAGTGCAGAGAGATGAAGAGAGGTGTGATGTGGGTCCTTTTGGGCTCGTTGAAGACCAGACGTGCCGCTGCATTCTGGATCATTCGAAGTGTTTGGATCGCACAAGAGGGGAGTCCAGCCAGAAGCGCATTGCAGTAGTCAAGTCTAGAAATAACCAGGGCCTGGACAAGAAGCTGTGTTGCGTGTTCTGTTAGGAACGGTCTGATCTTCCTGATGTTGTAGAGCGCAAACCTGCATGAGCGAGCTGTCTTAGCAATGTGTTCTCTGAAGGACAACTGGTCATCAAATGTAACTCCAAGATTTCTGACTGATTTTGAAGGGGAGATCAGGGATGTACCTAACTGGATGGTGAAGTCATGTTGTATAGTGGGACTGGTGGGGAAGATGAGAAACTCAGTCTTTGCCAGGTTGAGCTGTAGGTGATTTTTACTCATCCATGCAGAGCTGTCAGCCAGACAGCTGGAGATTCGTGCAGCTACTGTGGGGTCGTCTGGTTGGAATGAAAGGTAGAGCTGAGTGTCATCAGCATAGCAGTGGTATGAGAAGCCATGTGCCTGAATGATGGGACCCAATGAAGTAGTGTAGATGGAGAAGAGGAGAGGTCCAAGCACTGAGCCCTGAGGAACCCCCGTGGTCAGTTCATGTGCTTTGGATTCTTCTCCTCTCCAGGCAACCTTGAAGGACCTACCTGTGAGATACCTCAAACCAGAGGAGTGGAGTCCCTGTGATGCCCAGTGATGAGAGGGTGGACAGAAGAATCTGATGATTGACCGTGTCAGAGGCAGCAGATAGATCGAGCAGGACGAGGACTGATGATTTGGACTCAGCTTTAGCTATCCGCAGGGCTTCGGTGACCGACAGTAGTGCAGTCTCTGTGGAGTGGCCCCTTTTGAAACCGGATTGCTTGACGTCCAACTGATTATTCTGTGATAGGAAGGATGAAACCTGGTTGAAAACAACTCGTTCAAGAGTTTTCGCTCTGAATGGCAGGAGAGAGACTGGTCTGTAGTTATCTATGAGTGATGCGTTTAATGTGGGTTTCTTGAGCAGTGGAGTTACCCGAGCCTGCTTGAAAGTGGTAGGGAAAGTGCCGGTGCAGAGAGATGTGTTGATGATGTGTGTGAGTGCTGGTAGGAGTGTAGGAGAGATGTGTTGAGGATGTGTGTGAGTGCTGGTAGGAGTGTAGGAGAGATGTGTTGAGGATGTGTGTGAGTGCTGGTAGGAGTGTAGGAGAGATGTGTTGAGGATGTGTGTGAGTGCTGGTAGGAGTGTAGGAGAGATGTGTTGATGATGTGTGCGAGTGCTGGTAGGAGTGTAGGAGAGATGTGTTGATGATGTGTGTGAGTGCTGGTAGGAGTGTAGGAGAGATGTGTTGAGGATGTGTGTGAGTGCTGGTAGGAGTGTAGGAGAGATGTGTTGAGGATGTGTGTGAGTGCTGGTAGGAGTGTAGGAGAGATGTGTTGAGGATGTGTGTGAGTGCTGGTAGGAGTGTAGGAGAGATGTGTTGAGGATGTGTGTGAGTGCTGGTAGGAGTGTAGGAGAGATGTGTTGAGGATGTGTGTGAGTGCTGGTAGGAGTGTAGGAGAGATGTGTTGAGGATGTGTGTGAGTGCTGGTAGGAGTGTAGGAGAGATGTGTTGAGGATGTGTGTGAGTGCTGGTAGGAGTGTAGGAGAGATGTGTTGAGGATGTGTGTGAGTGCTGGTAGGAGTGTAGGAGAGATGTGTTGAGGTTGTGTGTGAGTGCTGGTAGGAGTGTAGGAGAGATGTGTTGAGGATGTGTGTGAGTGCTGGTAGGAGTGTAGGAGAGATGTGTTGAGGATGTGTGTGAGTGCTGGTAGGAGTGTAGGAGAGATGTGTTGAGGATGTGTGTGAGTGCTGGTAGGAGTGTAGGAGAGATGTGTTGAGGATGTGTGTGAGTGCTGGTAGGAGTGTAGGAGAGATGTGTTGAGGATGTGTGTGAGTGCTGGTAGGAGTGTAGGAGAGATGTGTTGAGGATGTGTGTGAGTGCTGGTAGGAGTGTAGGAGAGATGTGTTGAGGATGTGTGTGAGTGCTGGTAGGAGTGTAGGAGAGATGGCTTGAAGGAGGTGTGAGGGAATGGGTTCGAGAGGACAGGTGGTAGGATGGCTGGAGAGGAGAAGTTTAGATACTTCTGTCTCAGTGAGTGTAGAAAATGAAGAGAGGATGTTTGGTTGTGGAAGACCCATAAAAGGCACTAAAGACGTTGTTACAAAGTCCATCTCACTACAGTGGTTCTACAATAACTTTATGAAGCGACGAGAATAGTTTTTGTGCGCAAAAAAACCCCTAAATAACGACTTATATAGTGATGACCGATTTCAAAATACAGTATCATGAAGCTTCGAAGCGTTATGAATCAGCGAGTCGATTCAGCGGTTTGGATCGCCAAAGTCACGTGATTTCAGCAGTTTGGCGGTTTGACACGCGATCCGAATCATGATTCGACTCGCTGATTCATAACGCTTCGAAGTGAGCGGGTGAACTAACCCTTTAAAATATTGAATTGATTATTATTATTATATATTTTCTTTTTGTTCTGTTAGTTTTTACTGAATGTCAAATGATTATTTTAGTTATATTTAATGTATTAATCGTAATCATACTATTATTTTAGTATTATGTTTGTACTATTATTGCATATCCATTTTTATATTTATTTATATATTTTTTTTGTTTGTGTTTTCAGGCCCTCATGTCATGTAAATCAACGGCCACAAAGCATAAAAAGTTTTCTTTTTTTTGTTGAAAACATTAATGCCTTTTCACACCGGGATGATTTTCGCACGCGTTTATCGTCCACGTTTAACGCCTCGTGACTAAACAAAGGGCGGCAATGTGAGTGTGCACACCGATGCACAAAACGGCAGGCGTAAAAGCGTAATAAAAAAAATTGTTTTTTTAAACGGGTTTGTTTTTTTAGTTTTGACAGCGCGTTAAAAGCAGGCCAACCAATGAGATCGCCGCTTTGTTCACGTGCCTGGAGCTGCTGGAGTTACAGTAAAACACCACTTGGTGGCTCTCAAGCACAAAACGGTCTTGCCGAGCACACATTGATACGACGAAGAGGAAGTAAGTAGACAAAGAAGAAGATGAGCTGCTAATGCTGCTTGCCAGTTAGCAAAAAGTGTGTAAATGGTTTTTGCAGAACTTAAATACTTCTTCTGTGTGACAAGTGAGTTTTAGAAGTGTAAAGTAGCGCAGCACCACCTTGTGTACCTTATGTAAAACTACTGAATTTACACGTTCACTCGACGCATCGCTGAATATCACTTGGGTGTGAACACTCAAGACGTGCCAAAACACGTCTCGAAAAATACTCGCGATAAGCCCGCATGATAATCGTCCCGGTGTGCACAGGCCTTTAGATTACATTTTTCATTTAATGTATTTGTTTCAGTTCATTTTAATTTTTGTTGATGATTTTGCTGCGCTGCTTCCAGGAAACATGTTTTATCTGGTCATGCCCAAAGAGCCGTCGGGCGCCCTGACGGACGAGAGCAGCACAGACGAGCTCAGAGACTCAGAGAACAGCCGTCACACACAGAGCAGCGTCTTCTCATCGCCCTTCATCATCGAGGAAGAGGAGCAAGAGACGCCCTGCCTCTCTCCAGCGGACCAGTCGCTGACTGGGCTCGGCCAATCACAAACCAGCGTCCAGCGGCACGTGATCAAGAACGTGGACGAGATCTTCAACACCATGGAGGAGCTGATGAGGAAACTGCAGCACCTGAGGGTAAAACACACACTCACACACACACACCTGACACATTTAATAAAATGTTGTTTGTGTGTGCTTTCGTTGTCCGTGTATCAGCGGTGTTGGGAAGAGCGCATTCAAAATGTTCCGTTTCAAACCATAGCCTGTGAAATCTATTCTTTTTCAAAGACATTTATGCATCATAATCTAGCAGTTATTTTTTGTTTTATATGTTCATGTTTTCATATACCTGTTTTCATGTCACGTTTGTATTTGTCAACAACCATTTTCATAGTATTTTCATTATCTCAATGACGGACATGCCCCGCCCCCTGCACATGCCCCGCCCCCTGCACATGCCCCGCCCCCGAGTACTCGAGTACTCGTTTTTTTGAGACCTATCGATGATCGAAATGAGAAATTGACAAAAATGCCCATCCTTAGTAATCATGCACAAACTGAATTTGGCTTGACTTTAAGCAGAGAAGACATTGATGCCATGCTTTTATTTGGCAAAAAAGGAGAATATGTATTGCTATCTCTGCAGGAACTTATGTGCCTTTTTAGCACACAAAGATTAAGCTGAAGAATTAACTTGCATTTATCAAACTGCCAACTTTAGTGTAGCTTTAAGCCTTGTTTAAACTCGACGCGTCCGCACGAGGAGCGATTCAAGACAGCAACGCAATGACATCATATAATTAAAAAAAGCAATGCAGCGATTGGCTGGCAGCAAGACAGCAACGCAATGACATCATAAAATTAAAAAAGCCACCTGGCAAAAAACTTGACAAATTAAAAAAATAATAATAAAAAAACACAAATTTCTGGACCTTTATAAGGAAACAGCCAAACAACCAAACCAACATAAAAGTTATAATAGATAAATGAAATGTGCACTGTTTAAAAAATAAAAATAAATGTTTATGTTAGTTAGTTAGTTTGTTAGTTTGTTTGTTTGTTTGTTTGTTTGTGTGGCTAAATGTGACCTGACATGTTTTTAGTGACAGATAGTTGTAAACTATATTAGACATATATTATCTAAAATGTGCTAAAAGAGTATTATCATATTATTTTTTGTACATCTTTTAATATATGCTGATTTAATATAAACAAATAAGTCAATGGGAAAAACTATCAATGTGCAAAAAGATGTCAGTGGCCTATATATATTTTTTTTATTATTTTTTTTATTATTATTTATTTATTTATATTTATATATATTGTGACCTGTGTGTGTTTTTGTGCGATTCACCCTGGTATGGTGTGTTGTTGTAAATCTTGGCGTGTCTCTTCTGTTGTTTTAGGACATTGAAGCAGATCACTACAAACTCCTGAAGAAATTAACTAAACCACTTCCTGTCGAGAAAACCTCAAGCGATCTCATCTGCAAGTCTCCCCCAGCGGCCCGAATGCCATCGCTGGACCGAGGAGCAGGAGACGGTAGGACACTTCAGCCCCAAAAACGCCTCATAATAGAAGTTCAGTGTGTGTGTGTGTGTGTGTGTGTGTGTGTGTGTGTGAGTGATATTGACGTGTGTGTCTGCTCTCTCAGGGAAGGAGGGCGTCTCGACAGAACCAGCTCAGCCTGTACTCCTGTCCACTGGCTTCTGACGGTTTACACTGGACCTCCATCTCGCACGCACAGACTCACGCAAACACACTCTATGATGTAGCCCCTTTCCCAGCATGCCTTGTGCCTGGAAGCACCATCCAGGTTGAATTATGTGTTGTTTGTGTCAATTTGAGACGGGGACGGACGACCCTTCGGCCCGCACGAGAGAGAAAGGACGTGGAAGTGGCGATTCGAGTAGCAGAAAATGAAATGTCGTCGGTTGATGGGAGAACGTAAGTGATGCGTAAGGAACAGGAAGTGATGCGTGAAGAACAGGAAGTGGCGCGGCCGAAGACATGACTCTGTCCTCCGAAGGAAACCCCAGCACTTTACCTGCTGTACGTCAGTTTCTCCTCCGTCAGGAAACTCGCGCGCCGTTTTCCGCCGTTCTCGGATGGGCGGCGCCGGCGAGGTTGTTTTGCACTGGGACCCCGGTGGACACACACACACACACACACGGGGCGAATGAGGACGTCTCACCAATATACCGCAGTCTGTTGATATCGTAGCTTGTGTGTGATGACGTAACACTACGCGAAAGAAGGAAAACGACATACGGGAAAGGTTTTATTTGACTTTTTCGTGCGCAATGGAAGAAATAACGCATTCCAACGCACAACACTATCGACTGGATAAAAAAGGGGCGTGTTTATGAATTCTGACATCATGTCATGTGACGCATTTGTATTCCGTGTAAATACTGTGAACGTTTGTCCCTCGTCGTTCGCTCGAAACACAAATGAAGGGATTGGCTAATGAATAAAACTACGCAAGTGTGTAACTCTAACCTGCCAGCGGAGGAGCGCGCCCTCGCCTCCTCTCGGGATTTCCTTTATTTTAATCATTGTTTATGTGCGACCGCAGGACGTTTCCAGCGTGGGCGGTGTCTCTCTCCTCCATCGCTCGCTCACACTCGTCTGCGGTTTGAAGGAAGCGCTCGTGCGATCTACTGTTCGCTCATGTAATATAGTTGACGGCCTGTTTTATATGTTGGTTTCCTGTAAAGCTCTAGTCGTTTCGTTAATTTTATTTTTGTAGATATGACAAACAAAGGATGTGTAAATTATTTTCTCTCCCTCTTTTTGAAAACGGCGAGATTGTTAGATGCACAGAAGGAAAATGAAAACTCATGTTAAAAAACAACTCATTTGTTTTGTGAAATTAAACATGTTTAAAACGAGAACGGTGCAGTGTGTTATTGGTGGGGAATGTGACAGATGAGTCCGCGTCTGGATTTATATCATTTCATATTTTACTTGTGTGCAATTATATGGATTGAGAACTATTTTTGGTGTTTCAGATATACTTTTTCATCAAGTTAAGCATGGGAAAATAAACATGTGTGTGCAGTGGTGTACTGTAACGGAGTAATAATCTGTACTTTACTTGAGTTTTTATATTTCTGTCAGCTTTTACTTTTACTCCGATACATTTCCCCAAAGCATTTCGTTACTACACAATAAAGTCGGAAGAACACGACTGCAAGCAAGCATGTGCGAACAAGTGCTCGACAACCGCAGTTGATTTCATTTTCCGGGATGTGGCTGGAGCGGCTGAGAAGTGTCCTCTGTCATTATACAGTACGAGAGCGACCTCTAGAGGCCAAAGTAATACTCACTGATGCCTCGTGGAGTTTGTTTTGACACCTGACGTGAGGCTACACAGAGCGGGACACGTCAAAAGCAGAATTAAAACGTATACAGGACGCTATATTACATGTTTTCATATCACTATAAAGTCATTAGTTGACTAAATGCTGCATTAGTGGAGAACAGCCGTGTGTTTGCAGAGGCTGAGGAACATTAATGTTAACAAAACTGACACGACCGTTTCATGTCACGATTGTTACCATCTATTTGCATTAGTTTTTATCCATTTGTTCGCTTTTATGCATTCGTTATCCTGTGAAATTGCATATTTAAACTATCCTTATCAGCCGACAGAAACATATCAGAAATCTATTTGATTTAAGTTTTTTATCGTCACTGTAACATATTTTGATAATTATCAAGTGCTCTAAAATATAAGCAAATAATGTGTGAAATATACATGTGTGTAATTTCAATGCCATGCTTCAATGAATTGGTAGCACTTTACAAGTCCATTTGTAGCATTAAATAAGGTTAATAACGGTATTGTTCATTTCAACATTTACTAATACATTTTAACATTTTGAAGTTGTCTCTTACATTAGTTACTGTGCATTAAAGGGTTAGTTCACCCAAAAATGAAAATTCTGTCATTAATTACTCACCCTCATGTCGTTGGACACCCGTAAGACCTCCGTTCATATTCGGAACACAAATGAAGATATTTTAGTTGAAAGCTGATGGCTGAGAAAGGCTTCACACAGGCCTCCATTGGCATTCAGTACATTGACACTTCCAAGATCCATGAAAGGCACTTAAAACGTCGTTACAAAGTCTATCTCACCACAGTGGCTCTACAATAATCATACAATGCGACGACAATAGTTTTTGTGCGCCAAAAAAAATCAAAATAACACCTTTATCCAACTTGTTCTTGTCTTCCGTGTGCGCCTCCACGACGCATGCGCGAGAATATGACGTAGATCCGGCGTTCGGACACATGACCCAGAAGCGATTTGTTTACGAGCAGAGGAAGACGCGCGTGTCTAAGCTGTTGGATTCTACATTGATCGTGCTTTAGGTCTCGGCGTAGTGCTCAAACTGGAGCTTAAGTGTGTATTTCATGGATTCCCGAACACCGGCGCTACGTCATATTCTCGCGCATGCGTCGTGGAGGCGCACACGGAAGACAAGAACAAGTTGGATAAAGGCGTTATTTTGATTTTTTTTTGCGCACAAAAACTATTGTCGTCGCATTGTATGATTATTGTAGAGCCACTGTGGTGAGATAGACTTTGTAACGACGTTTTAAGTGCCTTTCATGGATCTTGGAAGTGTCAATGTACTGAATGCCAATGGAGGCCTGTGTGAAGCCTTTCTCAGCCATCAGCTTTCAACTAAAATATCTTCATTTGTGTTCCGAATATGAACGGAGGTCTTACGGGTGTCCAACGACATGAGGGTGAGTAATTAATGACAGAATTTTCATTTTTGGGTGAACTAACCCTTTAATAACTGATCAAGGTATAATTAATATATTAGTCTTTTTTATATTTAAAACTTACAATAAACATTTTGCCTTTTTTTAATTCAAAGCAATCAAAATGGAAGAGAGTTAAAACTGAACACAATCTTGCTGCTCAAACTGTATAAAGCTAGTTTTTTGGGGGGTTTTTTGCTCCTTTTGTATTTTGCATTTACTTGTCCTTTTACATTCAATACTTAAGTACATTTAATATTTTTTAAAAATACTTTTCATACTTAAGTACAGTAAATATCACATACTTTAAAACTTTTACTCAAGTAATATTCTAAACAGTGACTTTAACTCTTACCAAAGTCATTTTCTGGTAAGATATTTTACTGAAGTATGACTTTCAAGTACTTTAGCCACTGTGTGTGTGTGTGTGTGTGTGTGTGTGTGTGTGTGTGTGTGTGTGTGTGTGTGTGTGTGTGTGTGTGTGTGTGTGTGTGTGTGTGTGTGTGTGTGTGTGTGTGTGTGTGTGTGTGTGTGTGTGTGTGTGTGTGTGTAAACACTCACTCATACACACAAAATAATGGATTATGTTAGCTTTCAGAGTTTTGCTCTTTTAAAGGGTCGTAACACACACAGTTTCTGCCAGTCTGGTGTTCATCTTGAGTATCTGTAGAGTAGTGTTGATCCTCACAAGAGTCTCTAGTTTGATCAGGTTTATAAAAGACAGATACACTGTAGTGATTCTTTCTGAAAACAGCCGAGCTCGTGGAGGCGTGCAGTGGGCGGAGCTAAAGAGAGACACACAATTCACTACACATTGGTGGTGTTCACATTATATGCACTTACCAACTTTTGATTGTCAACAAAACACACACATTTGATCAGTTCACTCATGACCGGGAACAAACACACACTTGCAGAACTCCGGAAACACAAACTGCATCCACTGTTCCCTTAACACTGGGTTATTTGTGAAGCTGAACAAGGTGATCTTTCCCTCACACACACACACACACACTCTTCTTTAGGGACATTGTTGATCTCGTGTCTAAAAACACAATGCCACGGACGGCTACCTTAACCCGAACGAAGCTCGATGATGGACACACTCTTGCTCTGGGTGATGTGTGTATATAAGTCAGAATGCATGAAATAGCATTATACCCCCCCAACAATCATATTTTGTTCATTTAGCTGAAAAGCCTGTGACAACTCACCCCTTTACAGGACTAATATATGTTTAAGTGAATTGTGTGTTTTTCTTCACTGCAGGAAATGCTCAGCAGGGCATGTGTTCATACAGAAATTGACTTTTAAAATCGACTTGATATCGAAAATTATAGTAGATAAATATTCACTTGAGCGAAAAGTGACGGGTCTATTGTTTCATAGTTTAAAACCTTTCATTTCAAACAAATGCAACTTAATAACAATATATCTCTAAATAACATCATATGTAAGATACTTTGTCACTTCTTCACAGCATACAGTGAGATTTAATGTGGAAACAACAACAGGAAAAGCACTAAAGAACGTCACAGTAGATAATTTAATCAAATATGCTTTATGTGCAGTGTTTTCACAGGGCAGATTATTTCAAAACAGAAATGATGTCAGTGTTTGTAATAGTTTAATGTCTGATTGTCCACATCAGTTCACGATGTATGGCTTCAATATAGCAAATCAAGCAATTGAGATTTGCTGTATAGTAAATATAAAAAAGTATGAATTGTGTAATACAAATGCACAAGTCATACAGGTGCTGGTCATATAATTAGAATATCATCAAAAAGTTGATTTATTTCTCTAATTCCATTCAAAAAGTGAAACTTGTATATTATATTCATTCATTACACACAGACTGATATATTTCAAAAGTTTATTTATTTTAATTTTTGATGATTATAACTGACAACTAAGGAAAATCCCAAATTCAGTATCTCAGAAAAGTAGAATAATGTGAAATGGTTAAATATTGAAGACACCTGGTGCCACACTCTGATCGGCTAATGAACTCAAAACACCTGCAAAGGCCTTTAAATGGTCTCTCAGTCTAGTTCTGTAGGCCACACAATCATGGGGAAGAAGCTGACTTGACAGTTGTCCAAAATACAACCATTGACACCTTGCACAAGGAGGGCAAGACACAAAAGGTCATTGCAAAAGAGGCTGGCTGTTCACAGAGCTCTGTGTCCAAGCACATTAATAGAGAGGCAAAGGGAAGGAAAAGATGTGGTAGAAAAAAGTGTACAAGCAATAGGGATAACCGCACCCTGGAGAGGATTGTGAAACAAAACCCATTCAAAAATGTGTGGGAGATTCACAGAGTGGACTGGAGCTGGAGTCAGTGCTTCAAGAACCACTACACACAGACGTATGCAAGACATGGGTTTCAGCTGTTGCACTCCTTGTGTCAAGCCACTCTTGAACAACAGACAGCGTCAGAAGCGTCTCGCCTGGGCTAAAGACAAAAAGGAAAAAAAGTGGTCCAATGTTATGTTCTCTGATGAAAGTCAATTTTGCATTTCCTTTGGAAATCAGGGTCCCAGAGTCTGGAGGAAGAGATCTACGTTGCTTGAGGTCCAGTGTAAAGTTTCCACAGTCAGTGATGGTTTGGGGTGCCATGTCATCTGCTGGTGTTGGTCCACTGTGTTTTCTGAGGTCCAAGGTCAACGCACCCGCATACCAGGAAGTTTTAGAGCACTTCATGCTTCCTGCTGCTGACCAACTTTATGGAGATGCAGATTTCATTTTCCAACAGGACTTGGCACCTGCACACAGAGCCAAAGCAACCAGTACCTGGTTTAAGGAGCATGGTATCCCTGTTCTTAATTGGCCAGCAAACTCGCCTGACCTTAACCCCATAGAAAATCTATGGGGTTTTGTGAAGAGGAAGAAGCGATATGCCAGACCCAACAATGCAGAAGAGCTGAAGGCCACTATCAGAGCAACCTGGGCTCTCATAACACCTGAGCAGTGCCACAGACTGATCTCCTCATGCCACGCCGCATTGCTGCAGTAATTCAGGCAAAACCAGCCCCAACTAAGTATTGAGTGCTGGACATGCTCATACTTTTCATGCTCATACTTTTCAGTTGGCCAAGATTTCTAAAAATTCTTTCTTTGTATTGGTCTTAAGTAATATTTTAATTTTCTGAGATACTGAATTTGGGATTTTCCTTAGTTGCTTGTTATAATCATCAAAATTAAAAGAAATAAACATTTAAAATATGTCAGTCTGTGTGTAATGAATGAATATAATATACAAGTTTCACTTTTTGAATGGAATTAGTGAAATAAATCAACTTTTTGATGATATTCTAATTATATGACCAGCACCTGTATACTGTATTTTAATATTCCAAAATGTATCAATATACATTAAATGAGGCAAAATAGGATATAAACCTGCACATCAGAAATGAGCAGAACAAACATTTAAATACAAATAACAAGTGGTAAAACTGACAAGATCTAAAATGCAAATCCACATATACACACATTACCAAGCATCAAAAAATCAAAACATAAAAGAACATTTAAAAGATATTAAAACACATAAATACAATATGTACATATATCTATAATGTATATATATATACAATATATGTTCCAAGCATGCGGTGTAATGGCCTCCCCATGAGTGTGTGTGTGTGTGTGTGTGTGTGTGTGTGTGTGTGTGTGTGTGTGTGTGTGTCGGAGGGCGGAGCAGGAACGTGGGGGAGGTCGGGTCAGTCGGCCGTCCGTTCGGGGCGTGTATCAGCTCAGGTTTGAATGGAGACGGAAATATGCGAGTTTCTGTGAAGGAAAAAAAAACACACACACGGACGCGAAGTAGAGCCGCGGGCCAGAGCACATTCACATTCAATGATCCGGGGCTCTAAAACAACAAGAGGAGGGTTTACTCATCTGAAAACTGTGAGTTTATCCAGAAAACAGGATCTATTTCCCCTTTTTGTGTCGTGTGGATTATTGTTCTGGTGAAAAGAGATACAAAGACACGACAGAAAGTGTCGCTGCATGCATTACTGGGGATGCAGAGTCTCAATTTTACTTCCGTTTTGAAACATTAGTATCTCATTCGGATGGTTTTCTACCAGGTCAGTGTATTATATTCCGTCTGGTGTTGCATGATGCATATAAAGTTAAACAGTTGGCCGTGAATCCGTGTGGACTTTGCAATTAAACGCACGGGAACGGAGCGAAAGATTCGCTTTCATTGTTTTCTGTAAACTGGGCGTTTGGATGCGGGTTTGTTTCAGAGATTCTTTCGGACTCTTTGTGTTCAGATCCACAAAGAAAAGGTACAATAGATATATACTATAGTATAGCCAAGGACGTTTTATGTCTGCAATCTGTTTGTAAGCACAATTAACAGTTTTAAATTGAAAGAAAGTGTTTGTTTTGCTCTTTGGTCGTATCTCGATAAAGTGGTATTTAGTGTAATGATTCATTTTTTAGCGGCGAATCGATTCGTTTCATAAACCGTTTGAGTCACCCTCCCAGAAGCTTCGTATCTCTTACTTTTTTGTTGACCTAGTATTTAACTCTTTTAATTGTTATTTTGACATGTTTTGTGTTTATGTTTCCAACATGTCACCCGCCTTACGAAAATGTAGCGAATCGGTTCGACTGAATGATTGAAATGATCCGGTTCAATAGAACGATTCATTGTCCAATCGAGCATCGCTTGTGCTACTTATTCACGGGATGTTGTTGCATTTAGTGCGTATTTTAAGACAATGCAAGTAATGTGAAAGTGATATAAAACATTTCCACAACCCATAAATGTAACTTTGATAAATATTAATTTATTTTTATTTGTCTGCGTTTTCATCGAAACCGACCTCTAAATGCACTCTTTTTGCGTTTGAGCTTGATTTCAACCTTATGTGCATACATCAAACTATTTTTCATTTCAAACACGTTTTAAAAGTGATTTGTCACTGTATTTTGCTCTCAAGCAAAACCTCATCTAATGCTCGCACTAGATACCCTTTTATTTGGGTTTTGTTGTATACACTTAAACGTTACATGCATTCAGAACGTATACAAAAATCCATATATTTTTTCTGAATTTTGGTCGTTTACGTTGTATTTAGGTTACTGTGTCCCGTCGAGATGAAGGCCCGAAAGCCTCGGACTCTCGTAGGCGAGGCCGGCGCAGGTGTCGCTCATGTCATGCCGCGGTGATTGACGCCGCCAGTCCGAGGCTTTGAGGCCCGTGCGGTGCGATGAGCTCAGATGTCTCCTGTGCCGTCTCCTAGGAGACTGTAACCGGAGAACGCGATTGCAACACTCAATAGACGCTCATTTACAAACATTTTGACGTTACAATATGTTTTTAATCCTTCATAAACGAAAGTGCAGCTAAGTTGATATATTATGCTTCATTTAGTGCCTGGGATGTGTCTTGTGACACTTGAGCATGTGTGTTTGTTCAACTGTGATGTTGTTTAAATAGGTCAGATGAGACCTGGAATAATGAGTAACTGTATATCCAGGCAGAATACACACCTGGGACCGGTGTCTTCGTTCATAAATCACAGCTGCCACGCCTAACCTTCACACACATTTCTGCAGCTGCCGAACGCAACCGCACAGAATACCAGATGAACTTCTGAGGCTTTACAGTAAACCTAGCCCTGCTGTCCTGGATTCACATTCAGTTGCTATCTTGTAGGATGTAGACGCTTATGTTGGTATCATGGACCTCTTGAGATCTTGTAGCTGTGCAGATTAATTTTAGTTATGCACTATTGTTGTCAGGTATCATCTGTATTTCTGTGTATTATAATGCGGCGACATCCATTTTCTCTTCTAAAACTGGAGTATTCGCTATCTTGCCCATCCTGTTAGCTATTGGACATGACATAAAAATGATCAGCCGACATTTCTTGATATAGTGTATGTTTTTGTTTCAGATTCTTGCACTATCACACCTGTAGCTGAAGCGTTTATGAGCAGTTCCCACATAAACACGAAAGTATTGGCAGCTGTGTCCCAGGTGTGGTCACATTAGCCAAATTTAACAAGCATTGTCTATAGCACATCTCACACAAAAGTCACTTTCAGACCGTCCAGCTTTTCTTTTTGGTTAATGTGGTGAATTCGCCAGGCCAACTTGAACTGTTGAACTTGAAATCTGCGTGGGCATCTTTCGTCCTCACGTGAAATTCCCAATCGCGTGGATTCCGATTGAAAAAAACTGGATTTTGTTAAACGAAACGGCTGAAAATGTGACCCAAAAATATTAATTCCTCACCTTCATGACGTTCCAAATCCGTAAGACCTTCGTTCATCTTATTTCCCTTCATTGGCAGCTACGCAACCACCATGTTCAAGCCCTAGAAAGGGAGTACAGATGTGGCTCCAGTGGTTTAACTTTAATTCTATGAAGCTACACGAGAGCTTTTTTGCGCAAATAAAACGTACCACTTAATTTACAAAATATTAATCTCCAATGCACATTCATGGATGCGTGTGGTTGACCCGAGAACAGACGTTTCGTGAATGGGCGTCAGAGATTAGGCCTAATATTTTGTAAATAAAGTGGTAAATTTATGTTTTATTTGCGCAAACAAAGCACTTGTCACTTCACAAAATTGAGACTAAACTCCTGGAGTCACATGATTACTTTAATGCTGTCTTCACTACCTTTCTGGACCTTGAAATGTTGTATGCTGTAGATGTGTAGAAATGAAGGGACAGAAAGCTCTCAGGTTTCATCAGAGATGTTCATTTGTGTTCAGAAGATGAACGAAAGGGTTTGGATGGGTAGTTAATTTTTATTTTTGGGTGTACTGTCCCTTTAAGACTATGTGAATGTCTAATTGTGGGAATCTTGAGGAATTTTATGTTTTGGTTCACAATTCCACTTTTATGATTTCATATAATACAATTACAAATACAATTTCTATAATATAGGTCGTACTGGGTCAAAATTGTGTTCTTGAGAGAAAAAAAAAAGAAATGCAGATAAGTCGCATTAGTGTGTAAGTCACATTTATTCAGAAATAATGTAAAATTCTGGGTGTTCACAAACATTGCAGTTCCCCTCCACAAAAAAAACCTTCACATGTAATATAGAGAACAAAAACGAAGGGAGTACAGATGTGGCTCCAGTGGTTTAACCTTAATTTTATGAAGCTACACGAGAGCTTTTTTGCGCAAATAAAACGTACCACTTTATTTACAAAATATTAATCTCCAATGCACATTCATGGATGCGTGTGGTTGACCCGAGAACAGACGTTTCGTGAATGGGCGTCAGAGATTAGGCCTAATATTTTGTAAATAAAGTGGTAAATTTATGTTTTATTTGCGCAAACAAAGCACTTGTCACTTCACAAAATTGAGACTAAACTCCTGGAGTCACATGATTACTTTAATGCTGTCTTCGCTACCTTTCTGGACCTTGAAATGTTGTATGCTGTAGCTGTCAATGAAGGGACCGAAAGCTCTCAGGTTTCATCAGAGATGTTCATTTGTGTTCAGAAGATGAACGAAAGGGTTTGGATGGGTAGTTAATTTTCATTTTTGGGTGTACTGTCCCTTTAAGACACTTAACTATATGTGAATGTCTAATTGTGGGAATCTTGAGAAGTTTAATGTTTTGATTCACAATTCCACTTTTATGATTTCATGAAGAATTTCAATAATTTAGGTCGTACTGGGTCAAAATTGTGTTCTTGAGAGAGGAAAAAAAAGAAATGCAGATAAGTCGCATTAGTGTGTAAGTCACATTTATTCAGAAATAATGTAAAATTCTGGGTGTTCACAAACATTGCAGTTCCCCTCCACAAAAAAAACCTTCAAATGTAATATACAGAACAAAAACGAATAATATTGTGTAAAATAAACACACATTATAGTGATATATTCCTTATAGATCAAGCTTACATTAATTACTGGAGTGTGAAAATGTGCTTTTATAAATAACTTATGTATGCATTAACCGATATTATCTTCATGACCTGAATCGAAAAACAAGAAAGATTGGTTTGTGATTTGTCTTAGCAACACAATAACTGATACGTTGTGTGTGTGTGTGTGTGTGTGTGTGTGTGTGTGTGTGTGTGTGTGTGTGTGTGTGTGTGTGTGTGTGTGTGTGTGTGTGTGTGTGTGTGTGTGTGTGTGTGTGTGTGTGTGTGTGTGTGTGTGTGTGTGTGTGTGTGTGTGTGTGTGTGTGTGTGTGTGAAAGCGTTTGAAACATGAGCAGTTGGGTCCCCGGCTCTACTTGATTCCCAGAGTGTTCCTGAAGGGCAGCGAGCGAGAGAAGAGCCTCAGACTGATGGGTGACACATGCTCCGAATCCGTCCTGGACAAATGGTGTCTTATCAGCTCTGTAAACAACTCCTGACGGCCCACACACACTCAGCGTGTGTGTTTGTGCTTGAAGAAACGCTGTCTGTCTCAGGCCGTCTCACATGAGTCTTGTTAGGAGACAGAAATGTGAGCGAGAGGAGCAAAAATAGACGCCACAGTGCCGCCTCTAATTTAGATAATCGAATTGAGCCGTTACTTAAGAACGAGCAAAACAACCCGGCACAGAACCATGCAGGAATAGACCGGTGTTTCCGAAAACTGCTTTAAATTTCATACTTTCATAAAAGGGTGTACGTGTAAAGGTCACGCGGCCATAGAAACAGACCCCCCTCCTGACCCATCACACTCATACCCTCACATTCATTCCCATAGTAACAGCCAAGCTCAGTTGCTGTGGAGATGACAGGCGATGGCTGGGGAATGTGTGTGTGTGTGTGTGTGTGTGTGTGTTGAGTAATGGGGTTTTTATGGAGATGCTGAGCTCCTTATGCCGGACGCTTCGCTTAGTTACAACGTGTTTTTGATGTTCTGGAAGCACCACAGAAGTGTGTTAATGACACCTGTTCGTCTCGTTTCATACTTTTAAGTCGTGTAAAAAATGATTAGAAATGCGGTTATGCGTGTGTGTATTCCTGTGAGATGTTCGAGCACAATGGGCATCATTCATGACATGAGCAGAACGAATTTCTGTGTTGCCGAAATAGTTGCGCTTAATTGAATGAGGCGATTTCGGTGAGAATCATTTAAGACGATTTCCACAGCCCGTGTTTTAAGAATGAGGCTCTGCGATTTTACACAAAGGTCAGATGTGGGGTTTCGGGTTTATGTGTTTAAATTAGGGCTGGAAAATATGATATGTGATAAGATCGCACACTAAAAAGAAAGTCTAGTAATCTGTACTATTCACATACTATGCCTTTTTTTACTCAGAAAACCCAAGTTTAGATGAATTGAGTGCCATTTTGTCAAAAAAAATAAAATAATTGAGGCATGGGGACTTTCACTCGTTTTGCAGTTATTTATCTTAGTTTGCATTCACTCATTTCCCAAAGTCATCTTGAATGTTGAATTGTCAAAACAACTGAAAAAATGGAAAGAAAATCTCATAAGCGGACTTTATAAATTGATGTTTTTGTTTGAAGTCACCATTATGGAGATCAGTGTTCTCTTTGGTTGGGCTCTTGAACTTCATTTATATTATTATAATTCTCTTCCTTTTGATGTCGCGATGCAAGATGAAATCACAAATGTTTGATTCCAAAAGGAAGGGTATATATTTATATAGACGCCAATCAGTCATAACATTATGACCACTGACAGGTGAACTGAATTTTGTCCACAGAGTTGATGTGTTAGAAGCAGGAAAAATGGCCAAGCGTAAGGATTTGAGCAAGTTTGACAAGGGCCAGATTGTGATGGCTAGACGACTGGGTCAGAGCATCTCCAAAACTGCAGCTCTTGACAGAGTCGGCCACAGGGTCATGGGCGGCCGAGGCTCATTGATGCACGTGGGGAGCGAAGGCTGGGCCGTGTGGTCCCATCAAACAGACGAGCTACTGGAGCTCAAACTGCTCAAGAAGTTAATGCTGGTTCTGATAGAAAGGTGTCAGAAAACACAGAGCATCTCAGTTTGATTCCATGACCCTGTCGCCGGTTCACCACCAGTCCTTCCTTGTAGCACTTTTGATAGATACTGACCACTGCAGACAGGGAAACAAGAGCTGCAGTTTTATTTATAGTAAATTATCAAGTACTCAGTACAAAATACTATTTCTATTTCACTTTCACTAATTGTCGTTTTAAGGCATTCGGTTTGCATGCTTTTTTTTTAAGTAAGTCTAACTAATTCGATTTTATAGTGTAGGATCTTTTTAGAAACCAAAATACAAATATAATCGAGGCGCTTCGTTGTTTTGGCGCTAAATTGTCTGCTAATTTTTCTATAGCTATGTTTCCATTCAGAGTTGCAAATTTTAACTTGCAATTTGGAATTTGCAGTTTGCAACTTGGAATATGGCATAAAACATTTGTGGATAAAGCAGTTTCCATCTCATTTGTTCAAGGGAACAAAATCATCACTTCCTTGCAAATAGATGCACAATATCTGTAGTAAAAATGGAAGTTGCGAAACGCTGTCATGTTCTCTTGTTTTGGGATGCTGGAGTTTGTGAACAGTCGTTTTTTAAGTGATACCCCAAAATGTGCATGAAAATAGGCGATGGAAACGGCTTCTCTTATCTGCATCAACCTAAAACTTTGACTTTTTGTATTAAAGTTTGATTATTGCAATCTGTGGCTATTATAATTATTAATTTATTTTTAATGCACTGTCAAGAACCCCAACACAGTGTTTCAGGATTGAAGTGAACCTATAGTTTCAAGAGTTCTAATGTGAAGTATTTGGTAATCTGCTGCAGGTCCGTCCCCTCCTCTCCGCCCGCCTCCAAGATAGATTCTCTCAGGAGTAAGGTGGAACTGCTGAAGTTGCCATTGTCTCTGTCGTCCAAATCCATCTCGGAGCGCAAGAGTCAGCTGGGCGGAACCACCGAACGCTCCAGGGGCGGAGCTGGGGCCCATAAACCCCGCCCACCGGCCCCAGACATGGACAACGAGTCGCAGTACTCGGGCTACTCCTACAAGTCTTCCCATTCACGCAGCTCTCGCAAGCACAGGTACACGCAGACGCCATACTCTTTTCAAATCTACATGTTAGTCTGTGAAATTACCATTCACTGCCATGATAACGCTTGGAAGAGCCAGGCCATATTTAATATAACTCTGATTGTGTTCGTCTGATAGAAGAAAGTAGATTTCAGTGGGATCAAATTTTGATAATGGATCAAATCCTTATTTAACGCAAAAAATATCTACAGCACATCAGGATAAATATATCGTTATCGTAAAATAGAATGAAAAATAAAATGTTGGTAATTTCGCCACCCCTAGCTTCATCAGAGGCTTCTCTCCTCCTTTGCCGTGTGAAGGCGCTTCAGTGGCTGGCTCTGAAGGCCGGTGCTGTATGATCTGTAACCTGTGGTTTGTCCCGTTGGTGTTTAGGGACCGGAGGGACAGACATCGCTCTAAGAGCAGAGACAGCAGCAGCCGAGGAGACAAGTCTGTCACCATCCAGGCTCCCGGAGAGCCCCTGCTGGACGCAGAGTCCACCCGCGGAGACGAGCGGGTCAGTGCATGCTACACATTACTGACAATACAGTAACATCAGCACACATCAAATCTACAGGAAACACGGATTTATGTGGCTTTTCCACCAGCCATAGTGTACATTTGATCTATTTCTTTCTTTATTTTTTCTCTGTGTATTATTTTTCTACAGCACTTTGGTAATGTTGTTGATTTTAATGGTGCTCAAATGTTATTGTTCATAAAACAGGCTTTTCTTCATACCAAATATAATTTCTTGTTTTGGTGATTTGAAGTGTTTTTGCATGTGCTGGATGGAGATCTGTAGCAGTTTAGCACCAAAACGGACAAAAAGTGCAATAAAGTACCATAACATCAGTCCATGTGACTATTTATTCATATTCTGAATTTGCTCAATTTTCAGCTGTGATATTTATTATTTTAGTTCAAGTTTTATTTTAAGTTTAAAGCTACACTGTGTGATATTTTCCCCCATCTTGTGGTGAAAAGGTATATGACCATCCAGTGACTTTTAGTTTCTGTTCCTCTCAATTCCGATTTCGTTTCAACTCCTACGGTGGCCGATTTAGTCCAAGATTAACATGGCTTCCAGTTCGACCTCGTCCACATTCGACACGGTGCCTGTGGGATATTCTGTGCGCAGTGGGATGGTTGGAACTCAACTGGCCTAATTATTCGGCTAGAAAGAACTGCAGCTAATCCAGAGTGAACTTTGATGATAGTAATGTTTATTCAGTCATCCAATTGCAAGGCATAAACAGGTTTGCGTGGATGTACATAAATGTGGTTTCTGTGAGAGAACAAATAAGGATGGTTAATATATATGATAATGACATGACAGAAGATACACAGTTAAGAACTGTATAACTATACTTATAAGTTACATTTGAATAATGTAACCGTAAACCAGAGCTTATTGTACCATATATAGGCGCTAAATGCAGCTGCATTAAAAGGAGCGGAGCTGCCGCTGCTAACAAGCGGTGTCCGGTTACAAAAGTGTGTGCGCCGCTTTAACGTTAGCACTGCAGTGCGCTCTGTATAACAATTGTTAATATGCCGATCAGACCTGATACATATTTCCATCAACATACATTACAAGCAAATATTTTCTATAAACGAATAAACATTGTTGATAACAAAATAACTGAATGATTATTCAAATAGGTGAGCATTACGCTATTGTATGTTGACACAAAAATACTTCTGAGGTGACATCAACTGAATTACGCGATGACACACTCTGACACACATCTACAATGACAATAACTATTATTACTTACGGAGTTATTAACGCACAGAAATACCACACAAGGAAAAACAGACTTTTGAGGAATAAACAAGCCAGGAAAACTCCGTATAACTCTGTTACTGGAGCTGCTGAGATGAAAACTCTCTGCGCATGCACCAGACAAGTCTGAACAAGTTGACGCGCACATGCGCGAGGCGGAGAATTTTGAACGCGAAAGGCGAAGCTTGAATTTACGGGTATGTCCCTCTTTGGCTAATGTACTTTCAAGATGGAGGGGCAACATGGCGACCACCGTTAGATCCCATTACCTTATCTATTTTCAATGGCATATTATAAACTTACGAGAATACTTTATTACTTGAAAGAAGTAAATATACATTAATGAGCACATATATTTTTGAAAGAACTAAGTGTTTTTAGCTAAGAATAGACAAAAAAAGTTAGACAGTGTAGCTTTAAGGGTGCTTTCACACCTACCTTGTTTGGTCTGGATTTTCAGACTTTTCAGTCCGAATCAAAATTACAGGTGTGAGACCTCCCCCGTACAACATATCCGGATCAAACTGAACAAAGTTTCGGTTCGTTTCTAGTGTGAAAACATTTTCTGTATGGTTCAGACTTTCAGAGCATTTACAGGAAGTTCCTGTTTATTTTTAATATTATAATGTTATTTTCATCTAGGCTACATTGATTATGAAAAGTGAAATGATGGTCAGAAATGATTTTGAAAGAAATTTTGTATGATTTTGCTTAAAAAGCCTTTCTTTAATGTGCATTTCGTTTTGTATAAAATTGTATCTTAATTTTAATCAACGTTTAATCAGATAATTGGCTGGATTTAATAAATAAGAAGCAAATAGTCTATAGCAGACAATAATCGCGGGAGCGATCACATGCTTTACACATGAACTGGAGCTCAAATAAACCCAAACTCAGCAGCTACTCGTCTCACAAACATGAGATATATGTGTATATAAAGCTTGAAATGTCCACTTTTAAATGTAACGAAAAGAAAATAGTCCAGCAATGCGCACTGTTCAATAGTGGCAACGATATGCGTCCGTTCATTCACTCTTGTCAAAGACGCTGACGTCAGACGCACGTCCGTTTACAAACTAATCACAGTCCAGATGCAGCTCACATAGATGAAGACGAGTGGACGCAAGTGTGTCATGTTCAGTTCTTTAGTGCACTCGCATAATTGCAATGTGAAACCAAACCAAAACTAACCGAATGTATAAAATGAATCAAAACATGAACTTCAGTTCTGACCTTCAGGTGTGAAAACGCCCTTAGTCTTATTTTTATTAAAATATATATATATTTAGCTCAGTTTGTTGGTGGATACATATCCAATTTTAGTTTTAAATTAAGGTTTTCTGCGATTTATTGAATGATTTAAAAAAAAAAAAAAAAAAAATATATATATATATATATATATATATATATATATATATATATTTAGTTAACAATAACAACACCGCATGTAACTCATTCTTGTGTTATTGTAATTGTATTATGTTTATTTTTTTTAATGGTCTTTTATTTTCTTAGTTTGTTCAGTTGTTTAATTGAGTAATTGCTTGTCTTTTTTATCACATTTTAGGTTTAATTTATTTTTATTTTATATATATTCTTAACAGTTTTTTTACAAACATAAAACGGATTGAAATCTCACATATACTTTTTTTAAAAATATAATTAATGATAATACTTTTATACAAGTTAACAACTTCTAGTTGTAAATAAAATACCTTTCTAGTATTTCAGTTTTATTTCCGCTGTATTTCACAGAATGTTTAGTTTGTTGTAGTTAACGATATTAAGCAGACTGTGTGTATTTCCTGTCAGGATGATAACTGGGGCGAGACCACCACCGTAGTGACCGGGACGTCTGAGCACAGCGTCTCCAATGAGGACCTCACGCGTGCGTCTAAAGAGCTGGAGGACTCCTCGCCCCTGGAGTGCCGTCGTTTCGCCGGGCCCGTCCTGAGCGGTATTTTGGGTCTGTTTGCGCTCCTGACGCCGCTGGCCTTCCTCCTGCTGCCTCAGCTGCTGTGGCGTGACTCTCTGGAGCCCTGCGGGACGCCGTGCGAAGGCCTGTACGTCTCTCTGGCCTTCAAGCTGCTGGTCCTCCTCATCTCGTCCTGGGCTCTGTTCCTGCGGCCCCCGCGGGCCACGCTCCCGCGCTTCTTCGTCTTCCGCTGCCTGCTGATGGCGCTGGTCTTCCTCTTCGTGGCGTCCTACTGGCTCTTCTACGGCGTGAGGGTGCTGGAGCCCAGGGAGCGCGACTACAGGGGCATCGTGGGATACGCCGTCTCGCTGGTGGACGCGCTGCTGTTCATTCAGTATTTGGCGCTCGTGCTCCTGGAGGTCAGGCACCTCAGGCCGGCCTTCTGCCTCAAAGTGGTCCGCACCACCGATGGAGCCAGCCGCTTCTACAACGTGGGTCACCTCAGGTGAGAGCGCCAGCCCAGTTCAGCTCATGATGATGAGACAGCTCTGATGTAGCTCAATGCTAAGGGCTTCATGACAACACAGTAGCTTAAATTAGGGCAGTTGATTTAACGGGTTAACTAGCTTGATTAATTACGGTATAAAAATAACAGACCTACGTAGGTCATCTTACATTTCATACAGTTGATGAAAAGCAACAGTTTCCTGCATGATGATGTCTATAGAATGACTAAGTATGACTAAAATCAAGATACTGGGACAGAAATGCCCCTGCTTGAGTTTGTCTCATATTTACGTCATGATATAGTTAAGCAATATCACACCAGTTCTGTTTTCTTGTCCAGAACAGAAATGATTTGTCACAATTAGGGTTGTGTACCGAAACACGGTGCCAATATGGCACCGGTACTTATATAACCGGTATGTACCGGACCGAATCAGAACGCAGATTTCGGTTCCTCATCTCGGTGCCAAAATTCAAACATGCTTTCGCACTTTGGCTGAGCCAGAGACAGACGCTCAGCGCTCGTCACATCACAACTCATGACAACTATTCAGTGTTTTCAACCACATCATGTTTATTTCAGGTTTCAGACATTTAAATGCTCATAAGTAGGCTACTAGCAAAAAACACACACTGATGTCTATGAAAGCGGCAATGACAATCCTTTCAGACGGTTATAATTTGACTAACGTTACGTGTTTTATTCACATCAGATACATGCACATTATAAAGTAACTATATCGTTTACTCTATTCTTCTTCCAGTTCACTGGTCACTGACTTTCATGTATTTCGTAAGACGAGAATGAACTCAAGTGTTGTAAATCCGACAGATCCGATTCTGAGGCATAAACTAACATGGCGCCGCCCATTGCGCTTCATAGATCAACTAACACACATTCACTCACACATTTGAACATCAGATAGTTCGTGACACAGTTAAGAAGTTTGTGAATATTTTGAATAAAAAGAAAAAACGAAATAAACCCGATACAGCTGAGCTGTCAGCGCTATTGCGGCTGCTGTGTGTCATGTGAGAAACATGACGCGTCACCATGGAAACATTAAGGCGATGCGTTCTAAAATATTTAGCCAGCGAATATGATCATATTTCAAAATAAAGCTGAAGCTGGAAGCTGGTTTGTAGCAGAGCAAGAATACAGACGACTGCTGATATAACTGTAACTGTTATTTAGAGTTATATTAGGCCTGTTGGAGTTGGGTTAGGTTTTACTGTGAATTTGTAAATAAGTAAATTGTGTTTTGTATTTATTTATATTCATACATTTAAGTATACATTAAACTTTTAATAAATGGTTCAATTTAAATAAAAAATAAAAAGTCATTTAATGTCATCCACCCCGTTTTGTGGCCTTTAAAAAAAAAAAAAAAAGTATCGTTTTAGGCACCGGAACCGTTTTAAAAGTATCGGTTTTGGCACCGGAATCGGAAAACCCAAACGATACCCAACCCTAGTCATAATCATGCAGCCTCACCCTCAAGCCATCCTAGGTGTGTATGACCTTATTCTTTCAGCCAAACACCGAGTTAAATGCTTTGTAAGTCCAAGCTTTATAATGGCGTGCCAGGGCCAGTCGTGTTTCCACTGTCACTTCCGGGGCTTGATTGTGGGGTTTACTGGCCCGCCGAATACTTTGGTCCAAAGCGGGCCAGCTCGGGTTAGAGGAGTGATCATGAACAAAGGCTAGAGAGTTTGGAGACGGCAGTGTGGGCGAGGATGATTTCATACACCAGCATTAAAGACTTTTAAGGCCATTTTTAGCTCAACTCACTTTCGGACAGCAGCGAGGGTTTGTATATCTTCTGTTTGTGGTCCGATGTGGATTCTGATAGACTGGGTAAACCCAGCGAGATCTGCCGGTGATTTGGCCCAAACCTGTACATATTTCTATCCTGCTTCTGTTACAAATCTGCGGGGACCAAACACAAACCGGCTTATCCACCTGGCGTGTTAAACATGATGACGGATAGAGAAGCGATGGGTCATTGCCTGTTGATCACGTCTCTTGTGCTCTGATTGGTTGAAGGACTATCCAATTGCGTACAGAGTCATCTGAACTATGCCCGTTGATCACGCCTCTTGTGCAGTTGAATATACAGAGCAGACTCCCCAGACTAATGTTCAATCTTAAATTGAGCTTGGTCTGGTGACCGCTAGACAAGATTCTGACCACTGTATAAAGGCAGAAATACTGATGCAAAAGACTACACGTACTAGGGCTGGGCGATATGGCCAAAAAAATCATATCTCAGTATTTTTTGGTGGAATGGCGATACAGGTAGGGATGGCTCGATACCACAATCTAATACCGAAGTACCGATATTAAATCGATACCATACTGAATTTGGAGCATAATTTAACTCACTCTCGCAAGCTTGGGGTTTATAAAGCAGGAAATTACCGCAAATGTTTATTATTAAAATTAATCAACAAAGACATCACATCAAATCAGGCATTTGGAAACTTTCTTGTGAGAAGTAATTTCAGCAATACTGCGCGTCTCCCTTCTCTAGCTGTCAAAATTGCTTCTTCAAAAGACATCGCACCTGCACTATAAAAGCAATCTGCGCTCTCAGATTCAACACTTTCGCTTTCGTTGCGGGACAGCTGATGGAAATCACTGCCCACGTCTGTTTAAACCTCGCCAATCTGAACATGCAAGCGATTGTATAGCATTTCATAATACATGGGATAGGAGCTCTTTGAGAGAGTTTTCTTTGCGCTCGTACCAACACCATGCACACAAGCCTAAAGAGCTCGCACATTCCAAAATAAGTTGTTTTTCCTTAGTCAAATACACACAAAATGATGTCAAAAATGTCCATCTTCAGTGAGCACTCACATAAACGCAGTTGGTCATGTCTTACGCGGATGTAAATAGTATGCGTGCAAATATTATGAAATCTAAACGTGATTGGTTGAAATCAAACGCTGGAGATTTTGTTATATTTAAACGATACGATCTTATGTATGTGTGTTGATCAGTGTTTAAAGAAAATAAATGTCTAAATTAGATCGTTTGAAAGGTTTGATGGTGCAATTTCAGCAGCGAAAATAGTTCCAAACAAATATCACAGCAGAACCTTATCTCACAGCAACAGTGTGTGTTAGTGAATGATTCAGCGTTTTAATGAATCGACTTAAATGACTCTCTCATTAAGACGGTCACAGCGCCACCTACTGGTGGTTTAGTTTCATCTTTCCAACATTTCTTATTTGTATATTCAAAAATATTTAAAATAATCTCATAACATTATTAAATGCAGTTGTCATTTTTCAGTGTAAATGATTTAATTTGATTGGTAACAGCCTATAGAGTCTTATTCTAATTTAATTTATAGATCAAATTTAAGAATATAAAAGGAAAGCTGAAGCATAACCTAAATTTAATAAGATTATGGAAAAATGCCCTTTATAAAAATGTACAAATATCACAAATATGCATATTTAAATATGTCAAAGCTGATTAAACACTGGTGAGAATATTGCTTCATTATAGATTATATTTACAAAAAAAAAAATTAAAGTCCGGACAAGCAAATGTTTTACTCGGGACAAGTGAATGACAGATTTACTTGTCTGAAGGACAAGCGTGTGAACAGGCTTAATGTCAAGCCCTGAAATGCAAGTTATGCACTGTCGGTCTCGTCTCTTTATACCGGACTGTCTGATTATATCCATTAGGCTTGCTACGATAGTCGATAGTGTTGCCGGTGTTACCGGTGTCCAGACTCAACACCGCTTACATCACTTGCCCACCGTATTTTTGATTTATTTTATAGTAATAAAATAATTTAGTTCAGTTAGAGAACAGACAATGCAAATAAAAACTGAACGTATCTGCTTAATAAAGCAGGATCCGACCGTGATTCTCGGCAGCGGCAGGAGTCATTCATCAGATTTAAGAGTGAGGAGCTGACTGAGATCGCGGAAGATTTGGTTTCAAAGAGAAACGTAAAAGCGCCTATTTAAGGGAGTTTGTCATCTGTTTTGTTGTTGTGTTTTTCATTAAAAATAGTAGGCTAATGAACCCACAATTCAAGCAACCCGCAGCCGAATTGGCGTTAATTCAAAACCGAAAGTAAAATGTGCACGGCCGCACAGAGCGCGCATTGTTTACTTTCGCCTGGCTCCGCAGTGCGAGACTCCGCTGACTGCGCGCATTTATTTTGGCCGCGCGCACCGAGTATAAACAAGGCTTTACGGACGAACTGTTATTCATTCATGGCGTGCATCTCAATCATAGACTGATCAATGCTTGATCAGTGCCCTGACTACTGAACTAGGGAACTGATTGAGACGCGCGCATTTACAGACGAGCTGTCATTCACGGTGTGCGCGCACTGGCGCATTTTCAGTTCAGAGCGGTCGTGTGCATGTTACTTTCGGTTAGATAGAATTAGTGATTTAAAAGACTCCGCCGGTATTACCGGTGTTGTCACACATCAATTAAAGGCCTTCTGAAGTGAAGCCCTGTGTTTGTGTAAGAAACTAGGGAAGCACCGGTTGTTGTTTTTTTTTTTTTTTTCTGCCGATTTTTCCGGAAGTGCGCCCGCATGCACATACGCCTATATATTGCAATGATTCGCGAACGAAAACAGACTAACTTGTGACAAAGCTGAAATATTTCTTTTTGTAGCCTAAAGAAGAACATACGCCTATATTGCAATCATTCGGGAACATGTCACTTGTGTGTTACAAACGTAAACTGGAGAACTGAGGGAAAAGACGGGGAATGGAGAGCCGCTTTCCTGCGCGAGCTGAAGTTGCGCGAGCTTACCTCTCTGCGCCTGCTCAAGTGTAGATAGTGAGCGTTTGTTCAGCATAGCTTCTCACGTGTTGGATCAGACGAGAACCAAACAGACTAACTTGTGACAAAGCCGAAATACTACTTTTTGTAGCCTAAAGAAGAACATGCATGCACTTTTGAAATGAAATACTATCAGTTCTGTAGCCTATAGGATGATCATTTTTATTTTACCTTAAAATTACATTGACTTAATTTGATTTAAAAAGTATCCGCTGTAGCATCTTAGTTTTTTTCGTTGCACTAAACATTATTTGATTTAACATTTTGGAACAATTATATTGGCCTACTTTGGTTTTATTTAATTTCACTGGTAAAGACTTTTTTCCTTTACACTGAATTTAAAAACAAATGCTGATTTAAGTAACATCTTTGCTTGGATTGCAGAATATGCAGTTGTTGCCTTTAATTTCACCTTTCAGACTTTTAATTTCCAATTCAATTTCCCGTTAATTTCAGATTGCGGACATGTTTTCATTAGCCAAAAGCCAATTTAGCCTGTTAAATACCAAATAAACACCTTGTTCATGTATACTTTCATTCTTTTATTGTGTAAAAAAAAAATCAGAATCGGCCAGTTTTCTTGAAAAGAATCGGTATCGGAATCGGCCATGTCAAATCATGATCGGTGCATCACTATAAGAAACACATCCGCATGTATAACTTTATAAACTATAATCACTGGCTTCCGCTAACGGCCGTCTGCGAGTCTAGTAATGAACTCAGTGCCGCGCTTCACTCTGAAATACAGCACACGTTTATATATTCATAGCCTTAGTGGTTTGATAGTCAGACTAAGCCATATAGCAATATTGGTTTTATTTCAGTGAATCATGTAGCTCTAGAATAAAGTGATGATAATGGTGTGTGTGTGTGTGTGTGTGTGTGTGTGTGTGTGTGTGTGTGTGTTCTCAGTATCCAGCGAGCAGCGGTGTGGGTTCTGGATCACTACTACACTGATTTCCCAGTCTACAACCCTGCCTTACTCAATCTACCCAAGTCCATCCTGTCTAAAAAGATGTCTGGATTCAAAGTCTACTCCCTGGGAGAAGGTACGCGGCCGCTTTGTCCTGGGCTTTCTGCATTTCTCTCATCCTGGCTTGTCTGCTCTGTTACTTCCCAAAGTGTTTTGGTTCTGACTTGTCCTGGGGCCGGTTGCATAAACCGTTAAGACTAGTCTTACAAGTTAGACATACATTTTTTTTTCTTTCAGACTGTTCATAACTTTTTTAAGTCAGTTACATAAAAACATCGACTAGCCTAATTTGATACGAAAAGTAAGACTGGCTCATACTAGATCTTAAGACACTGTTTTAACATAATGGCCCCTGGGCTTTCTCCATGTCCCCTGCATGGCTCTCATCCTGGCTTGTGTCTGCTCTGTTACTTCCCAAAGTGTTTTGTTTCTGACTTGTTTTGGCTCCCCAGAGAACAGCACCAATAACTCGACGGGTCAGTCTCGTGCGATGATCGCGGCCGCCGCCCGCAGGAGAGACAACTCTCATAACGAATACTACTACGAGGAGGCGGAGATGGACCGCCGGGTCCGCAAGCGCAAGGCCAGGTCAGAGTCCCGGAAACCCTTGGGAAGGTGTAGGTGTTGGCTCTGGTGTCTGTGGAGAAGGTTTGCTCATAGTTGTTTCCTCCTCCAGGCTGGTGGTGGCGGTAGAGGAGGCGTTCACTCATATCAAGCGGCTCCAGGATGACGAGGCGGCGGCGTCGCCCAAGCACCCGCGGGAGGTGATGGACCCCCGAGAGGCGGCCCAGGCCATCTTCGCCCCCATGGCTCGGGCCATGCAGAAGTACCTGCGCACCACGCGCCAGCAGCCCTACCACAGCATGGAGAGCATCATCGCCCACCTGCAGTTCTGCATCACTCACAACATGACGCCCAAGGTGATTCAGCACCACACACACACACTCATGTTTGTTTTTGTGAAATGTGAGGACATTTTATAGGCGTAATGGTTTTTATACAGTACAAACCGTATTTTCTATCCCCTTACACTGACCCTGCCCCTAAACCTACCCATCACACACACACACACACACACACACACAAACACACACACACACACACACACACACACACACACACACACACACACACACACACACACACACACACACACACACACACACACACACACACACACACACACACACACACACACACACACACACACACACACACACACACACACACAAACACAAACTGCCCCTGCCCCTAAACCTAGCCCTCACAGGAGACTGTGCAGTTTACTTTCTGTGAAAAAAAAAACGAATTCTGTGTGATTTTATAAGCATTTTGAAAAGTGAGGACATGGGGAACGTCCTCATATTTCACCCTCTTTTTGTAATACCTGTGTCATTATACACATTTGTGTCCTGATATTTCACAAAAAAATGCCCACACACACACACACACACACACACACACACACACACTTCTGGACGGTGTATGATGCATGCGATACCCAGACCACTTCAGGTCCCCAGTGTTTGCATTATATGAGCAGAGTTCCCTGAGGACTGCATCTCACAGGTGTCAACATGACCTGACTATGCTAGTGTGACGAATGATCCGGATTTAACATTCATATGATTTTTCTGCATATTTTAGTTTTCTCCTTATTTTAGTTAAAAAAATTTAACTGCCATTTTTGCACAAAATTGGATTTAAATGCAAAATAACTCATAACTACAATGTATGAAGTATACTACTGAAAAAATTACTCAAATATCAATATATTGTTCAGCATTTCAAAGGAAATGGCTTGATTTGATTGACCCCCCCCAAAAAAAAATCTACATTATTTTTTGTTTATAAAAAAACATTATAAATTATTTTAAAATCATACAATTAAAATAAAATGCATATAAAAATATAGTTTTTTATTTTGATAAATTTTTAAAATACATTCCCAATTTTTCCAATTAATTCATGTATTTATATCATTATCTGTTTTTAATATTATAAAAAATAAAATTAAATAACATTTTAAAATATAAAAAGATGGTTATTAAATTAAAATGTTTTTAATATTTTTAAACTAATCATTGTGATGAATTAAAATGAATAAATAATAAATTCACATTTTTTAAAATAAAAATGTATTTATATCATTATTATAATTCAACTTTTTTTATTTAAAAATATTATTGAATTAATTTGTTTTATAATTTTAAAAACAGATCATATAAATACATACATTAATTGAAAAAATGTGAATTTATTATTTTTAAAATGTATCAAAATGATTAGTTTAAATAAAATAAAAAAATGTATATGCATTTTATTTTAATTGTATTTTGTTTTAAATTGTAATTGTTGTCTGTTTTAATTGTAATAGTTTTAAAACAATTTAAAATGTTTTTTTATAATTGTATAGTTGTTTGTTTTAATTGTAATTGTTTTAAAACAATTTATAATGTTTTTTTATAAACAAAAAATAATTTTAAAATCATACAATTAAAATAAAATGCATATAAAAATATTGTTTTTTATTTAATCATATAAAAATATACATTAATTGAAAAAATTTGAATTTATTATGCATTTATATTATCTGTTTTTAAAATTATACAAAAATTAAATTAAAGAATATTTTAAAATCTAAAAAGAGTTTAATGAATTAATAAATAATATATTTTCAATTAATTTAAAATTAAATATTTAAATAAATATATAGTTTAATTAAATTAAAATGTTTTTTAAATCATTTTGATAAATGTAATTGCATAAATGAATAATAAATGTATATGCATTTATATTATCTGTTTATTATTTTACAAAAATTAAATTAACTAAATAAAAAAAAAAATTATATTTTAAAATATTCTTTATTTTAATTTGTATCTATTTAAATGAATGAATAAATTGTCATTTTTCATGTTATTTTAATTAGCATGTTGTCAGTAGACAAACGACAAGGGCAGCTGGTCATTTAATTAAGTTAAATAAATGTTAATCTACGTGTGTATATGATGGAGATGGTGTTCACTTTTTGTTGAGGAAATATTTTGAATATTTCATGTTTTGCACCATTTTGACCTGACAATGCTAGTGTGACGAATGATCCGGACGTAACATTCATATGATTTTTCTGCATATTTTAGTTTTCTCCTTATTTTAGTTTAATTTTTTTAACTGCCATTTTTGCACAAATCGGATTTAAATGCAAAATAACTCATAACTACAATGTATGAAGTATACTACTGAAAATATTACTCAAATATCAATATATTGTTCAGCATTTCAAAGGAAATGGCTTGATTTGATTGACCCCCCCCAAAAATCAACATTATTTTTTGTTTATAAAAAAACATTATAAATTATTTTAAAATCATACAATTAAAATAAAATGGATATAAAAATATAGTTTATTTAAACTAATCATTTTGATAAATTTTTAAAATACATTCCCAATTTTTCCAATTAATTCATGTATTTATATCATTATCTGTTTTTAATATTATAAAAAATAAAATTAAATAACATTTTAAAATATAAAAAGATGGTTATTAAATTAAAATGTTTTTAATATTTTTAAACTAATCATTGTGATGAATTAAAATGAATAAATAATAAATTCACATTTTTTAAAATAAATATGTATTTATATCATTATTATAATTCAACTTTTTTATTTTAAAATATTATTGAATTAATTTGTTTTATAATTTTAAAAACAATCATATAAATACATACATTAATTGAAAAAATGTGAATTTATTATTTTTAAAATGTATCAAAATGATTAGTTTAAATAAAATAAAAAAATGTATATGCATTTTATTTTAATTGTATGATTTTAAAACAATTTATAATGGTTTTTTATAAACAAAAAATAATTTTTAAATCATACAATTAAAATAAAATGCATATAAAAATATTGTTTTTTATTTAATCATATAAAAATATACATTAATTGAAAAAATTTGAATTTATTATGTATTTATATTATCTGTTTTTAAAATTATACAAAAATTAAATTAAAGAATATTTTAAAATCTAAAAAGAGTTTAATGAATTAATAAATAATATATTTTCAATTAATTTAAAATTAAATATTTAAATAAATATATAGTTTAATTAAATTAAAATGTTTTTTAAATCATTTTGATAAATGTAATTGCATAAATGAATAATAAATGTATATGCATTTATATTATCTGTTTATTATTTTACAAAAATTAAATTAACTAAATAAAAAATATTTTTATATTTTAAAATATTCTTTATTTTAATTTGTATCTATTTAAATGAATTAATAAATTGTTATTTTAATTAGCATGTTGTCAGTAGACAAACGACAAGGGCAGCTGGTCATTTAATTAAGTTATATAAATGTTAATCTACGTGTGTATATGATGGATATGGTGTTCACTTTTTGTTAAGGAAAAGTCTATATTTTGAATATTTCATGTTTTGCACCATTTTGAATCATCTTTTGATTACTTTAAATGTGGTGTAAGAGTTTTAAGTAAATCCAAGTATTCCAGTGCAAAGAACTGTCCATTTATCTGAAGGCTGTCACTGTCCCGCCGGTGTTTAACCCTCCCTCCGCCCCTCAGGCGTTCCTGGAGCGGTACCTGTCCCCGGGCCCCACCATGCAGTACCAGCGTGAGAACGGCAGGGGGCGGCAGTGGACTCTGGTGAGCGAGGAGCCCGTGACGTCAGCGCTGCGCCAGGGCCTGGTGTTCTCCCTCCGCCGCCTCGACTTCTCCCTGGTGGTCACCGTCACGCCCCTGCCCTTCCTCCACCTGGGCGAGGAGTTCATCGACCCCAAGAGCCACAAGTTCGTGATGCGGCTGCAGTCGGAGACCTCTGTGTGAGAGCGGGACAGAGGCAGAGGGACACAACCACTCGCTTTTCTTTTAGATATCACTCGTACGTCTTTTACACGACTGTCTGTCTGTTTTCACTACACTACACGAACTACTGGACCTGGAGGCCGCTGAGGATCAGAGACCGCTGGACAGAGGCCGAGGAAACACTAGAAGATTGTAGCAAACTCAAGTGCTTTACTATGTTATGATTGTGGACTAGAGCACACGAGAAGCATGTTTGTCTGTTGTCTTTATCCTGATGAATCCAGGGGCCTTTATATCATCCGTTTACATCGTTCTGCACACCAGCAAACTCCTGTCCGGTTTTCTTCCAATCGCAGTCTTGGTTTTGTTGTGCGTCTGTCATGACCAATCAAATGTGACCTTTACATGAAATGCAAAGACATGAATGTGTGCCAAATGTTACCCCTGTGCCTGGCTGGTGCTGTGACACACACACACACACACACACACACACAGATATCTCTGCTGGTTTGAGGAGGCCAGTGCTGTCCTCCTGCTCTTGGGCCGGTGTGGGTCACTGCAGCTTCACTGTACGGGACTCGTTCTCCTTTCACACACGCGTGGACGTCAGCGAAAGCGGGATCTGACCTGAGGATGATGATGTAGAACTGAGCGTTTGGTTTCTAGGCCTGATGCATGGATATAGGCGATGCCGTTTTGTACTTTGTTTTTTTTACTGTTTATCATTTTGTATGAAAGTTAAGCTAATCTTTTAACATTTTCCCTTTTTAAAAAAAATGGTTTGTTGTAAAGAGATTTGTAGATTGTTTTGGTTATTGTGTGAACCTTTTTGGCAATTGATAATTTTAGAACTAAAAATGTTGCAGCATTTTTTTTAAATAAAAGATCAACTCGACTGTACTTTTGGCTCATGTGTTGAGTGTGTATGCAGTTTAACCCTCTGCTGCTCTTGGTTTAGGGGTCGCATTGGTTGTCTTTCCGCTCATAAGTGACCGGACACCTAAAAATGAAACTTCCTCCACCCAAGTAAAACCAATGCAATTTATTTTTCTTCAATAATATTTTTTCTTTTTAATTTTGTATTTTGAGATGATTTGATGGTATCTTTTAATATTTATGTAATAATGATGGTCTATTTTTGCCATTGGAAATTATACAACAATTGTTTTTTAATTAAAGCTGCAGTAGGTAACTTTTGTGAAAATATTTTTACATATTTACATATTTGTTCAACCATGTCCTGACAGTAGAATATGAGACAGATAATCTGTGAAAAAAATCAAGCTCCTCCCAGTGGCCCTATTGCCATTTGCAGAAATACACCGCTCCCGGTAAGAAACAACCAATCAGAGCCAGGAGGCGTGTCTTAGCAGTGTCAATCAAGCTTGTGCGCGCTGATCACACCCCTCTCATGCACAGCGCGAGCGGAGCGCGTACAGGCGTTCAAATTGAAGGTTACTGGTGTGCCGCAGCTTTGCTTATGGTGGACACACAATCCAAACTGATACCTCGAGTGGCGCCTGCTCATAAGATAAAGACGGGTAAACGGAAAAAGACAGATGACGATGATAAAAAAGACAAAAAGAAAAAATTAGATGGAGCCCGAAATAAAACGAGGGTAAATATCGGAGCGGCTTTTCCGAGGTGGAGGGAGCTAGGCTACGTGTCCTGAAAGGATTAAAAACCGATGCTGAGTTGATGACAAGTAAGTATCCCGCTTCCTCTTCTCCCGCCCGTTGACTCCTCGAGGTCGCTGTGGGTGTGAATTCCTCGTCGGAGCCCATTGACTCAAACTCTAGCCGCATAACATACAGATAAAATGTCACGCACTGTGCAAAGCAACTATTGAAACCTACTAATTCACTGGCTTGTCATGTTGCTGAAATAATGTACTAGCAAACCTTATATAGCAGTACATATCGATAGAATAATGACTTGCATACTGTAACGTTAGTTACCGTTATATTATCTTACTAGCTATTTATTACTTATAGAAATAGTGCAACGTCATTGTAGTGTCTTAGGGTTACATATATATTTAAATTAAAAATGAGCTCAATAGAGAATTGTGGGTATTAATATTTAGGGATTTATGATCAATCATAATGGGTTATAATCTAATCATAAATCTCCAAAATCACCCACAAGGGGAATACCTAACCTCGGTATTTTATGCAATATATAATATATATGTGGTTAACAACAATTTATTGCAATTAACTACAGATATATCTATATTAAATAATCACAGGATAACCTCTAGGGAGTTGATTCAAAATTCCTCTCTGTTCCGTTTAAAGAACGAGCTGTAATTCTTTATCCACTCACCAGGTCTATTCTTCCTACCCAATTTTCGGGAAGTTAATCCCTCTGGCCACAAAGGACAAACTTTCCGAGTTATGGTATTAATTAAAGCATTCAACGATGCTTATAAGAGCTCGTAGCTTAGATCTGACATTAAAGGGACTCGTGTTCTGTGAGCAAAACAATGACAATCAAAACGTGGATATTGTGGTTTTAATAAAGATTAATACTACGATTACATATGACTACATAAAGAATACATGTATTTACAGAATAGTGGGAAGTAAAGAGGAGGATGAGGGGAAGGGAAAGGAAAGGAAGGAGGGTAAGATCGTGTCCGATCCGACACCTTCCCAGACAAAACCACTGGAGCCAGCAAGAACCATATCACCTTAAACAGGGGTACAATCTTTAAAACGCATCTAAATTTCGATAGAATTGATACTTGCATGGTTTCTTTGTGTTGTGTAAAGCAAGATGCGTGCGTTGGCGTTTCTCAGTGTTCGTGCGCTGAAGCGTTCTCTCCGTTTGGTTTTTCCGGAGCTTAGTTGGTCCGCGGGAGTTTTAAAGGTGTTTGGGAAGGGAGCGTCTTGGAAGGGAAAGTTCATCTCGTCCAGCTAAGTTCCTCTGTCTGGTGGAACGCGCCGCTGACTGCGTCGCGGAGCGCGTCGATCTTCAAAGGAAACAACAGCTTGGCTGGACCGCGCCGGCTCGTGGTCGAAGCCCGCGAGCCGTGCTGATGAGATGGGAGGAAAAGGAAATTTGTCTCGTCGGGGTCCTTGCAAGTCGACTGAGCAGCAAAAGTGCTGGTGTTTCTGTCCTTTAAAGTCCATTAAACTACGCCCATTTTCCCTGAGGCGACCAATCGTTGGTGTGAATTTCAGGCGGGAGAGAGTTTCTTTGTTCGGACTTTATTACTCAATGGAATGTTCTTGCTGGAAGCCAGAACTAGTAAAGTTTCACTCCAAAAGGACTAAACATACTAGCGGTACATCTCATAATCATATACTTTGTACCATTGGCTAAGACAAAGAAAAAGGAACTTTTAGACATCAAACATGCCTTGGTTTACAGACCTAAAGGCAGTGCATCTTCTATACAGAGCCATTTTGAGCGTTTAAGATAAGAAATACGGGGAGCATGCATATACTTAAGAAATCATCATATATGTAATTTCTGGGATAGTTTAATTAAAGGCTAAATAGAGAGGAATGCTTGTGTGTGTGTGTGTGTGTGTGTGTGTGTTAGGGTCATCCCCCGGCCGTTCTAGTCTGAAGGGTGAGGTAAGTGTCCTGGCTGATTAGAATCTGATTGAAGCTCAGAAAGGGCCATCATAGTATCTTCTGGTCACACTCTAGCCGGTCTTAATCAGTCGGTGGTGCAATCTGACTCAGACTTGCTGGAGACGTTGGAGCAGGAATTTAATTTATATGCAGAGCTGTTTGGAGGAAAGCATCTCTGATGTTTCTCCAAACGACCCACCACTTTGATCCTATGAGAGAGACACTCCAGACGCTACATCATATAGTTACATTACATGTATTGCAAAATACGTCATGTTTTGAGGACCAAGTCTGTAGTCAAAGTATGGGCAGGCCATAGTCAATGTAAATCATATTGTTGATGTTTCGTCCAGTGAATGTGCCATAACTGTTTATCCGCCGTCATCGGTGGCCCTGCTTGCTTACTAGCCCATGTTACTAGCCTGCGCGTTCACGGCCGGCTCCGTTGAGATGGGGAGGAGCTGTGGAGGGGGAGGAGCTGTGATGGGGGAGGAGCTGTGGAGGGGGAGGAGCTGTGGAGGGGGAGGAGCTGTGGAGGGGGAGGAGCTGTGATGGGGAGGAGCTGTGGAGGGGGAGGAGCTGTGATGGGGGAGGAGCTGTGATGGGGGAGGAGCTGTGGAGGGGGAGGAGCTGTGGAGGGGGAGGAGCTGTGGAGGGGGAGGAGCTGTGATGGGGGAGGAGCTGTGGAGGGGGAGGAGCTGTGATGGGGGAGGAGCTGTGGAGGGAGGGCTGTAGCGCAGCAGAGAGCAAGGGGGAGTGACCTGTGAGTTGTGCTTGTTCAAATTTTCAGGCTAAGTCAATGTTTTCTAAAAACTCCCTACTGCAGCTTTAATGCAGTATTTCAGGTTAAAATAGAGACTTAGGCCTTCAAAATATTTTTTTTGAAGGCAGATTAGCGCCCTCTTTTGGAATTATTTGAGAAATCATGCAACCATGGGTGTAATCACTGGAGGTCTCTATGGAGAATTCCCTAGTTCTGTTTTGAACACATTTCATGATTTTTGATGGATTTGAATATATATTTATATAGCCTGGATGTCAGCCGAACTTAGCCCCGCCCAACATTTTAGTCCGGGCAGTTCGGTCTGGACTTGATCCGTAGAGGAGTAATTATGCTCGAACAGAAACTGCTCGGACCAATGAAATCATCAGGGCGGGCTTTAGACGATGATGGACAGATGATCAACAGTAACAAAATCATCCACATCATCAAAGGCGCTTGGGTTGAGTTTGTTCTAAATGGAGAACTTGTTCGTATATGCATTCACCTTTACTATTTCTCTCAGAAATGATGATGGTGTTGGTAAGTACTCTGTGTTTTCTTACATTATTTTTTACAACACCGGCAAACATTGTTTACACTCACTTCTTCCAGCGCGCGTGCACAGGGTTGCCAGGTTTTCACAACAAAACCCGCCCAATTGCTACTCAAAACTAGCCCAAATCAGGCCCAATAGCTTTCCGTGGGGAAAAAATGGCGTATGGGGGGTAAAATATGTGGGGTTTTTTAGGCAGGGTTGCCTGGGTCTAAATATCACATAATTGGGGTCGCTTCAACCCGCGGACTTGGCAACACTGTAGTTGAGTTCTGTTGACGTTTGACAACTAATGTTATGCGTCGCTCCGTTGCTCTGATTGGTTGTGGGTCTATCCAATTGAGGTCTTTCCTGGTTCGGTTTAAACACACCCCATAATCACAGCCCAACGGAGCAGATCAGACACATATTCTGACTAGAATTGAGTATGACAACGTCAGGCTAATATATATATATATATATTTAAAAAATCTCAAAGACTATTTATTATAAAGTTTTTGATTTTTTTTGTTTGTTAGAAATATAGATTATATAGATATAGATATAGAAATATAGATTCTTTGTGTTTTTGCAGATTTCCCATTCATTTCCTATGGTGTCATTTTTGACCGAAGAGCACAACTGGGAGTATTTTTTTACGACCCCTTAGCATGCTCGAATCATGACCCCAATTGTTTTGTGTGTTTACATACCTAATGCTAGAAAAGTCACCAAGTTTTACATCATTCTGATGAAGCTTTAACATTTCTAAACAGAAAATTTGCGGTCAGAAATAACCGAAGAGCACCAGAGGGTTAAAAGGAACATACACACACAGTTTCTGGGTTTTGCGCTGAACTCGCAGCAAGATTTTGCACAGCTCGGTCTGCAGAGTCTCTATTGGGTGTTTGTCCCATGTGGAGAACTCTTGGTCTGCAGAGTCTCTATTGGGTGTTTGTCCCATGTGAAGAGCTCTTGGTCTGCAGAGTCTCTATTGGGTGTTTGTCCCATGTGGAGAACTCTTGGTCTGCAGAGTCTCTATTGGGTGTTTGTCCCATGTGAAGAGCTCTTGGTCTGCAGAGTCTCTATTGGGTGTTTGTCCCATGTGGAGAACTCTCGGTCTGCAGAGTCTCTATAGGGTGTTTGTCCCATGTGGAGAACTCTTGGTCTGCAGAGTCTCTATTGGGTGTTTGTCCCATGTGGAGAACTCTTGGTCTGCAGAGTCTCTTTTGGGTGTTTGTCCCATGTGAAGAGCTCTTGGTCTGCAGAGTCTCTATTGGGTGTTTGTCCCATGTGGAGAACTCTCGGTCTGCAGAGTCTCTATAGGGTGTTTGTCCCATGTGGAGAACTCTTGGTCTGCAGAGTCTCTATTGGGTGTTTGTCCCATGTGGAGAACTCTTGGTCTGCAGAGTCTCTATTGGGTGTTTGTCCCATGTGAAGAGCTCTTGGTCTGCAGAGTCTCTATTGGGTGTTTGTCCCATGTGGAGAACTCTCGGTCTGCAGAGTCTCTATAGGGTGTTTGTCCCATGTGGAGAACTCTCGGTCTGCAGAGTCTCTATTGGGTGTTTGTCCCATGTGGAGAACTCTTGGTCTGCAGAGTCTCTATAGGGTGTTTGTCCCATGTGGAGAACTCTTGGTCTGCAGAGTCTCTATTGGGTGTTTGTCCCATGTGGAGAACTCTCGGTCTGCAGAGTCTCTATTGGGTGTTTGTCCCATGTGGAGAACTCTCGGTCTGCAGAGTCTCTATTGGGTGTTTGTCCCATGTGGAGAACTCTCGGTCTGCAGAGTCTCTATTGGGTGTTTGTCCCATGTGGAGAACTCTTGGTCTGCAGAGTCTCTATGGGGTGTTTGTCCCATGTGGAGAACTCTTGGTCTGCAGAGTCTCTATTGGGTGTTTGTCCCATGTGGAGAGCTCTTGGTCTGCAGAGTCTCTATTGGGTGTTTGTCCCATGTGGAGAACTCTCGGTCTGCAGAGTCTCTATTGGGTGTTTGTCCCATGTGGAGAACTCTTGGTCTGCAGAGTCTCTATAGGGTGTTTGTCCCATGTGGAGAACTCTCGGTCTGCAGAGTCTCTATTGGGTGTTTGTCCCATGTGGAGAACTCTCGGTCTGCAGAGTCTCTATTGGGTGTTTGTCCCATGTGGAGAACTCTCGGTCTGCAGAGTCTCTATTGGGTGTTTGTCCCATGTGGAGAACTCTTGGTCTGCAGAGTCTCTATAGGGTGTTTGTCCCATGTGGAGAACTCTTGGTCTGCAGAGTCTCTATAGGGTGTTTGTCCCATGTGGAGAACTCTTGGTCTGCAGAGTCTCTATAGGGTGTTTGTCCCATGTGGAGAACTCTCGGTCTGCAGAGTCTCTATTGGGTGTTTGTCCCATGTGGAGAACTCTTGGTCTGCAGAGTCTCTATAGGGTGTTTGTCCCATGTGGAGAACTCTCGGTCTGCAGAGTCTCTATTGGGTGTTTGTCCCATGTGGAGAACTCTCGGTCTGCAGAGTCTCTATTGGGTGTTTGTCCCATGTGGAGAACTCTTGGTCTGTGAGTGGACCCCAGACTTCACTCCCGTACAGCGCGATGGGCTCTATTACGGTTTTCATTATTTTTAGCCAGATTCTGATTGGGATGTCAATTTGTATATTTCTCTTAATTGCATAAAAAGCTCTCTGTGCCTTTTCTCTCAATTCTTTAACAGCATTTTTTTTTTAAATGTCCTGTGTTGCTAATATTTATGCTAAGGTAAGTGTAATCCTGCGTGTGTTCGAGGGGCATGTGGCCTAATTTAAAACTATGATGTTGGTCTTGGCGTCTGGGTCTTTTTTGGAAAATCATTATTTTAGTCTTTTTGGGGTTAACTGACAGAGCCCATGACTGACAGAAGTTGTTTAGGAGGTCTAGATGCTGCTGCAGACCCTCTTCAGTGGGAGACAGCAGCACCAGATCATCAGCAATCAGAAGGCATTTGACCTCAGTGTCCATTAGAGTAAGGCCAGGGGCCGCGGACTGATCCAGGGCCTGCGCTAGCTCATTTATGTAGATATTGAACAGTGCGGGACTTAAACTGCAGCCCTGTCTCACTCCACGACTCTGAGAGAGGAATTCTGTGTGTTTGTTACCAATTTTAACTGCAAATTTGTTGTTAGTGTACATTGATTTGATGATGTCATATGTTTTTCCTCCGATGCCGCACTGGATTAATTGAAGAAAAAGGCCTTCGTGCCAAATGGAGTCAAAAGCTTTGTTGAAGTCAACAAAACATGAGAAAATTTTACTTTTGTTTTGGTTGTTTTGCTTGTCGATTAAGGTATGGAGAGTGTATATATGGTCTGATGTGCGATATTTTGGTTGGAAGCCAATTTGACATTTGCTCAGAACATTTCTGTCTCTGAGAAAATGGGCTAGTCTGCCGTTTAGGATGTTGCAGAAGAGTTTGCCTGGGTTGCTGTTTACACATATACCAGTGTCCAGTTCTTCACCTGTTCTGGCATTCAGGTCTCCACAGAGCAGCACGCTTCCCTGTGACTGGAAGTAATTAATGTCTTCTTCAAGAATGGAGAAACTGTTTTCATTAAAATAGGGAGACTCTGCTGGAGGGATATAAGTGGCACACAGAAAGATGTTTTTCTCTGTTGCGGTGACTGTCTTATTAATTTCTAACCAGGTGTAGAATTGTCCTGTTTTAGCTACTTTGATGGCATGGGCAAGATTTGATCTGTCCCAAATAAGCATGCCTCCAGAGTCTCTTCCTTGTGTCACTCCAGGCAGTTTAATGGATGGGATGATGAGTTCTCTGTAGCCTTTGGGGCAGCCGGTGGGTCCATCTCCTCGGCTCCATGTCTCCTGCAGGATGATGATGTCTGATTTTTTGATTTCTGAGTCAAAATCTGGGTTTCTGCTCTTGAGGCCAACGGTAGATGATCTCAGTCCTTGAATGTTCCAACATGCTATGATAAATGCGTTGTTGTCCATGGGGTCTTAGTGTTGGTGATAAGTTTTGACCTATGACAGTAGGTGTGAGCAGATGAGGTTGAGCATCTGGCGGATGTCTCTTAGCTCTGTTGATGTGGCTTGCCCTGGTGCTGTTGTGGATGTTCTGCTCACTATCTGAGCGTAGCTGTGTCTGCCCGGAGCCTGTGGGATAGGAGGAGGGCAGGGGGTCGGCAGGAGGGGCTTTGGCCTGGCTTGATGTGCTGGATATGAGGGTGTGAAGGCTGAGAGGAGATGCTCAGGTGCTGGCTGAGATGGTCTCAGCATGTGTAAGTGCTGTTGTCTTCTCTCTGGGGGTATACTGGGCTTTCTCACAGGTCTGGGTGAAGGTTGTTGGACTCTGTTGTGGTTCCGACTCAGGGCCTCATCTTTTAGGGTCCTGGCGAAGACAGGAACAGCTGTCTTGTACAGATGGACATGGTCGTAGAGGCATGTGGGGTCCAGGGTAGGGTGGTGTGCCAGGTGCACATTGGGTTTAAGTGCACAGGTGCGGGAGAGGTGGGCATTCACCCGCTGGATAGTGTCAGGGTGGAAGTCTTTTCGGGGCAGCAGTGTGGAGATGATAATTTTTGCTCTTGGGAAGGTGATTGAGGCCTTTTCAATCACTGTTTGTAATGATGTAGCCACCCTCTCCTGTTGGGCTCTCAGATCATTTGTGCCGGTGTGGATTATTAAATGGCTTGGGGATCCCCAAGTTGTCAACACCATTTGAGTGCACTCTGAGTGTTCGGACACCAGAGTTTGGCCACTCGTTGTTTAGGAAAAAGCTTCTTTTCATCAATAAATTTCCCGTTTGAATCAATTAAAAGAGCGACTTCCAGTCGTAGTGTTCCTTCTGATGGTGTGGAGGGGTTGTCTGAGTGTGAGGCTGGTTGTGGGGTGAGGGAAGGGTCTGATGGGAGAGGAGGATTCTGACTGTGCTGAATCTCTGTTGTTTGAGAGCTGTGATCAGGTTGATCAGGTGTGTCTGGTTCTTCTGATGAGCTGAACTCCCTGTGCTGTGCTCCTCTGTTCTGTCTCAGTTCACTTATTTCTTCCCTCATTGCCGTTAGTTGTGCCTTGTGTAACTCAGTCTGTTGTAATAACTGTGTTTCTAGTGTCTGCAGCTGAGCCCTGAAGCTCTCTCTCTCCTGCCGGAGCTCCTTCAGCTCTCTCCTGAGGCTGTCCCTTTCTCTGTGCGTGGCTGTGGGGTTGTTGCTGGTCTGCTTTGTTGTCTGAACTGTTTGCATGGAGAAGATCATCTCCTTGAGCTGGACCATTTCTCCCTCTAGCTCTGTGAATCTCTCCCTCATGTCAGTGCAATAGCAGTGTGGATGGGGTTCTCCGGTCTGTTCTTTGCTGGTGTGGGAGACGGACTCCTCAGGAGGGATTAGTTGGTCGCTGATAGTGGTCTCTTTCTGTGCTCTGTCTTTGATGCAGAGGAAGTCTTGTTCAAAGAGCCCATGTATGCTTTTTACCACCACTATACCCGTTGTTTTGTAGATATTTACGTTGGTGGTGGTTATGTCGTCTTTGTTTCTTATTTTTAGCTGGAACCCCCTGCAGATGCCTTTTCTTTCAGCAGAGGGGTAGTGTGCAATGATGGCCTTATGCCATGCATAGGGCTTGTTGGTATAGAATATTAGGTTACTTATGCTGCCATCTTTATGTAGGTCTGCAAAAAGTGTTTCTGGGTTGTCTGTCAGTCTTTTGTTTTTGTAGACTTTCCGTGACGATTCATTTGTGACATCTTTAGGATAGTGTAATGGGATGGCATCCACATATGTGGGTTGTTTAGGCCTGGCGCTGTGGTTGGAGTGTTCAGAGCTCTTCTGGGGGCGGGGCCAGAATGATGATGATGATGATGCACTGGCCATAGTCCATTTAGAATGTCAACAATCAACTGAAATAACTGCCAGTTTTTTGTTTATTTTCTCTCAGTGACAATATAGAGGGATACAAATGGATAAAAAAAAAAAAAAAAACAGGCAAAAAATAGGACTTTTATATTGTGAGGTGAGAGAGAGAAAAAAAGATTCTTTAAAGTTCAAGTTTTCAGTTCTGTCCGATGTGTTTTTTTTTGTTTGTTTTTTGCTGTTCTAACATTAAACATAAAACTCAGAGAGATATGAAATGGCACTCTTTGTTCAAAATGTCTTTACCTCTCTTTTTTTCGTTTAAGTTTTCTTCAAAGTTGTGTTGTTTGTTGCTTGACGTTATCCTTTTCATCATGAATATCCTCTTTCTGAAGAGGGTAATCCTGTGATGATCTTCTCTTGAATGTATTGTCTTGTGCTGATGTGTTTCTCTCTTGTTCTTGTATTCGCGCTGGTGATCGCGGTCAGCTGTGTGTCTCACGGCCGCTGGTGATCGCGGTCAGCTGTGTGTCTCACGGCCGCTGGTGATCGCGGTCAGCTGTGTGTCTCACGGCCGCTGGTGATCGCGGTCAGCTGTGTGTCTCACGGCCGCTGGTGATCGCTGTCAGCTGTGTGTCTCACGGCCGCTGGTGATCGCTGTCAGCTGTGTGTCTCACGGCCGCTGGTGATCGCGGTCAGCTGTGTGTCTCACGGCCGCTGGTGATCACGGTCAGATGTATGTCTCACGGCCGCTGGTGATCACGGTCAGCTGTGTGTCTCACGGCCGCTGGTGATCACGGTCAGCTGTGTGTCTCACGGCCGCTGGTGATCACGGTCAGCTGTGTGTCTCACGGCCGCTGGTGATCACGGTCAGATGTATGTCTCACGGCCGCTGGTGATCACGGTCAGATGTATGTCTCACGGCCGCTGGTGATCACGGTCAGATGTATGTCTCACGGCCGCTGGTGATCACGGTCAGATGTATGTCTCACGGCCGCTGGTGATCGCGGTCAGCTGTGTGTCTCACGGCCGCTGGTGATCGCGGTCAGCTGTGTGTCTCACGGCCGCTGGTGATCACGGTCATATGTATGTCTCACGGCCGCTGGTGATCACGGTCAGATGTATGTCTCACGGCCGCTGGTGATCGCGGTCAGCTGTATGTCTCACAGCCGCTGGTGATCGCGGTCAGCTGTGTGTTTCACGGCCGCTGGTGATCGCGGTCAGCTGTGTGTCTCACGGCCGCTGGTGATCACGGTCAGCTGTGTGTCTCACGGCCGCTGGTGATCACGGTCAGCTGTGTGTCTCACGGCCACTGGTGATCGCGGTCAGCTGTGTATCTCACGGCCGCTGGTGATCGCGGTCAGCTGTGTGTCTCACGGCCGCTGGTGATCGCGGTCAGCTGTGTGTCTCACGGCCGCTGGTGATCGCGGTCAGCTGTGTGTCTCACGGCCGCTGGTGATCGCGGTCAGCTGTGTGTCTCACGGCCGCTGGTGATCGCGGTCAGCTGTGTGTCTCACGGCCGCTGGTGATCACGGTCAGCTGTGTGTCTCACGGCCGCTGGTGATCACGGTCAGCTGTGTGTCTCACGGCCACTGGTGATCGCGGTCAGCTGTGTATCTCTCGGCCGCTGGTGATCGCGGTCAGCTGTGTGTCTCACGGCCGCTGGTGATCGCGGTCAGCTGTGTGTCTCACGGCCGCTGGTGATCGCGGTCAGCTGTGTGTCTCACGGCCGCTGGTGATCGCGGTCAGCTGTGTGTCTCACGGCCGCTGGTGATCGCGGTCAGCTGTGTGTCTCACGGCCGCTGGTGATCGCGGTCAGCTGTGTGTCTCACGGCCGCTGGTGATCGCGGTCAGCTGTGTGTCTCACGGCCGCTGGTGATCGCGGTCAGCTGTGTGTCTGCGGCTGCTGGTGATCGCGGTCAGCTGTGTGTCTAACGGCCGCTGGTGATCGCGGTCAGCTGTGTGTCTCACGGCCGCTGGTGATCGCGGTCAGCTGTGTGTCTCACGGCCGCTGGTGATCGCGGTCAGCTGTGTGTCTCACGGCCGCTGGTGATCGCGGTCAGCTGTGTGTCTCACGGCCGCTGGTGATCGCGGTCAGCTGTGTGTCTCACGGCCGCTGGTGATCACGGTCAGCTGTGTGTCTCACGGCCACTGGTGATCGCGGTCAGCTGTGTATCTCACGGCCGCTGGTGATCGCGGTCAGCTGTGTGTCTCACGGCCGCTGGTGATCGCGGTCAGCTGTGTGTCTCACGGCCGCTGGTGATCACGGTCAGCTGTGTGTCTCACGGCCGCTGGTGATCGCGGTCAGCTGTGTGTCTCACGGCCGCTGGTGATCGCGGTCAGCTGTGTGTCTCACGGCCGCTGGTGATCGCGGTCAGCTGTGTGTCTCACGGCCGCTGGTGATCACGGTCAGCTGTGTGTCTCACGGCCACTGGTGATCGCGGTCAGCTGTGTATCTCACGGCCGCTGGTGATCGCGGTCAGCTGTGTGTCTCACGGCCGCTGGTGATCGCGGTCAGCTGTGTGTCTCACGGCCGCTGGTGATCACGGTCAGCTGTGTGTCTCACGGCCGCTGGTGATCGCGGTCAGCTGTGTGTCTCACGGCCGCTGGTGATCACGGTCAGCTGTGTGTCTCACGGCCACTGGTGATCGCGGTCAGCTGTGTATCTCACGGCCGCTGGTGATCGCGGTCAGCTGTGTATCTCACGGCCGCTGGTGATCGCGGTCAGCTGTGTGTCTCACGGCCGCTGGTGATCACGGTCAGCTGTGTGTCTCACGGCCGCTGGTGATCGCGGTCAGCTGTGTGTCTCACGGCCGCTGGTGATCGCGGTCAGCTGTGTGTCTCACGGCCGCTGGTGATCGCGGTCAGCTGTGTGTCTCACGGCCGCTGGTGATCACGGTCAGCTGTGTGTCTCACGGCCGCTGGTGATCGCGGTCAGCTGTGTGTCTCACGGCCGCTGGTGATCACGGTCAGCTGTGTATCTCTCGGCCGCTGGTGATCGCGGTCAGCTGTGTGTCTCACGGCCGCTGGTGATCACGGTCAGCTGTGTGTCTCACGGCCGCTGGTGATCGCGGTCAGCTGTGTATCTCACGGCCGCTGGTGATCGCGGTCAGCTGTGTGTCTCACGGCCGCTGGTGATCGCGGTCAGCTGTGTATCTCACGGCCGCTGGTGATCGCGGTCAGCTGTGTGTCTCACGGCCGCTGGTGATCGCGGTCAGCTGTGTGTCTCACGGCCGCTGGTGATCACGGTCAGCTGTGTGTCTCACGGCCGCTGGTGATCGCGGTCAGCTGTGTGTCTCACGGCCGCTGGTGATCGCGGTCAGCTGTATGTCTCTCTCTGTTGCCGTACACTCTCTCTGTAACTCACACACGCACTCGCACTCGTTTTCTCTCTCTCACACACACACACACACACACACACACACACACACACACACACACACACACACACACACACACACACACACACACACACACACACACACACACACACACACACACACACACACACACACACACACACACACTCTCACTCACACACACTCTCACTCACTCACACAAGCACTCTCTCACACATGCACAACCAGGGGCATAGCCAGAACATTTTTTCAGGGGTGGCCAGGTAAGACCCAGTGATTTTATTGGGGTGGCCAAAAAAATTACTACTGACTATGACATGCTGTACCAAAGCAAATTCTACAGAAAATATAGATCACAAACGAACAAAAATAATTTAAAATTATCTATTTATTTACAATGTCATACAAAATAAGTCAAATATGTACTGTATGTTGACCATTTTAGGGAAAAAGACAAAAATCTTAAAGTCAGAAAAAAAGTCGTTCACACATGAACAAAATTCTCAAACTTTTTATGCTTACTGCTTTGTCCTTTGCAAACCAAAATGTTGCCCTAAGAAAACAGCTAAAGTATCATTACAAAAAGAGAAAAGTTACAAAATTGAAACAACATAGAAGTTTGTACAAAAGAAACTATAGCCTTTTTCTATGAACAAATGCTAAATTAATTATTAAATAAAGTAAATGAATTAATTAAACTGTTAATTAAATTCAATGTCTCCTTGTAAAGAAAAAAAACTATATGTTAGTATTCAATCTCTAGATACTGACAGGCAACACTTTAATAGAGAGTATGCACATATGGGTATTCGCTTTGGTGAGTAATGAAGCCAATCACAGTCACAGACATGTTTGTTGATTTCTAAAACGCAATGGCCAATCACAGGTGTTGAAGTTAGAATCCACTCACCACCTGAGTTTGTGTCCAGCGACGAGGTCTGTACATGCACTAATAGACCTTGTTCACAGCAGCGCCTTCTTTATGAAAGAAATGAACATGAAAGTGAGGCTGTGGGGATTGACACACATCTCTTCAGTGGGTTGTACTGTTATTTAATGTATTTTTGGATTGCTCTGCTTATGAAACACTGAAAAAATATCTTTCAAAGATGTTTCAGTAGACATAAAAGCTTTATACAGCCTTTTACTGCGGATGCCATTGAAATGGTACGTCTTACCCTCATAGCCTCACTTTCAAACCTGGACATTTTCCAATTTTCCATTTTCCAGATGTTCAAACCTGTCATGGCGCTGCTCTGAATAAGGTCTATACTCCAAGTGTAGACATGTGAGAAATTGATTGATTAATATAACAGAACTTGAGATCACGTTCATTGAATGACTGACAGCTTTTAGTGATTATAAAGGGAATGCTCTTTGCACACTATCTAGGCGATATAACAAAATATTAATAGGCCTATGATATATTCAGAATTTGAATAAAACTTTTATTTTCCATTCATGACAATATTTATGTATCGAAATCAGGCTCATATAAATGTCAGGAAAACATGATTCCTGGCTGCATGTCAATATCCATGGATCGCTGGATCTTGTTAAGTTGTAAGGAACACTATATCGAGTCCAAAACCTTTAGTTTAAACTGATAACTGTTTTTTTTTTTTTTTACTTGCGTTTCCCAAATCAAAATCCATTCATGCAGCAGTCCCACTGAGTCCCGACTAACGACGATGCATACACTCTATTGTAAGCTAACGTGTTTCTGCTAAGGAAATATTCGCAGTACCTCAACTCAAATTTCACCGAAAAGGTTGGAAATCCTATGTAAATAACATTGACTTTACTAACCTGATCATCACCGTATCCTCTTGCTAACTCGGCTTGTGCTGAACTTAGTTGAAATATTACCGCTCGCTTATACCGTCGTCACACAGAACCTCAGTGCGCAAGCGAACCCCTTCACCAGAAACCCCGCCCTGCAGCTTATTTCATTGGTTAAGGTACCAGTGACAGGTGGTTTAGGAATCAGTGTTTGGTCAGTACTGTGATTGACGTGATCAATAAAATCGTAAGAAACTGGTGCAGGGCGAAGTTACTGTTCAGAATAGCACGTTTTGCGCAGACTGTTTGTGTGAGAGCGGCGATTTAAACGTCAACTCTTTGTCATTGTCAAGTGCTTTTCAGCTTGCACAACAGGGGTGGCCTTAGCTACGCCCCTGCGCACAACTCTCTCACACACACGCACACTCTTTCTCTCCCTCTCTCACACATGCACACTCTCTCTCTCCCTCTCTCACACATGCACGCTCTTTCTCACACACACACACACAGAGGCGTAGCAAGCTTTTCAAAAGTGTGGGGGGTGGATGTGGTTTGTTTGTTAAAGTCGGCATGAAACGGAAGTTGAGATCGTCTTTTTCTCCTTATTGTGACGTATATCCGAGTGAAACGGCTTCTGAAATTAGAAAAAATGTAGGGCGAGGCTTGATTTCATCCTTCGGGAATTGATTGGATCGTTGGAAGTTGGGCGTTGCTAACAAAATGGAGGCAGATTTGAAGTTTGCACTCAGTTGTGGAGAAAAACCTCGATCTATCTCTTAAATAAATGTATTTTCTCTCTAAATATTTTCTACATATGTTACTGAGCACATTTCCTCACTTTTCGCTGGTTTTTGCTACAGATTTTACTTTATTTTAAAGGAACTGTATGTAAGAAATGTAGAACCAGGCGACCCAGAAATCTATACACGTATGACACCCGGGGTGAGCCCACACTTCGACCAGTGAATTGCAGCTGATTCAGTATCCTTCATACTAAGACCAGTAAGATTTAAAATAGTTAAAGGAACTGTATGTAAGAAATGTATCTCAATTAATCATAAAATGGCCCTGATATGTCACTAGACATTAAGAAAACATGTTAATTTCAAATACTTATATCACTGACAACAATAGACCGTCCAGGATATTGTCATTTTAAAAGTGAAGTTGCAGCCCTCAACTGATGTTGATGTTGACATGTTGTGTTTTGGCCTGAAGCGCCACCCTCCACCAGTCTACCAATCACAAAGTCAGTAGTGTTTCTGCATTCGGGTTGCCAGCTCTGCTCTAGTTACCACAGCTGCAGCTACAAACTTTTTGGATAAACAATGTCTAACTTTACGAAACCTAAACGACCTCGTTGTGAATCGCACCGCTCTACAGTAATTTGAAAGTGATTGCAGTACCAGTTTTGGCCACAGTCCTTCATACAGCTCCTTTAAACCTTTTATGGCTTTATTAACTTTTTTCTCAGCTCTCCCTTATAAGGGGGCGCACCGTAAGCACGTTCACACACGCTGCATTCCTCAGTGCGAGCTGTCCCCACAAGCTGTTCGTCGGACTATATTGAGTAATTTTTACCTAAAAAAAGCTTTTATTTCTCATATATTTCTCTCTTTTTGCCTCAAGTCCTTCTTGAAGAAGGTAATGTTTATACCGACAGGTTTCTGAGAGGCGGTGCAGAAACGAGACAGGGGGCGATAACCCCGCCCTCGCGCCATAGCACATGACCGGGAGAGAAGAGAGGTCGTTTCAAGGGGGGAGGGAAGGTTAACGTATTTGATTAAAGATTATAATGGTAAATTAATTAAAAAAAATAATGAAGTGCACAGATAAATCAGTTATAGTAAACACTACAATATTAATATAAAAATACGAATTGTTAAAGCTACACTGTGTAACTTTTTTAGTCTATTCTTAGCTAAAAACACTTAGTTCTTTCAAAAATATATGTGCTCATTAATGTATATTTACTTCTTTCAAGTAATAAAGTATTCTCGTAAGTTTATAATATGCCATTGAAAATACATAAGGTAATGGGATCTGACGGTGGTCGCCATGTTTCCCCTCCATCTTGAAAGTACATTAGCCAAAGAGGGACATACCCGTAAATTCAAGCTTCGCTTTTCGCGTTTTAACTGGTTTTAATACTCGATGGCACTGTACAAAATTCCCTCCCTCGCGCATGTGCGCGTCAACTTGTTCAGACTTGTCTGGTGCATGCGCAGAGAGTTTTCATCTCAGCAGCTCCAGTAACAGAGTTATACAGAGTTTTCCTGGCTTGTTTATTCCTCAAAAGTCTGTTTTTCCTTGTGTGGTATTTCTGTGCGTTAATAACTCCGTAAGTAATAATAGTTATTGTCGTTGTAGATGTGTTTCAGAGTGTGTCATCGCGTAATTCAGTTGATGTCACCTCAGAAGTATTTTTGTGTCAACATACAATAGCGTAATGCTCACCTATTTGAATAATCATTCAGTTATTTTGTTATCAACAATGTTTATTCGTTTATAGAAAATATTTGCTTGTAATGTATGTTGATGGAAATATGTATCAGGTCTGATCGGCATATTAACAATTGTTATACAGAGCGCACTGCAGTGCTAACGTTAAAGCGGCGCACACACTTTTGTAATGCGACACCGCTTGTTAGCAGCGGCAGCTCCGCTCCTTTTAATGCAGCTGCATTTAGCGCCTATATATGGTACAATAAGCTCTGGTTTACGGTTACATCATACAAATGTAACTTATAAGTATAGTTATACAGTTCTTAACTGTGTATGTATATTTACCATCCTTATTTGTTCTCTCACAGAAACCACATTTATGTACATATCCACGCAAATCTTTTTATGCCTTGCAATTGGATGACTGAATAAACATTACTATCATCAAAGTTCACTCTGGATTAGCTGCAGTTCTTTCTAGCCGAATAATTAGGCCAGTTGAGTTCCAACCATCCCACTGCGCACAGAATATCCCACAGGCACCGTGTCGAATGTGGACGAGGTCGAACTGGAAGCCATGTTAATCTTGGACTAAATCGGCCACCGTAGGAGTTGAAACGAAATCGGAATTGAGAGGAACAGAAACTAAAATTCACTGGATGGTCATATACCTTTTCACCACTAGATGGGGGAAAATATCACACAGTGTAGCTTTAAATTTAATTTCATGCTGCCTTTAACAATAAAAACGATGAATACAATGACAGAAGGGTACAAAAGGTATAACATACAAGATATATAATATATATATTATACATACCTCGTTTTTAACCACAGTATTCGGTTGGGTTCTGATGGCTAGTCACATCAGTTTTTTGCTATTCTATTCTTAGGTGACATAAAGAGGTTAAGGAGAAAAAAATTGCAAATTTTTTTATTTTACTTAAAAGACTTGAAAAACCTTACTTAAATTTAAAACTTTACTTAAAAAAACCTTGTCCACATTCCTAGTGAATAGTATAATATATAATAAATATACATAAAGATTTACACTGGCAGCTCAGAGCTGTTGTCACGGTTCATGAATTCATCATCTCATTCTTGTGTGTGTGTGTGTATGTGTGTTTGTATGGGGCGGAGCCGCTGGTTGGCTGATGATCATTACACCTGTCGCAGCTGATCAGCGCTCCAGCTGCAGATCATCAGCGCACCCTATTTAGTCTCTCTGTGTTCTCTTTGTCTTTGTCAGAGCGTTTGTTTGGATGTCTCGTGTGTTCTCCCGCCTGTGCCCGTTGTGTTCCTGTGTTGCCTGTTTCCTGTGTTCCGTGTGCACCCTGGAGTTCCACCATCACCGTGTTCACCGTCGTCACCAAGCTGGGTTGTCTGCAGCGTCCCTGTGCTGCCCGGACCATCTGCCAACGCACCGCTCTGATCCTTGTGGCTTTCTGGTGTCTACCTGCGATCTTCTGCCATATCATCGAGTGATTCCAGTGGCCTTCTGGTTTCTACCTGCGATCTTCTATCTCAATAAACGAGCTTTTACTTGCTTTTGTATCCTGCCTTATTTATCCGTTACAGAACGCTCTGACCATTATGGATACAGCAAGTTCATCTGATCTCAACGAGTACCTAACTCACAGCAGTTCCAGAATGGACCAACAGGAGGAAAATCTGGCTGTCACAGGACGAGCGGTGCAGGTATTGGTAGCACAGGTGTCCGAGCTGACCCAACGAATACAACAACTTGTCAGTCCCGCTGTGCCCAGCCCACCGCCGATTCCCCCCACACCATCTACCATCAATCGCCAGCACGAACCACGATTACCCACTCCGGAGAGTTACGCTGGTGAGACAAACTATTGTAGAGCATTCCTAACCAAATGTTCCATGTTTTTTGCTCTCCAACCGCTTACGTTCAGCACAGAGGAGTCAAAGGTGGCTTTCGTTCTCACACTACTATCAGGACGAGCTGCGCTATGGGGAACGGCGGTGTGGGAGAACCAACATCGATGCTGCTCCTCGTTCCAGGCACTATCTGAGGAGATGAAGCGGGTGTTTGACCGGGCGGTGGCTGGCAAGGAAGCAGCTCGCCAACTCGCTGACCTTCGTCAGTGTAACCGCTCGGTCTCGGACTACTCCATCGAGTTCAGAACCCTAGCTGCCGAGTGCCACTGGAACGAGGAGGCACAGTGGGACATGTTCCTGCATGGGCTGGCTGACCGCATCCAAAGGGAGATCTTTTCATTAGATCTACCGGAGAGACTCGACGGACTTATTGATCTAGCACTACGGGTGGACGCACGCCTGAGTCGGCTGGAACGACAGTCCAAGATGTTTTTCCAGTCTGGAGGTGTCGAAGGTCCCCAGGCTAGCGGAGGTGATGCGGTCAGTCCCAACATCGATCCCGAGCCCATGCAGGTGGGTCGTGCTCGGCTTTCCCGGGAGGAGAGAGAGAGACGGAGATCCCTTGGTCTTTGCCTTTATTGTGGCAGAGGGGGCCACTTCCTGAACAACTGTCCAGTAAAAGACCAAGCCCGGCGGTAAAGGGAAGGCTACTGTCGGGCGGGATCTCCGTGGATAAGACCTCATCCTCAACTCTCCTTCCGGTAAGACTGCTGTGGACAGCCCGGTCTCACCCCTGTCAAGCACTTCTGGATTCGGGGGCGGAAGGTAATTTTATGGACTTGACTTTGGCTCACACACTGGGTATTCCCATCATCCCACTCAAGGACACATTATCCGTCAGTGCACTCAACGGTCAGGAATTACCACCCATCACGCTCACCACCAGACCACTGACACTCATCACTTCTGGCAACCACACTGAACAGATTTCCTTCCTGCTCCTGGACTCCCCTCTGGCTCCTGTTGTCCTCGGTCACCCCTGGCTGGTCCAACACAATCCTAGGGTCGACTGGGGACATCACACTGTTTCTTCGTGGAGTGAAAGATGTTATCAGTCTTGTCTTGTATCTGCCTGTTCGTCTGTGTCTCGTCCTGTTTTTCAGAAGGAGATGGTGAATTTGTCTAACGTGCCCTCTGAGTACCTCGACCTGAAGGAAGTGTTCAGTAAGTCCCGCGCTGCTTCTCTTCCTCCGCATCGTCCCTATGACTGTGCTATAGATTTACTCCCAGGTAAGTCTCCGCCTAGAGGCAAGCTTTACTCTCTTTCTGTTCCTGAGAGGGAGGTCATGGAGAAATATATTTCTGATTCTCTAGCTTCCAAATTCATCCGTCCTTCCTCTTCTCCAGCGGGGGCGGGGTTCTTTTTTGTGGGGAAGAAGGATGGTTCTCTGCGACCTTGCATTGATTACCGAGGGCTGAATAACATCACGGTCAAGAATACCTATCCTTTACCGTTGATGTCTTCAGCCTTTGAGAGGTTGCAGGGAGCATCCGTTTTCACAAAATTGGATTTACGTAACGCTTATCATTTGGTTCGCATCAGGGAGGGGGATGAATGGAAAACCGCATTTAATACCCCCAGGGGCCATTTTGAATATTTGGTGATGCCGTTCGGGCTATCCAACTCCCCAGCGGTTTTCCAAGCACTCGTCAATGATGTGTTGAGAGACATGGTGGACCAGTTCATATATGTTTACCTGGATGACATATTGATTTTTTCTTCGTCTCTCCAGGAACATGTTCAACACGTCAGACGAGTGCTTCAGAGGTTGCTAGAGAATGGGCTTTTTGTCAAGGCGGAGAAATGCGCGTTTCATGCACAGTCTGTTCCTTTCCTAGGATACATCGTTTCATCCGAGGGGATGCGTATGGATCCCGACAGGGTTAAGGCTGTGGTAGAGTGGCCAAGTCCAGATTCCCGTAAGGCCCTACAGAGGTTTCTGGGATTCGCCAACTTCTATCGGCGTTTTATTCGCAACTTCAGCCAGCTAGCCGCGCCTCTGACTGCCTTGACCTCTCCCAGGGTGACGTTCAGGTGGTCCGATACAGCTGAGGCTGTATTCACCAACCTCAAAAGCCGCTTTGTTTCGGCTCCCATCTTAGTAGCCCCTGATCCAGCACGTCAGTTCGTGGTAGAGGTCGATGCGTCAGAGGTGGGGGTAGGTGCGGTCCTTTCCCAACGCTCTGCTTCGGATGATAAGATGCATCCTTGCGCGTTTTTGTCCCACCGTTTGACACCTGCCGAACGCAACTATGACATTGGTAACAGAGAATTGTTGGCAGTTAAGTTGGCCTTGGAGGAGTGGCGTCATTGGTTAGAAGGGTCGGGGGTACCCTTTATAGTATGGACGGACCATAAGAACCTCGAATATATTAGATCTGCCAAAAGACTTAACTCCAGGCAGGCTCGGTGGGCACTTTTTTTTCGGACGTTTTGACTTTTCTCTCTCGTACCGCCCCGGGTCCAAAAACATCAAACCCGACTCCTTATCTCGAATTTTTGATCCTTCCGAACGCCCGGTTACTCCCGAGTGCATTTTGCCAGAGAAGATAGTTATCTCTACACTCACATGGGAGGTCGAATCGAAGGTCAAATTGGCCTTAGAAGGGGTAACGCCTCCGCCCGGATGCCCACCGAGTCGATTATTTGTACCGGAGAAGTTGAGGTCCGAAGTCATTAAATGGGGTCACTGTTCCAATATCGCTTGCCATCCAGGAGTAAACCGTACTTGCAGTTTAATAAAGCAACGATTCTGGTGGCCATGTATGGCTCGCGACATTCGCAGTTTCGTCCTGGCTTGCTCAATTTGTGCTGTTGGTAAGACGTCTAATCGACCTCCTGATGGGTTACTTCAGCCGCTGGCTATTCCTTCGAGACCATGGTCCCACATTGCGCTAGATTTTGTCACCGCCCTCCCGCCCTCTAATGGCATGACGGTTGTTTTAACCGTAGTGGACCGGTTCTCGAAGGCAGCACATTTTATTCCCTTGCCCAAATTACCTTCAGCCAAGGAGACAGCGGTGTCTGTTATAGACCACGTCTTTCGGTTACATGGCCTCCCGATGGACGTGGTCTCCGACAGAGGTTCCCAATTTGTGTCCAAATTTTGGAGAGAGTTTTGTAGATTACTAGGGGCGACGGTCAGTCTGTCTTCGGGTTATCACCCCCAGAGCAATGGTCAAACTGAGCGAGCCAATCAAGATCTGGAGAGAATGTTGCGATGTTTGGTATCCAAGAATCCTTCATCCTGGAGCCAACAACTCTCTATGGTGGAGTACGCTCACAACGCGTTACCAGTGTCATCCACGGGCCTTTCCCCTTTTGAGTGTAGTCTAGGTTACCAGCCACCTATTTTTCCGAGTCTGGATTCCAAGGTCGCGGTCCCCTCCGCTCACGCCTTTGTCCAGAGGTGCCACCGCACATGGACCAGAGCCCGTGAGACTCTGCTCCAGGTGGGGGCGCGTACCAAGGCTAAAGCCGATCGCCACCGGTCGAAGCCTCCCGTATACGTCGTGGGTCAAAAAGTGTGGCTTTCTACCAAGAACATTCCGCTCCGCTCCGTGTCTAATAAACTTGCTCCCAAATTTATCGGCCCGTTCACTGTCACCAAGATCATTAGTCCGGTGACAGTCCGCCTCAAACTTCCTCCAGCGTACAGGAGAATTCACCCCGCCTTTCATGTTTCCAAATTAAAGCCAGTTTTTCATTCCCGTCTTAATCCGCCAGTCCCGGTTCCCCCACCGCCGCGACTCGTAGATGGGGAACCAACGTATTCGGTTAATCGTATTCTGGACTCGAGACGGAGGGGACGCGGATTCCAGTATCTGGTGGACTGGGAAGGTTACGGTCCGGAGGAGAGAAGTTGGGTTCCTGCTAGGGACATTCTGGACCACTCCCTTATTGATGATTACAATCAGCAGGTAGGTTCTCCTGGGAGCGTCAGGAGGCGCTCCTAGGGGGAGGGGTACTGTCACGGTTCATGAATTCATCATCTCATTCTTGTGTGTGTGTGTGTATGTGTGTTTGTATGGGGCGGAGCCGCTGGTTGGCTGATGATCATTACACCTGTCGCAGCTGATCAGCGCTCCAGCTGCAGATCATCAGCGCACCCTATTTAGTCTCTCTGTGTTCTCTTTGTCTTTGTCAGAGCGTTTGTTTGGATGTCTCGTGTGTTCTCCCGCCTGTGCCCGTTGTGTTCCTGCGTTGCCTGTTTCCTGTGTTCCGTGTGCACCCTGGAGTTCCACCATCACCGTGTTCACCGTCGTCACCAAGCTGGGTTGTCTGCAGCGTCCCTGTGCTGCCCGGACCATCTGCCAACGCACCGCTCTGATCCTTGTGGCTTTCTGGTGTCTACCTGCGATCTTCTGCCATATCATCGAGTGATTCCAGTGGCCTTCTGGTTTCTACCTGCGATCTTCTATCTCAATAAACGAGCTTTTACTTGCTATTGTATCCTGCCTTATTTATCCGTTACAGCTGTACAGCAGCATTTAAGTATGAAATTTAATGAATAAATGTAAAAATAAAACACTACATAGACTTCACTATAAAATATATATTGATTCTTATTAAAGCTACTGTATTAATGTTTTTCAGTCATAACATTAAAATCCACATAGTAGGAAATAATATGGAAGTCAATGGCTTCCATCAGCTGTCTGTGTTCAACAGAAGAAATTAATACAGGTTTGGAAAAACATTAGATGAGTAAATAATGACAGAATTTTAGAGGTGAACTGTCCGTTTAAGGACAGTGTTCACTGGCTATTGTCACTTTAAGACGTGCATCTAATATACAGACACATGCAAATTTACTTTCACTTTACACATAACCGAATGTGTTTGTTAACCGTGTGTGTATTTGACAGTATTAGCGCAGTAAGTCTACTTAATCCAGTAATCAAGTTTAAAACGGTGCATAAGCACGCGAATAACCGGCAAGGCTTTAAAACGCATGCAAATAATGAACTTTCGTGATTGTGAATAACTATAGTGTTCTGTGGTTATAACTCTCTGACACCACCATTGCAAGCGTGTCTAGCACTGTGTATAGTGATTGGATATTTGCTCATATCAGCGCGTAGACTCACACTGCAAAAAAAAAAAACGTAATTCATAAGCGCTTATTGAACCGTGAATGCTGTACCGAACGGTTTAATATTATAATGAGAATTGTGGCATCCCTAAAGCGTTTGTGCAAACTGCGGGAAAACTGCAGAAAAAGTGTGGGTGTTAAACACCCACATCCCCCACGGGTCCCCCGCACACACACGCGCTCTCTCTCTCTCTCTCTCACACACACAGACACACACACACACACACACACACACACGCTCTCTCCGCTCTCTCTCTCACACACACGCACGCTCTTTCTCAAACACACACACACACACACACACACACACACACACACACACACACACACACACACACACGCGCGAGCTCTCTCTCTCTCTCTCACTCTCACACACACACAGACACACACACACACACACACACACACACACACACACACACACACACACACACACACACACACGCGCGCGCTCTCTCCGCTCTCTCTCTCACACACACGCACGCTTTTTCTCAAACACACACACACGCACGCACGCACGCAAAGCCGACAGGAACCACAGCATATGCCATACAGTTTAAGTTCACCCACACTTTATATACATAAAAAAGGTTTACAGTGCAAATACTGCTGTTGCAATGTGCATAACATTTTTAAACATTTGCAAAAAAACACCATTGTTCCGTTAAAACATTTTTTTGTAAACCTTTAAGAAACCATTTTTAAAACATCTATAAACATTACATAGTTAGACGGACCAGATATTCCTAACACTTAGTTAAGGGTTACTAGTTGGTTTGTAAACTGTCTATAAACATTATCTGGATGGTTATTATAAAGTTGCAACAGATGACTATAATACCTTGTTAAATAGTTAATAAACAGTACCAGTAAAACATGTGGGTTGTCCTGATACTGTACTTCAAAATGTAACAGTGTAAAAATTGTCACGGAATAAAGTAACTGTTCAAGATCCATTGGTAACTTATAAAAATAATGTCATATTTGCAAACTGTCAATACCGTATATCCAGACACTAGCACATTAAGATAAGCTATGAAAAAATAATGTTCCTCTGCCTCTTTCTGGTTAAATAATGTTTATAATAATAGTTAATATAGACTGCTATATGAACTATTCCAGGTTATTTATGCATAGCATAAATAATAGTTAGTATAGCATGCTATGCCACTTCCATCAAAACCTATTACAAAGTCAAGTCAACTTTATTTATATAGCGTTTTTAACAATGCAGATTGTCGTCAGTTCATACAAAACTATAGCAATGTCATTAAATACGATTAACAGTGATTCTGGAACAGATCTGCGTCTTCCTTATCCAGTTAAAAAACATACTACAGTATGTAAACATATTCCGTCCGTTCGGAAAAAAAAAAGTTGCACTAACTGTTCGTTACAAGCAGCATTTGCCGTCAGGCAGGTAACGATAGCTAACATAAACATATTTTTGCTAGCCTAATGTTACCTGCTGCAAACTTACACCATTTGTGTACAAGACAAGTAGAGCTATTTTATCCAGTGTAATTTATCACTTACCACTATCTTGTTTTTTCTCATCCTCCTCTTCCTTTCTCTTTTTTCTTTTCTGGCTTCCTGAAGCATAAAATTCCGCTTCATGATGACTGCCGAGGAGGTTTTGTATTTTGCCGGCAGCAGAGATCGCCTTACATTATCTGTGGATAAGTCGATTCACTACACGTCGGTGTTGTTCTTATTATATGCACTTACATGCCAATTGCCAACAAAACACACACATTTGATCGGTTTCACTCACGCCTGTGGTTTCCACTCATGACCGGGAACACACACACACACACTCTCAGAACTCCGGAAACACAAACTGCATCCACTGTTGCCTTACCACTGGGTTATTTGTGAAGCTGAACAAGGTGATCTTTCCCTCACACACACACACTTCTTTATTGATGTCGTTGATCTCCGCGAAGCTCGATGATGGACACGCTCTTACTCTGGTTGATGTGTGTGTGTGTGTGTGCTCATCTGAGAGAAGTGCCCATATAAGGAATTCCACCCTTTATGATGTCATACAGGGCCATACTCAAATCTTTTTTCCCCAAAACTTGTTTGAATCCTGAAGGAGTGTATTTGGCACAAAAATGCTCCATCATTCGTCCAACTCGTTTTTTGAAATGTTGTCCATGTTTAGCTTGAGAATGAACTCTTTAACAGTGGAAATGAGTCAGAATGCAGGAAATGTCATTAGACCCGTCTATAAAAACCCTGTATTTAAAGCACTGGTTCTCAGCGTTTTGATACCAGTGTTTCCAGAGTCCCCAAGCCCTAGTGTTGTCTTCAAAGCTTATTTTAGTCTCCTGGCCCTGCTGTGGTAGTCGGTGCTATACGGTGTTCGGCCGTACATGGGTTACATGACCATCGCCCACACTGTTGTTTGGCTTTGTTTATAAGAATAAAAATAGTTCAGTTGGACAACGGACACTACAATTATAAACTGAAAGCGTCTGCTAAGAAGTACCACCCCCGTGTGAAGACTAATACAAATGCCCTTTAGCAAAAGAAAGGTTAAAACAACAATGTCGGGCGATTTTGAAGTTGGAGGTTTTTTTGTAAAGGGCGTGTGTATTAGTCTCTGCACGTTCGATTGGGGCGGTACTTCCGCCTACGTCTAGCGTGACCTTTCTGACGTGATTACGCAATCCGTGGAGCAGCGCAAGATGAGCAATTTGGGTTAAAAAGTATATAAATGTTTATTATTTTTTGAAAATGTGGCAGATGGTTTGTCTAGATCAGACCCTGTTCCTTGTCTGGGATCGATCAGAGCCTCTGAAGCCCTTCCTCTGAAACTGCATTGATTTGGACCTTCAACCGTTGGTTCCCATTGAAGTCCATTATGTGGAGAAAAATCCTGGAAGGTTTTCCTCAACTTTGACTGAAGAAAGAAAGACATAAACATCTTGGATGGCATGGGGGTGAGTTAAGTATCAGGAAATGTTAATTTTGAAGTGAACTAATCCTTTAAGATCGTATTGAGTTTCCAGGTCTAGAAATCACACTTTTAAAATGAGGTTTCTTCGTATATTCAGGTTTATATATTCAAGACTTTGGGAATCCTGGTTCCTGGAAGAAGAAGAAAAGTAAGACATCTATATTTTTAACACTGTTGTAAAGCTTGTTTTGTCTAGTTTTAAATCATTTTAAGTTATCTTGTCTTAAAATGGCTTAGAAGCATCTGCTTTAAAGAAACCTTTAAAAATGCCATTCTCTCGCCCCCGTGTTGCTACAGACCTTTGGTGTTTGGGTCAAACGTGGGTCTATATGACTCATTATTTCATGTCTTTAAAGGTCGTATGATAGTGATAGTGAAATCTCCCACTCAAACACATTGTGCATTCAGAATTGTTGCCTCAAATCGGAGACATTATTCATATCATTGGTTTCTTTACTGACCTCAAATCTGGCATCATAGCTTGAACACACCAAGCAGAAATCTGAGTGTTTTTGATATATAGGTTTTTCTTTTTAATGAGCACAACACAACAGATATCATTTACAGTCAATGTATGGCAAACATGTTCTCCAAAACATAGCCTATTGTTATTTTTAATTCCTTTAAACTGCTGTTGTAAAAACGGATTAGGGTATTGTTTAAAGCCTAATGTGACGGATAAAGGTCAAGCTTAAAGTTTCTGTTGGCGTGGCCATCACAAGTTCAATAGTGTGGGCGGTGAAGAGGAAGTGTCTGGAGTTTGGGGTTTATTTTATGGTAGGATACATAAATCACATGATAAGAGTCACGGCTGATTTCAAAAGGCTCTGATGACCATTACACATGAAGGGATGATCTCTTTTTCTTCCTAAGAATGTCCACTGCCTGTATTGATTAACCATTTCTTGAATTTTCTGTCAGTTATTCTGTAAGATGCACGCACACGGAAACACGTGTTACTCTGCACACTTCCCCCTTTCCTCCTAGTGATGTACTGTTGAAGGACTCTGAAATTCTCAGTCGTGTGGTTTTTTCGATAAGGACGGCGTGAAGGAAGGCCAACGGCTTCGATGTCAAGGAACTGTTGATTTACGCTGACAAGCCAACGAGCAATGAGTCTATGGAGAACTGCGATATTCTGTATCGTGTGCATTCAACAAGGCAAGTTCACTGGATTTCACTCTCATATTGTTGTATCTTGAGGAGTTTTGTGTTAATGTTAAATACTTTGGTCCTGTGGGCAAGATTATTGAATATTTATTTGCGAAGAAATTGATCGTTCAATGAGAAATAAAGTGAGTCTGGGTTCTGCTTCATTGGAAACAGGGCGTTTCCCTTTTCAGCGAAACGTTATTATCACATGTTAGCATGTTCACACAAAGTAACTGATCCTTTAATTTTTACAGTTTTCGGTGATGAGAAATCTATTACTGGTTACCTCGGCCAATCAGTCGTCCTGAAATCTGGAGCAGACGGATCATGGAACCTCACCAAAGTTCAATGGTCCATCTATAAGAACACGACATACATTGCAGGTCTAAAGGACGGCGAAGTGACTATATACGGGTTTTGGAGACATCATGGTCGACTTGAGCTCAACACCAGAACGGGAGATTTAACAATCAAACATCTGACTATGACCGACAGCATGACATACACTGCTGCCCTGGTCAACTCGGATAATGCTCGAAAAACTGTTGCCGTTCATCTCACAGTCCAAGGTAAATGAGTCTTCAGTATAGTAAACAATAAGGCGACATAGAACCATTTTTGACTGCGCCAAGAACCTTCAGGCATCAGTTTCTAAAATAACCATTAACTTGTAGTGCATTTTAACAATCTAAAGAACCTTTTTTGCATTGGAAATGTTCTATGAATGGTAAATGTTCTTCATTGAACCATAGATACCAATGAAGAACCTTTATTTTTAAGAGTGATAATGACTTCCAGCCTGATTGAATAATTGATGTAATGTTTGTCCCAACTGTAGAACGACTCAAGGAACCAAAAATCCAGAAGACGCTCGATTCCCTCAAAGATGGCCAATGCCACATAGCCCTTAATTGCAATGCATTTAACCAAAATGTGAATCTGTCCTGGACTCCTGACGGCGAGTTCAACGGATCGTATATTTTTGGAAATGCTGTCGACTCTTCGTTGGTTCTTTTCATGTCATTCAGCGGCAACAGAAACGTGACGTTCAACTGCACTGCCTCCAGTGGCCAACAGACAGAGACGAAACAGATGACAGTGGGATGTTCAGGTGGGTCTCATTAACAGGGCGAAACACTGTGACGAGGTTTTCATTTCTTTATGATGCTACATATGTATAGCGTCAGGGCTTCAAAACAAATATAGTCAGATTTTTCTAAAGCCCAAAATATACTTTGTTTTTATGCATGTGTAACCGGTCCTATTCGACCCGATCGGAGCGTGATTCGAACCGGCGTCCCCAGCATGGGAGGCGGGGGAACTCACAAGGAGGCTAAAGACCGCAGCCGCTACCGTCAGTCGCCAGCGCGCCTCTTGAGATCAGGGGAGTTAGGTTTACACACATAGCTCTTACTAGCCTTACCCCCCTAAACCTCACTCCCATTCGGGTCACGGCACCAATTTAACTATTCCTACTCTACCCGCATTGAGAGGGATGTATGAGAGGCGGGCACGCTAACAATGAGGCTAAAGACCGCAGCCGCTAACGTCTGTCGCCAGCACGCCTCTTGAGATCAGGGGAGTGAGGTTTACACACATAGCTCTTACTAGCCTTACCCCCTTAAACCTCACTCTCATCCGAGTCACGGCACCAATATAACCAGTATTGCTCCTGCATGGGAGGCGGACGTGCTAACTTGTGCTAACAAGGCCTCTTGAGATCAGGGGAGTGAGGTTCAGATCCACAGCTCTTACTAGCTTGCTTCCATTACACATGCTAAGTTATGTGTAAAGTGTGTGACGTAAATGTCCTCATCAGCGTTGTACACTGTACGCTCGGCTCACAAATACCCCTTGAATTTTTTTTTTCACTAATTATTTCGTCCACAACATAGCGACACTGGCCCAGGCCATTGTTTCACAGTCAAAAAAGAAACAGACGTCACGTTGTCAAGCACTTATATGAGAGGACTAATGTCCCCATTAAATAAAAATGGGCAATTATTGTTTCTATGGAAGGATTTATCTGAGCACATCATGTTTTTTAAATGTATGTTCCTTCATAATCTTACATAATCCTCTTGTGTTTACTGGCGCGAGGGCGGGGCAACCTGTCACTCACATGAGATCCACCAATAGCAAACCACAGACATCCAATTAAATCCCTATGGATAAAATCAAGCCACGCCCTACATTTTTTCTTGTTTGTAAAAATGTTTTAAACAGATATACATCCCAATAGGGAAGAAAAGACTAGCACAACTTCTGTTTCATGCTGGCTTTAAAACCACAATATGTACTTTTTCGCTGCTAATCTTACATATTGTGCCTTTTAAGAGGCGCACGCAAAACAAAGACATTTTATTAGGCATAACTTCTGGCAAGTTTGGCTGTGCACACAAAGCGTTCGTGTCAAAACTGAAGTGTACTTTGGGCTGAAGATTATTATCCTTTTGATGTTGTCATACATTATTCGCACAGGATTTATTTTCACCCCATGTATTAATAAAAATCGCTGTTAAATCGCATTACAACATTTAAAGCCAGCATGAAACGGAAGTTGCGATAGCCTTTGCCTCGCTATTGTGATATCCAAGTGAAACGGCTTCACAAACAAGAACAAATGTAGGGCGGGGCTTGTTTTGGCCATGTGGAATTGATTGGATGGTTGTGGTTTGCTATTGGTGGACCTCATGTGAGTGACAGGTTGCCCCGCCCTCGTCATCAGAGAAGAGATGTCACTGTGAGAGGGAGGGGAAGTTATTTTGAATATGAGGCACATGAAAATAATGATGTGCACAGATAAACCATTGGATTGTCGTTGAACCAACTGGATTGATTTCATGGTGACTTTATTATGCACGCAGTGAGGAAGTAAATACAGTTCAATGCACAGAAGAATCATATGAAAAGGGCTTTTAGAGTGAACAAAGACACATTGTTCCTGACAGAAGCGTTTTTAATGCCTGTAACTTCACAGCACTGATGCTTGAATAGTGAGTCTACATACATGCAGGTGAAGAGTTCTTTTGTTCTTTTCTTTCTAGAGGAGCAGAAGTGTGAAGACTGTGTCGTTTGCGGTTCACACAGTGTGTGCAGTTCATGTTCTTCATCTGTGTTCTTGGCTATTGTGCTTACAGCTGCCATTGTTTCGGCTTTAACATATTCATATACACGCAGAGGTAACAAACATTTCTTAAAATCAACTTTACAATTCAACATTTGCATGACTGATATTGTCTTTATGAACTGTAATTTATCTTCCATAGAACAAATTAAAGATTTCGTCCAGAGTCTACGGTAATATACCACAGAGATCACAGATGTAATGGATAAATCAGCGGTTTACAGCAATACTTATCGGTATTTATTATTATCTTTTTGAATTGGTACCAGTGGCAGTCCTGACTCCTGTGGTGATGATGAAGGCAAAGTGAGACGTGACCAAATGGGACAAGACACAAAGGACAAAAAAACGTATTTTCCATAAGATTCATCTGAACAGTGAGCTGATCTGACGCTGTGTTCCACAAGAAAATAGTTGTACAAATTGGGAACATTTTGAAGAAGCTTCAGTTTAAAGCAGTTGACGTGCGGAAGTTGTGACTGTTGGTTTGACCTCATTGGAAATGCACCTGTGTGAATGATGATTTTTGTACTTCAGACAACCTTTTTACCTACAATGATTATGAAACGATCAAAGATAGAAAAACAATTCATGTTGTGTTAAATCCATTTGGCTCAATATCTGAAGGCTTGTGCTTCTTCACTAAATGGATGTAATGCTTCTGGTACTAATGGCTTTTCAATCTTTACTCGACAAACTATGGCAGCTTTTTTATTTAATAATACATTGTCAAACTTCTTTGTTCAAGAGCGGTTGATTTTAGCACACTCACAGTTCCTGACATGGAGTCCCTGTTTTATGTTAAATGACTTTTATTTTGAAGTGTATTGTTTTTGTTTCCAATGTTCCTAGTGTTCACTTCCTGTTTTACTTTGTTTCCATATTTTCCCTCCTCAGTTTACATAGTTATTCATTACCCACACCTTCAGGTTTTATCCCATGTCTGGATTAACTCTGGTTATGTTTGTTAATAAATGTTTTTGGATACTACTGTCTGCCTTACTAAAACACCCGATTTACACAGGCGCTTCATATATATATATTAGTGCTGTCAGTTAAACGCGTTATTAACGGCGTTAACGCAAACCTATTTTAACGGCGTCAATTTTTTTATCGCGAGATTAACGTTCTTTTTGGTCTAACAAACTTTGTAGTTTTTTCACATGCTGTTGCAACAACTAGTAACGTTAGAAAAACTACAACACCACTCCGGATGTAGCTAGACCGGAAACAAAACATCAGGCACGCTGCGGCTGCCCGCACTCGTTTGGGCCATTAAAAGAGTAGACGTGGATGGCAAGCGTGAGACGCCGAAATGAGAAACGTATTAAGCCATGGTTTAACTCAGGGGTCTTCAACTAAAAGTGCTTGTCTTGAGCGCTGCTTTCTGCTCTGATGGTGCGTAGCCTACACACCAGACGCGAATGAAGCGTTTTGCGCGAGTGATTTAAGTCAATGCAAAGACGCAAATAGACATTCTGCGGCGCGGATTAAGCGGTGTGCATGTCGCGTCATTCGCGTCCGGTTTGAGCGCACCATCAGTCTCTTCTTCACTGCATGCTTGACCGCGCGTCTGGGTTTGAACGTAGTAACAGTGAGCATTGCAACGTTAACTGTTTCATTATGTCAAAAGGCTTCGCGGTCCGGATGGACGCATCTCGCGGTCCGGATTCGGACCGGAGTTCACTAGTTGGCGACCCCTGGTTTAACTGCACTATAGGCGGAGTCCTAGTTTACCTTGCATGTGCACTTTGTAATTTTATTTTGTATCACCCTGTTTTGATCCCTTAGAAAGGGCTGTTGAAGGGGCTGTTTGTGCAACAAAGTATTTGTTTCACCCTTTTATTGATGGGCAGTGTTACATTGTGTGAGATTATTTGCTCCAAGTGAGAATGTTGGTGTGAAATCGAACACTAAAGTATGCCAATGTTGTTTTCAATAAAACAAACATTTGAACAAAGCAAGCCGATCCACTTTTCTATGTTGATAAGAGCATTAAAATAAGAAAAAATAATGGGACAAAAAGAAATCAAGGGACATTTAGAATAAATAAAAATGTGCGATTAATTGTGAGTTAACTATGACATTAATGCGATTAATCGCGATTAAATATTTTAATCGTTTGACAGCACTAATATATATATATATATATATATATATATATATATATATATATATATATATATATATATATATATATATAAAATAATAATTTAAGACATTTCTCCTTAAATAGAACCTTTTTGGCATGAAGGGTTCTTTAAAATTGAGTCAAAACCATAGGGTTCTGTATGGAGCACAACAGTCGGGTTCCGAAAGTGAGAACTTTATTTTCTCCTTTAAGAAATAGATTTTTAACGATAACTTATAAACCTCATCCCTCCCTCGCACTTCGTAACAAATCCTTCCCTTGCAGGTCAAACTTTTTTTTTTTTGGTTCACAAAGCTCATTTCATTTTGATAATATTTTTTTTTCTATTTTTTAATGCAATTTTTTAATAGGTATTTTTTATTTTATTTACCTTTACATTACTAGATTTTATCAATAAATAAATAATGTAAGCACATTCTTCCCATTCTTTCAAGTTAAATTTAAAATAACTAGGACATTCTCGGACTTTCATGCATAACCCTGTTATTCAGCTCAGAATATCTGACATTGGGTGTCTTTGCCAACCTCTTGTGGAAAAAAGTTATAATACAGCATGATATTTATTGACTCTTGCCACAGATGTCCTTATAGCTCTATATGGAGCAAATGGGCTGTTCCGCTGGGTCCTAAAGTCAGTTCCATTCAGTATGCATTTAGATACACAAGTAGACATGATTAAAAAAATGCTAAAAGTTTTAGCATTTTAGCTTGAATTTTCTGTGTACTGAAGTATTCCTATGCAATACAATACAATACAATATGTATTTGCAAAGGCCATTTAAAAACAACCATCACTGACCAAAGTGTTGTACATAAAATAATCAAACTAAAAGATAGAGAAAAAAAAAGTTTTGGACCTGCCGTCGCAAAAGTGTGATCGCCGCATTTTTTAACTCTAGATCTGGGCACGATGAGTAGACACTAGTGCTCACTGGATCTCAAAGTTCTAGCTGGAGTGTACGGATGGAGTAGATTAGTCAGGTACTGAGGGGCCAGCTTGTTGAGGGATTTGTAAACATATAAAAAAATGTAAAATCGATTCTAAATTTGACAGGTAGCCAGTGCAGTGCAGATAAAATAGGAGTATAGTAATTTCATTAGTTACTAAGGGGTCAAATTCTTTCTTAGGGTTTTTTTTTTTTGTGCTTATTCGCAGTTCAAGTGCAACATAAGTCCCAGGGTCTTGGACTTCTCCGGTGAACACTCAATTTTTATAAAAAAATAAAATAAAATAAGATTTTCAATCTTCAAGCTACAAGGTTGTTAATTGATAAATATTTGTTTCTGTTGAAAGCATTAGCCCACATTATTGCAACTTACACAGCATTAACCCCAGTGTTAAATTAACTCTCCTCAGAGTTCGAGTCCACACTCAAGAGTGATAAAATTAACTCATCAAGTGTTTGCTTTATTTGGGTTCTTGACCCTTGACTTTATAACATTAGGTTTTCTCTGGCTGCTGTCACCGAGTTATAACAGCCAAAAAAGCCAAGAGAAAATGTGATCAAATGTTGTAAGTTATATTTTGACATCATCATCTTCTTTTGACCTGAATCTCTGAGTTAGGTTTTCCCTGAATAGTAACAGTGATTATACAGCATAATATAAGAGGGGTATTTAAAAGTTGCTCTGATCAACAAAAAAATAAATACATTTGAACTATTCTATCATTTAGACATAAAGAATCAGCGTATGAATCTTAACGTGTTTTAGTAGCTTGTTCTGTGATGTTCAGAGTTGATCTGTTTATCTGAATATTCTATGTATCACCATTGTTGAGGTTCATACACTGATTCTTGATGTGTGTGTCTATAAAAAATAAAGTAGTTCAAACATTTTTTGTGCATAATCTCATGCTGCCTCAATATGCTCAATAATGTAAATTAACACAACACCCATATAATCAGAGATTGTTCTCAGAATGACATCAGTTCATCAGGTGTCATTATAAAAACCAGATTCAAGAGCCCATCTAAAGCAAACACTGATCACCATAATGATGATCACCAAAATGGTGAATCTTTGCTTCAGTCTTTTCTGTTTTATCATCAGGTGTCCCCACTAATGCTCAATCATCACTGAATTAATCTCTTAATTATCTTTGACACTGATTCAGAGTTCATTTTAACACTCTTGATTGTCAAATAAACTCAGAAGAGTTAATTTAACACTGTGTTTTTTGCGGCAGTTTAACAGTGGAATTTGTGGTGAAAAACTATACATTACACATGACGCTGTGCAGAAAATTCCACCAATCAGACTCAAAACAAGCAACAAAATAGCTATTAAGCCCCGCCCACTCCCATGACACACGGTCTCCCTACACTCTCAAAATACTTAGGTATTTTAAATATAAATGCATATTTTGCGATGGACTTAATATATACTGTAAAAAATATTGCCTTGGTTTTACAAAAAAAATTGAGGCAAATATTTGCATAAGTATTTTGTGTTTGACCGAGTAGACTTTACATGTCTTCAACAAGCACCCTTAAGTAATTTCAACTCAAATGTCCAGAAGTAATTCATAAACACAACTTAAAAACTTTGTGTAGCAGAAACATAATTCAACTTGGCGGCAATAAAATTAGACGTAAAAATAACTCAAGTGAATACACTTATACGACATGCATTAGTTCTATGTCTTTATATGTAATAATCAGTAGACTCAAACCACAATACTGCTATTATCAGTTGCTCATAGAGCAAAGCAATTTATATGATGCACTGCGTCAGCCTAACGAACGACGGTAACACCCAAATCCATGACAAAAACTTTTCTAAATCCCAACTTTATAGAACATTAAACAATAATAACAAGCCTTCTACTTTATTCATTTTGCCTAAAACCATTTTCTCTTCCAGTTAAATCCACGCAAAGAACTTGGAACTACAAATCTCCTTAACCCCAGTAAGTAGATTGTACACAATAAAATTAAGTTGTGACAAAATGTCCAATCCAAAGCAAACATCCTCGTTTTGAGTGAGTGCTTCCATTTCAGCAGCAAAACCCCCCAAAATAGAAGAAAACCCACAACTTTCTAAACATGGAAATAAATGAAGATTACAGCAAGATGCGAGCAGCGCATCGCGGTGCTTCAAAAACAATGTGAAAAGGGTTCATTTCAGCCAAATCCAGCAGTAAATATTTTAAGTAAATGTAACTTAAATAGGATGTTGGAAATGCACACGTCTACAAAGCCTGGTCTAGAGTTTTCAGGATAAGTGCGATATATAATTATACAAAATATGTTTTTGCTACAAATCCAAATTAAGTGAGCTACTCAAATTATCAAAGTAAAGTAACAAATATGTACATTTGTAAAAACAAATAATGCTTTTTTTATGTTCCACTTACAGCCTCAATCATTCATTTTATCAGTGTACATAAAATTCATATTATATAATAATAGTTCAGAATAGTCTTTAGAGAAAGTCTTCTTTCAAGCATTTTAAGCCATGAGCCACGGCTTAAAATGCTTGAAAGAAGATTTTTTTTCAAAACGAATGAAAGAAATGATTCCGGAACGAGTGGAAAAAGTGTGCGGGACTAATGCACTCGATAGAGCCCCGCTGAACCTCAGGACCATATAAGAGTGAGCATGTGTCACAGTATTCTCAGCACTGACACGGTTTTAGGTCATTGTGACTGCTGTTTCTGTCTTTTAAATGGGAAGTGGTCAACTTTGACCAGAAACAGACATGTCACCTTTATATCAGAAGATCTGCATAGAAGTAAAAACACTTCACAAGTATGGCTCCTAAAAAAGACATTCCACTGAAACATGACCACACTTGACCAAACTTCTCTGTGACGTTATTTCAATGTTTTATTTACGTTGTGCTTTTCTTAGGCTCAAGGTCACTTCACAGAAAGCACATATAAATACACAACTTATACACAAACACCAACTCGTACATAACAACTGGCTATAGTGAAACACAAGTTAGTCCAGAAGATACGACTAGTGAATGTACATTCTGTTGTCAGACAATGGAAGACTGTTATGTTTAGCCAAAAGTGACTATTGGTTTATAATCGGGACGGGAAAAACAAGGCCTTGCTCTGGCGAGTCTCAGAAAGGTACGGTTTCTTTCTGAGAAGTCACAAAATTTAGAGAATTTGAGTATTGGAGTGACGTGTCAAAGGTGCAAACGCTTTTGGCTGAGGGAGTCTGAGAAGTAATGGTGCTGATGGAAAGAGTGATGTTATTTTGAGACAAGTGACCAATCGGTAAATGACTTGACACTGATGTTAATATAAAGAGGGGAAGTTACTCTTTGCTGACCGATAGCAAAGGTTAGATACTCCTACACTCTTAAAAATAAAAGGTTCTTTATAGAGTGCATTAGTGCACGTCCAATTTTTCAGTGGCACTTGTTCCGGAAGTATTTCTTTCCATTCATTTCTCCCATTGGGATTTCAAAAAAGCGTTATAAGGTGAATCACAAAAGTACAAACTTTAATTTGAAGCAAAACAGTATTTGAAAATCGGACAAAAACACAAAAGGTACTTAACAGCTTTAGTGAAGGAAAGAACTATCCCATGAAGCATTGCAAACAGCACAATCAAATTAAAAACAACGGAGAATTATAAAAACTAAATATAATAAGTATTTGAATAAGCATATTATGCAATACAATATAAGTATTTTGAGAGGCCAACTCGATTACGTTATTTGCAGTGCTTGTTTTGAGTCTGATTGGTGGAATTTTCTGCACAGCATCATGGGTAATGCAGTTTTTCACCAGGAATTCCGCTGTTAAACACGATTATTTTAAAACTAAGTGGAAATAATGCCGACTGATGGCTTCAACTGAAGCTAATGCTATTGATTAACAACCGCGTAGCTCACAGTAGGGCTACTTTAAAGATTTATGAGTTATCGTTGAAAATCAATTTCCCTGGAGAAAATGAATGGAACCCGACTGTTGCTCTATTGGCATTGATGGTTCCACGAAGAACATCCATGGAACCTTCCATTCCTCAAAAGGTTCTTTATAGTTAAAACTAAATGTTGTTTAATTGTTTTTATATGTTCAAAACAAAAGAAAGAAAGGGAATAAAATGTTTTTTCTCCACATAATGGACTTCAATGGTAACCAACGGTTGAAGGTCCAAATCAATGCAGTTTCAAAGGAAGGGCTTCAGTGGCTCTGCCCGATCCCAGACGAGGAACAGGGTCTGATCTAGCCAAACCATAGGCCATTTTCAAAACAAAAAACACGTTGACGTCATCACGTTGGAAAGGTCACATGATGAAGGGGGAAGTACCAACCCAGTGCTGAAACTCCATCTCATGTTCTCCTCCAACTTTAAAATAGTCCAACATCGTTGTTTTACTTTTATTTTTGTACAGACTGTTTCGTTTGATTTAGTCTTTGCACGTTCATTTTAACACTGGGTTGGTACTTCCACCTACATCATGACCTTGACCTTTCCAATTTGAGGATGTCATACGCTGTGAAGAATCACAATAACACCAAAGTCATGTTACTATTTTTGAAACTGTCCACTGGTTTGTCTAGATCAGACCCTATTCCTCGTCTGGGGTCGGTCACTGGAGCCCTTCCTTTGAAACTGCATTGATTTGACCTTCAACCGTTGGCTGCCATTGAAGTCCATTATGTGGAGAAAATTTTTGGTTTTGGTTCCTCAAATAACCTTTCAGTGAACAGATCTTAAAGGGTTAGTTCACTTTAAAATTAAAATTTCCTGATAATTTACCCCCCCCCCCACTTAATCCAAGATGTTCATGTCTTTCTTTCTTCAGAAAAGAATTCAAGTCATCGCTACGAACATCCTTTATTTCTAAGAAATGCAGAAACATATTTATTCTCATTATAGTGCTGATTCACTAGAATTGTAGAAATGACAACTGTGGCGTGTGACGGCATGATCTGTTATTTTAAGAAAATGACAACTTCAAAGCTAAAGCACTACTGAAATAAATAAAAAAGTCCTGAGGTTTGACGATTTCAATCACTCAGCTGTTCTCTGTCCGTTTAGCCTTTGATCTCAATATTATTGCTTTTAATGCATATCAATAGCTGAAACTAACCAATTTGGAGTGTTTATCATATTCAGAAAGGGCAGAAAGTCTTTGGTTATGGTGCTGTTATTATATCATAGGGTGTATGAAAAATATACATTATCATTCAAAAGTTTGGGATCAACAATGCTTTTTAAAGATACATTAAACTGATATGAAAATGGCAAATGGCGTAAAACATCCGTGAATAAAGCAGCGTTTACATCCCACATGTTCAAGTGAAAAAAATCCTCACTTCCTGGGAAATTGGCGCAAAATATCTGCAATAAAAAAGGAAGTTGCTGCAGTCGGGGAAGAAACTGTGGCTCTTTTTTCCTCCATCATAAATGAGTTGTGTCTCAGAGCGGCAGATGAAACGCTATAAACGCTGTCATGTTCTCTTGTGTTGGGACGCTTCTGGAGGAATTAAACCAAATCATTCTGATCAAAGACTCACAGGCGTTTCAGAAAGATCAAACCAACATTTGAGATGCTGCGATGCCATTGGTCCACTGGCTAGTGTAGTTATCCAACCACAGCCTGTGTTGAGGCAAAGTCACATGAGTTTTTTGTTGCGCATGGAGGGATTTAATCGGTAAATGTGTTTCCATCGTAGTTTATGTGCATAAAAAAGGTGGACGGAAACACTGAACTCACTGGAGTAATGATGCTGAAAATTCAGGAATAAATTACTAAAAATACATTACAATACAAAAACAGTTATTTTAAAAGGTTACTTCAGCGATTAGCATTAAGCTTTGTATCAGTAGAAACCCGGTTGTATATTTGAATGATTGTGCTCCCCCCCCTCATATCCCCCTGAGACGAGAGATTTATGTATTTTATGTCTGGAAAAAAGCCTCCGATGTCATTTTCCGTCATCGGACACTTTTTTGGCCAGAGGCTAGAGACTACAGGAGCTAGTCCGCATGTTTTCAACCCGCCCACAGGGAAGGGATCTCACTCACAGACTGTAAATGCGCACGGCCGCTCGGCTCGGGCATTCATCACAGAGCGGTGCAGAGAAAAGTTAGTGTTTTCAACTTTTAAATGAATTCCAATGAAAGTTAAGCTTCCATAGGCATGATCTGAAAACGCGGCAGACTGGACATGCCTGTATGAATGAACGCCGTGCTCTGCTCAGCTCTTCGCTCTCGTGATGAATGAAATCTGACTCCTGCTGCGTTTGTGCCGTGACTCTCGCTCGGCTCATCGCAGACACGTTCAGTTTTTAATTGCAGTGTCTGCTGGTTCTCTAACTGATCTACAGGATTTTATTATTATAAAAATTAAAATGATGGTGGGGTGAAGCTGCGGTGGGCAAGTGATGTAACCGGCAGGCGTGGCTTGGGAGTGCCCTCACGAAGTGCATTCTGGGAGTTGTTGTCTTTCATCCATATGAGCCAAAAATACATTCTGCTTTTCTCAGTCCAGAAGGCACCAACTTCTAAAATAATTTCACATTTCTACTACATAAATGACCCAGTTTAAATACACATTCATCTTCCCAGCGCTGAAGTGCCCCTTTAACTCTTTCCACGCCATTAACGCCATTGACGTTTTGCAACACTTTCACAAAATATTTTTTTTTAAAAGATAATTGAGACTTTTTATCTCACAGTTGTGAGTTTACACCTTGCAATTCTGACTTTTGTTCTGAGAATTGTAAGATATAAACTCACAATTTGAGTTATAAAATCAGAATTACATATTAAAAATACTTTTTTTTGCGACTTTATATCTCTTTATATATTAAAAAAACAAAAAAAAAACAGGATCTTTTCTTTCTTATGATATATTGCACGCAACAAAATATTCTGGAGGCCATGAAACTTTAGTGTAAATGATCAAAAACGCTGGCAGGGAAAGAGTTAATTTGTAGTATTTTACAATATTACAGTTTTTACTGTATTTTTGATCAAATAAATGCAGCCTTGTTGAGCGTGAGAAAGCATCTTTCAAAAACATATATATAAAAACCGAATCTTACTGATCCCAAACTATTGAATGATGTGTATAACGTAATATTGTGCTAACTTTACAAATTCAATTCTCCTTCATACAAAAAGCGTTTCAACATGAAATATTCAACACAGTTCATTTAATGCAAGACTTCAAAGGTGAACCGGTGCATACGAGAGGAGGGTCGACCAGATCAACACAGGAACCGTCTGTCACTCACAGGACTTCCTGGTATGGGGAGGAAGTGCTGGCGCTGACTGCAGGGTGACGCTGATAGTTGATTTTGTCATACAGGGTTTGAGGCTGCAGAGGGAGTAAGAGCGAGACGTTACATCCGATTCCAAAGAAATGCTCTGCAACAAAGCTTTGTGACTTCCATATTCGTTCTACCCACTGTGGTATAACAACATGAAACCATTTTCTTGCAAAGCAACACAAGTAAATACATATTATAAACCCCTTTCATGAACAAAAAAGGATGCAATATTAGATTATGATGCATGCAAGTACTCACCAAGTTTTTTGTGACTTTCAGGTCATCCACCGTTTCATAAATGGACATCCCGTTTACAACACTTTCAGATCGTTTCTGTAATGCAGATTAAATCTGGTTAGCTGCAAAAATTATGCCTCCATTTTTATGCCACATATTAGGTTCATATGTGTGTATAAGACGTGTAGTCATTTAAAATCATCCACAGGAAGATTTCTAATCCATGAGGGCAGAAGTGAGCTGCTCACCTTTCCAACAACATCCGTGTTCACGTCTTCATAGACTGTAATGCCAGCTTCACTTTCTCCTTCTCCTGCAAGAGAGAGAAAACAGCTGTGAGGTCACGAGGATCGCTATCGATAAAACAAATACCTGCGGTCCTTGATTTTAAATGGTTGAGCCAAGTTCAAAGTCATTGTAAATGACTCTGCAAACACACACACACACACACACACACACACACACACACACACACACACACACACACACACACACACACACACACACACACACACACACACACACATATATATATATAGATAAATATATAGATATATATATAGTTTAAATATATTTAAAAATGTATGTAATAATATAATGCATTAATATATTATACATAAGCTTTTTGTATATTGAAAGATATATCTTTACTATGTTACAGTAATGTGTATTCCCACGAGTTACTTTGACACAATCAAGTTATGTAACACAACACAAAGTATTTGAGCTGCGTTTACAAGGAAAGTTGTGTTGGTATTACTTAAAGGGTTAGTTCACCCAAAAATGAAAATCACCCCATGAATTACTCACCCTCAAGTCATCCGAGGTGTATATGACATTCTTCTTTCAGATGAATAAAATCAGAGTTAAATTAAAAATATTCTGGCTAATCCAAGCTTTATTGAGGAGATATTTTGAGGTGATGTTTTGGTACTAAATACTATTTGTGCAATAAGTATGGTCCATTAATGACCACTTAAAACATTTGTCTTCTAATATTTGTATTATTTATATTACAAAATGTGTAGTAATTCATGTTAAAATAGAGAATTCCAATGCAAAGAGGAAAATTAGAGTCATTTTGTGGCTGGAAAAATAAAATTTCCATTTGTAATGCCATTACTGGTGCCTGTATGGCTCTTTAATAAAAATACATGTAGTCCAGTTGCTCAAAAAAGTATTGCAGATCATAACTGCTTACTTATTTGTGAAATTTTTAAATGTTAATAATAGTGAATAGTAATGAATGCAAGCAAATATAATTTAACCCCCAAATAAGTTTCAAATAGTGCTAAAAGGCAAACTTATTTTTCCTTATATGTACAGTAGGATATACACATATTAATTCATACTGAATCAAGATTGAAATTCAAGATATTTGTGCCCGTCGTCTCATAAGCTAAAGCTGATTTTAGGCATCTACGCTGTAAATCAACCAGTGTTGTGGCACATACATTATGCAGGTTATATGTATTTTATGTAACTTATTTTGCCACACAATATATTACGTTTTCCTTGACTAAAACTAGACTAAAATGACGAGACTTTTAGTCGACTAAAACAAAAAAAAGATATGTGAATGACTAAATGTGACTAAAACTAACAAGGACATTTGGCACAAGACTAAGACTAAATTAGGTGACAAAATTAACACTAATGTGACCTCATCATGTTTCCTAAATATCTGCAAACATATTATGGTATTTTTGTTGCTTTAGAACAGTCAAAAACTTACATACAGCACCTTTAAGGGGGAACCTATTACGCAAAAAAACTTTTACATGGTTTCGAACATAAATGTGTGTCAGCAGTGTGTTACACAACTACCATGCACTCCTCTTTTGTTAATCCCCTGGCATAAATCATAAACAGTGTCTTAGAATAAGCCATTTGCAGATTCTAGCAGTGTGAAGTCACGTTCAGGCCACGCCCACGACTGCTGGCGGACTCCGCCCTATTCAAATAGACCCCGCCCACAGTGAGCTGTACACAGTCGGCCATGTTTATCTCCTCGCCAGAGCATTCAAATTAGAAATGTATTCTTATTAAATACTAAATATTCATTCAGTCGAGAGAAGTGAGTGATTTTCTGTTGTTTGATTCATATTAACAGCAGATATAGCAGTAGATCCTGTATATGACGCTGCTGTCACTTTCATACACATATCTAATATACACATGCAGTTTATTTATGTTCACAGATATAACCGACTGTGTTTATGAGAACTTTGTGGGTAACACTTTATTTTGATGGTCCCTTTTGAACATTCTGTTGACTATAAGTAACTTTGCTACTACATGTCAACTAACTCTCACTAGAGTATTAGTATACCGTCTGCTTAATATCTGCCAACTCTTTATTGTGATGGTCCTCCAACAGACATTACACTGACTTTAAGTAACTTTGCAACTACATGTCAACTTATTCTAACCCTACCAGTCTACTAATACATTACTAATATTCTATTGAGAGTTAGTAGACATGTAGGTGCAACGCTACTTATAGTCAACAGAATGTTCAAAAGGGACCATCAAAATAAAGTGTAACCACTTTGGGTGTTTATGACATAAACTTGTGTGTGTTTGACAGTTTAAGCACAATAAGCACAATAAGACGTGAAAGAGAACTTAGTTTAATACTCTCGGGATGCTCTGTCTGTTATTAGCTTTCTGTGTGCGTGCTTCGGGTGTGTGTGCGCTCAGAAAACCATATCTCAGAAGTTTAGACTGATATGGCTCTAAAGCACATGCAGATAATAAACTCTCATGATGATGAAGAACTGAGCACGAGCGTGACCGCGATAGAGATGATAATCAAAACCAAGCTCATTGGCATTTGAAGATACATGCACGAAAACAGCATGTTTTCCTTTCCACTCAAAAATGGCCATTTACAACATGATCTGTGGGGTATTTTGAGCTGAAACTTCGCAGACACCTGAGACTTGTATTACATCTTATAAAAAGGGGGCATAAGTGAAAAGTCTAATTGATCAAGCACAAATGAGTTGGATTCAAAATACTCAATATTCTGATGCACATCACAATTATTTTTGAGTTAAACCAAGGCAATGATTGGTTTAAGTGGGAATAATTAATTGGAAAATTAGCGGGAGCAGGACGAGAAAACAGTCCCGCACCGAACTCTACTTTGAACTCAACTCATTTAAGTTTGACCAATTACACTTTACATATTTTCAACAATAAGTAATACCAACACAACTTTCCTCATAAATGCAGCTAAAATACTTTGTGTAGCAGAATCAAAACTCACTTGAGTGAAAGTAACTCGCATTAGTATAACATAGTAAATATATTGTCACATATTTTGTAATATATTTAAACCATACATTGATCATGAGTATGTGGAAATATATCTTCTTTCTTTAAGGGTAAAACCCCTTTAGCTTAGTAAACCACGGTTTCTTTGGGCTTATTGCTTTAATAACTTATGTTCTGTTGTGTGTGTGTTCATGTTCACACTTGTTCAACACACCTGTACGGTTTCTCCGCCAGCAGCACACGGCAGCGCTTCCACCGAATATGACGACCGCGGCGATACAGACGCCGACTGCGATCAGCAAATAATTCAGACCTGCATCACATGACATAAATTATTGTTAAATCAATTCCACTGAAATTGAAATATAACAGTTATTCCAAAAACTGCTATAGATAATTATAATTATTACTAGATAATTATTCTTACAATAACTGAGCTTATTATTGGAAGGCCTGGGACATTTTATGTTGTGTGTTTGTTACATTTACATAACACCCGTTGTTTTATCATTAAACTTTATGCCTGGCATTTGCCGGTTCCTGCCTCCTCCTTCTCTGAACTCCAACTTTGTTACAATTGTAAATAAACAAAAGGTTCAAATACACTGTAAAACCTAACAGTTATATGTACTCAATAAAAAATAGTTAATTACACTCAAATATTACCGAAGGTTGTGTGAAACAAAATGACTGAAACAGAACTCAAACTGAATGAGTTATGGAAAATTTCTAGTTTCCAGATAATAATTGTATAATTAAGTGATGATTGAGCATTAGTGATGAACACCTGATAATAATGAGCAGAATCACTGGAGAAACACAATAACTACAACTGGAGGATTAAACAACTCCACAAACAGCATCACCAGCTTCACGCATTATCAACCAGACTGACTATTTCTGTTATACCTCTACAGAAGCTCTTATTGAGAATTAACAGAGGTTTAGATGTTGATGTTTTATTGAAAATGATCAGTGTTTCCTTTAGTCGGGCAGTTTGACTTTTAACATGAGTTTGTGGTCTTTGTAACAAACACACATAATTTGTTGCAAAGAAAGCCAGAAACAAAAACGATCAGGTGTTATAGTTTTCAACTTAAAGTAGAATAATTTACTAATCTTACCACTGACCAAAAGTGATTATTTGTTATTAATAGATATATATTTACCAACAATAATTTCTTGCCACACATCAGACATTCTAAAATTAGAAAAACGTTCTTAGAAAATATTTTTTTGTTAGCTGGGTACTGCAGTGATTTTGCTGTATTCACTAATTCCTTTTGGTTTCCAAAGAAATTGCATGTTTCTTCAGAGTATTACATGTTTAATTGTTTAATCCATAGAGAATTTAATATTTTAATGCAAAACTGTACACACTTGGATCCTCCGGTTTCCCTCTGCACTCTACAGTCTTGATGGTGTGTTTGGTGCTGACGGTGTTGTTGGCGGTGCAGTTGAGTGTAGCTTTCTCTGATAGATTGACGTTGATACTCATGTTTGGTCCAGTCGTGACCAAATCGCCGCTCCAGCTGTAGGAGGGATTCAGATCGCCGGACGCCTGACACCGAAGATGAAACGTGCAGATGTTATTTGACTTCATCCAGGAATGATTGGACTCAATCTGTACATCTCTGATGAGATCTGTAGGAGAAAAATATGCAAAAGTTAAAAGGATAATTCACTCAAAAATTCAATTTCTGTCATTAATTCCTCACCCTCATGTCATTCCAAACCCGTAAGACCTTCGTTCATCTTCGGGAACACAAATTAAGATCATTTTGATGAAATGCATGAGCTCTCTGAAGCCCCATAGACTGCAACGTAATTACCACTTTCAAGGCCCAGAAAGGTAGTACAAACATAATTAAAATAATCCATAGGGGCAACAATTTCTTCTTTTCTGTGGCAGTCTCTGATGCTGCTCATGTTGTAAATGTAAACACAGTGCAGCACTTCCAGGTTCTACGTCAGAACGCCGGCTCAGTATTGGCCGGCTCCTGCGTAAGCATCACACGCATGCGTCCTGGTGCTCACATGAACCGCATCAGAGACTGACATAGAAAAGAAGAAAATGTTGAATAAAGGTATCTTTGTTTTGTTTTGTTTTTTGCACACAAAAAGTATTCTCATTGCTTTATAATGTTACGGTTGAACCACTGTAGTCACATCCCAGCAAACATTTGGGCGCTTAATGACCATTGAAAAGACTTTCCTCCAACACGTCCCATCATGGTTGAAAAATAGTTCCAAAATGAAAGTTGAACTTTTAGGAAAAGGGTAAGTCTTTAGAACAATGGTCCGTCATTAATAAGTAACTCTGCAGGAACTAATCCAGGAACTAATGAGCATTACTACATTAACACTTCAGCTACTACTATTAACTAATATAGAAACAAGCTTAACTAATCAGGAAGTAATATCAAATTAATCAATAATTACTGAAGGAGATTGGCATCACTAATAACTAATAGGTAAATATGACAAATGATGAATAATTACTAGTTAATTACTAATCACAACATTAACGTGTCTGAGATGTGAGCAGTTGTCTTTTTTATTTACTCTCAATGTGGTCATAAAATGCATCACAAATTACTTGTGTTATCTAGTCACTCTTCAAGCAAAAACCCCAGTGTTAAATTAACACTCCTCAGAGTTTATTTGACTCCACACTCAAGAGTGTTAAAGGTGTCATGAACAGGCTTTTTCAAAAAATGTTATACTGTTGTCTGAGGTCAATTTATGACATTTGCCTGGTTTTTACATACATTCAGAAACATCATAATGAATAAGTAATAGGCTACTTTCTGCCTTGGTTTTGAGGCTCTCTGAAAAACGATCGGTTTTGATGGGCGTGCCGCACTGAAGACTTGGAAGTAAACGCCCACGGCTAGGATTGGATAAGATTTGCATATTTAATGAGTTTCCGCTCCCCTTTCAGTACACGTGAGGAATTGTTTTGAAAGCGTCCGGAGAAATGTTCACAGGGCTCGAAAAATATTTTTATCAAGCAAACACAATGATTCATCTCTCATCCACCCGCGATTGATTGAAATGTTATTTCTGTATCATTTCTCCCGATCATCAGTGAATATAACAGCGAACCGTACACACACACACACATGCGCGCGCAAGAAAGGTGATAGCCCGTCTGAAAAGCACATAGCCCCGGGACTTTGGGCTTTGCGAGCTGGCGTCACAAGTCCGAGTCTGATCACGAATGAACCAATAACACCTTCTCCAGCCTGTGACCGCGTGCTAAGGTATGTAATCAATAGATATCAAACGATCTGTAACAATGCAATACTAACACATATAAAAACATGTTTTACTCACATAAGTGTGTTGCTTCATTCCTGTCGGTTCCAATATAGAAGGCACAGCATTGTGTTTTAATCTCAATATGTCTGCAAATCCAGTCTCGACCTCTATCTTGTTTACAATCGATTCTGCAGTGAAATGAAGCAAACAAATGCGCAATGTCTTGCGCATGTGAACTGGAACCGGCATGTTTATTGCTCGGTAGCGCGACCCGTTTAGCTCCACGGCGGGCTTGAGACGGTGCTACTAAAGTCTATGACATCAGTGGTCGACATATTCTGAGATCTCTCGTTTGCTGGGCCTGGTGTCTATAAAAGTTTTTCTTTGACTAACAAGGACGTTTTCTACTCTGAAACTTACAGGATATTCTTATATAACGATGAACTTTTATATACCAAAGGCTCAAAGGAAAGTTGATTTCTCAATTCATCACCTCTTTAAAAGTAACTCTGAAGAAGTGTTAAAGTTAATGAGATAATTAAGAGATTGATTGAGTTATGATTGACAATTAGTGAAGACACCTGATGATAACAAGCAGAATCACTGAAGGAAAGAGTCACCAATTTTCAGTGTTTACTTTAGATGGGCTCTTGACCCTTGGCTTTATAACATAAACTCTGAGGAGAGTTAATTTAACACTGGAGTTCTTGCAGTGTACTAGTGACCAGGGGTGCGTTTCCCAAAAGCATCGTTAGCCAACTATGGTCGCAAGTTCCGTCGTTATCAACATAGTTCAACCAGTCGGTGTTTCCCGAAACTGTCATTCGAACGAACGTTCGCAAACAGTGTCGCAAACTTGTGTGATTGCAACGACAGCGCTCGACCTGTGGTTAGAAGCATAGTTTCTTGTTTGCATGACATGTGGACTTAATAAATCCTTATCTTGAGCAAAATAAGCAAGCTGACATTCAGCACAACCTATATCTTTTATTTAGAATACATACAAATGTCATTAATGTCTTTTAGTTTGTCAAGAGATTTAAAGCACCGTTTTTGAAGAGTGTGCATGTGCGGACGTGCTCTAGTACGTAAAAAGAGCCTATTTGAATCTGGAAATAAAGCAAAATTACTGAGAAAAATTTGAATTATTCCTCAGGTGCCATGTCCATAATGTATAGCAAAAAATCTAGCATGAATTCGATCTCAAAATAATTAATTAAAAGCATTTATTACTCCACCACCTGCATGACATCATTAACCAATGTGGTTGAACGACAGATTTGCGACAATACGGTTTCGGGAAACAGTTGTGACTAGCTAGTTGATTTCTTCAATGATGCATTGTACTATGGTAGTTAAGCAGTGAGTTACGTCGTTGTACGGGAAACGCACCCCTGGACCATTATTTTAAAGTGAAAAACATATTTTCCACTTTAAAATAATGGTCCACATCACTAGTAACCTGCCTAGTGACTACTAGGTAACACTTGAATAATTAGTGATGCATTTTATGACTTTATTCAGAGTTAAAATGATGATTGATTACGTCTCAGACACACAATAAAGTTCTTTATAATTTGTCAGTTAGTTAATAGTTATTAGTGATGCCAATCTCCCTCAGTAATTATTGATTACTTAACAAGGAACTATCTCCTACATTTGATATTCCTTACTGATTAGTTAAGCTTGTTTCTATATTAGTTGGTAGTATAGCTGAAGTGTTAATGTTGTACTACTCATTAGTCCTGCATTACTTCCTGCAGTTATTAATGTCGGACCATTGTTCTAAAGTGTTACTAGGAAATGTTCTGTGTTAGGGTCAATGACAAATAAGAAAAATAGTAATTTTTTTAAAGATAAAAAAAATACAAATTTTAAGCAAAAGAGTTTTAAAATGCATTTTTATGTCCAAAAAATGTATAGTGTTGATTCACATTGGTTTTACAGCTTTTAAGACAGCATTAATTCATTATTAAACAATATTTATTTTACCACCCAGAAAATGTCAGGTGGTGCGACCATATATTCATTTAAAATAATATACATATACAATATACATATGAATCATTGTAAAATGCATATCACATGGTAAATTCCCTTTCCCTTTTCTATGTATTGCCCTTTTAGTCCAATTCATATACACGGACACTTTTCTATGTGCTCAGATCACAATTTTCCAAAAGGATTTTTTTTTAATTTTTTATTTGTATACATTATATAATGGTTTACATTTATATATGTTTTTACTTCATTTTGCAATTGCAGTGGGAATTGATACTTTTAAATGTAAATTTAAAACATTTTAGGTCTTTGAAACGCTACAACTCAAAAAGTCAATGGAATTTCAAAAAAATTTAAAGAGTATCTTATAAAGGAAATATTGTAGATCAATTTGATATGTGACATGTATTTATTTTTATTTTTTTTAGGAAAATAATGAATTCGGACACAAAAAATACATGTCATGTCATTGACCCGTTACATATTTTTACCGATTTATGCCACGACTATTTTTGGCTAGAGTAACAACGTTGCTGTAGGACCAATGTGTGTCTTTATTGCCTTTCTGGGCCTTGAATGTGGTTATGACGTTGCTGTCTATGGATGGTTGAGAAACCTCTCGGATTTCATCAAAAATATCTTAATTTGTGTTCTGAAGATGAACGAAGGTCTTATGGGCTTTGAACAACATGAGGGTGAGGATTCAATGGCATAATTAAAATTTTTGTATGAACTCACCCTTTATACTAACATACTGTTTCCTTCATTGAGGACGTTTAACCAGTTAAATGACTATGGACTTATTTAAAGGGACAGTTCACCCAATAGTGAACATTCTGTCATCAGTGTTTCCATCCACCTATTTTTGTGCTCATGTTGGGATATTGCTTTGATTTTGCAATGGGACGGCATAACTGGACCAACTAGCGGACCGATCTTGTCACACATCTTGTTTTGGTCATTCAGAAATGCCTGAGCAAAGTCTGTGGTCAAAAGTGGTTCAGTATAATACCAGACACGACTGCTTCCCGAACAGCAGCATCTGCCTCCAAAAGCAAGATAACATTGTTGCGTTTCGTCGGCCCGATAAACAATAATAATAATAAGAAATTATTTTATACAATGTCTTCCATTTTTCTTACTGATATTTAGCGCTAGTTTATCAGGAAGTGGCGATTTTGTCATCTTCAGCTCACAGGATAGAAACAGTGCTTTATTCACAAATGTTTTATGTGATATTCCAATTTTGCGCATAAGTTATATTCACAACTTTGGATGGAAACACAGCTATTTACTAACTCTCGTGTTGTTCCATAGCTTTTACATATTCTGCTGAACACAAAGAAGAGATTTTGAAGAATGTCAGTGACCAAACAGTTGATGGGCCATTGACTTCCATAGCATGTTTTTCCCATACTCATACTCAGAAAGAAACTCATGCAGGTTTGGAACAACTGAAGGGAGAGTTTTTGGGTGAAATATCCCTTTAAACTTTAAGTTCTTGAATATTTGTGTGTGTTTTAGAATTTGCCATTTACATCACAGCATTGACAGGGTAAATATCAAGTCATTAAACTCACCATGAACATGCAGCACAATGAGTTTTGTTGGAAGTTGACCAGATTTGTTTTCCATAACAATAGAGAAGATTCCAGAATCCTGGAGTTTCAGGTCTTCTACTGTTATACTAATACTGTCCTTATTCATCTTTAACCTTTTGTGAAATAACCGAGGATGCACCCGTGTGATCTGATCTTTGTCATACTCTGCAAATGCAGTCCTATTGTATTTCCACTTTACTTCAAGACCTTCTTTTGGATAATCAGCAATTAAATCCAGCGAGTCTCCGACAGCTTTGTGCACATAAACACCTGCATCATCAGCACGTGACCCTACAATACACAACAATTACATATTATTACAAAATCATGTCATGCTTTCACATTCAACATAAGATTAATTAAATACCAGTTTGACACCACCATCAGAACCAATGAGAAAAGGGAACAGAGAAAGATGACAAATATCAAATGCCCCATCAAAAGCCTCACAGCATTTGAGTTGAGGTTTCATCACCACAGACCATCTCACACTTCTCACTAATTCACTCTTATCTTCTGGAGAACGGCACGCCAGCACAGTCAGACTGAAGAAGAACTGTATTCCCTCCAGATATCTGAATGCCATGGCCTGTGATATTTGCACAATGACTCTGTATTTTTCAGCCCTTGTCTATTCTCGCTCTACAGAGGAAGTTTCACACCTCCTCCTCCTCCATCACTCTTGCTCTATTTTCATTGTGTGTATTTACTCTTCACCACATCACCTCAACAGCTGCCTATTGTTTTATAAATGTTGCACGCTTGAATAGAATATATTCTTCCATTTCACTGAATGCCAAGTGAAGTAAACCCTGAAATAACATTAATGCTGGTTGCAACAGAATAACGGTCAGAATATTCTCAAGATAAGGCTTGAGGTTTTCTGAGCTGAACTGTAGTCTTTTCTCACCGATGAAACACAGATAAGACTAAAACACAACATGCCTTATCATTTAGCTCAAAAATAAAAAGCATTTCAACTTAAATAAAATCCTTTAAAACATGCATTGCATTAATAAACATGTAATGGCATTTACTTCACGTTCCGATGCCATACAGATTTACACACTTATAAACAAACACTTAAATGCACATCTACATAGTGTGACTGCCTGTATATATGGATCCAAAAGCAGTTTTTCAGATGCACGTTAATTCCCATAAACACCAAATACAAATCAGGAAGTGTCTTACAGTCTGATGAGACTTTAACTGATGTTTCTACTCACCCTGGAGAAGGAAAAGCAGGAGAACTGCTAAACTGGAGCAGCAGGACTCTTGAAATGCGTTCATGTCCGGACGTTTAGACGACAGACTGAGGCATCTGAGACTGAAGAGAAAAAACGACTTCCTCACAGCGACCGCCTCGAGTCTCTCAGTTTGAGTACATTTGCCCACAGTCCTGTTGCTGATCTGACACAAACAACAACACACAAAGACCTTTGAGAAGAGACACCGCCTGGAAGATGCGCTTGAGGTTTAGGGGCTTTCTGCTCTAATTCTGTGTGCGCCTCCCACTTAGGGTTTCATAAACCAACACTGCAGGACGTTGATGTGGAGGTGAAGCATTCGTGTTACTGTAAGTGAGCAAAACTACTGGCACCTCATCAGGGAGTGAAAGTGAAGTGAAATTCCAGGCGGAATAAGGAAGTCAACTTAGAAAAGAGATTCTCTTTGCCAAAGGTGCTTAGCGTCACTGTCTGTCTGTGTAAACAAAGTTTTATTTGCTAATGTGTCGGTGAAAGAATATTAGTTTGCATATGGCAAGCGGACCACATAAAGCTGGTGAACCACAAACCTTAACCACACCATGTCATGCAAGAGAAAAGCAATGTTATGCCCTTTTCTCACATCTTTTCCAAAAAAGAAGGCGTACGAAATGCACCTTTGTTCAAAGCATATGTGCAAAGACACATCCTTTGTTGTTTACACACATCAGAATCAGTTATTTTAGGCTGTGCAGGACATTGCAGTGCAGCCGAACAGAGGAAGTGAAACTCACATCGACAGAGGTTTTAGTTCTAAAGGAAAGTATTACTCAGACGGTCAGCAGAAGAGCTGGGCTTTGTCAGGAAAACTCGTTTACTGGAAACAGGTGTCAGCACAAACCCTGAAAAACACTGAGCAGTTCATTCTGATAACCATCCATCCAGACTTCCGTGTACGCGGAGGAAACGTAGAAGAATGGCCACTGCGCCATCTTGTGATTTGGTTATGTGCAGCAACAACTTACTGGTGGGTGGTGTTTCTGTGGATACCAGCACACAATGGGGTTAAAGGCACAGTATGTAACATTTCCACAGTGGGATATATTTAATGTAGTTGTGCACTTACAGTATCCCAAACGTTCCAGAGGATCCAGAGAAATTCCCATTTTAAATAATGGCTTTTAAATAATCCCTTCATTGTCGCCTATCAAAGTAATATCCACACTATCCTTGGGAACCTTTGCAACACACAAATGAGGAAGTGGTGGTTAGAAACACTTAAGATGGGTGTGGTGCCTCATGTGTAAAATGCGGTATTTTTAATGCTGTGGGCCTAATTTTCTGCCAGAGGTCCTGGACATCTTTGTTCAGATGCATGCAGTGGTGTAGTCTACGTGATACGCAGGTATACGCCGTATACCCACTAGGAAAGGCCAAGGATTTCCGTATACCCACTTAAAAAAGCGTGTGGATACGTAACAACATCGTTTAGTGACAGAACTTCCATTCATAAATTCACCCCGTCTGTGTTGCGAACATAGACTGTGGTTGCGATTGCGAATCACTAATGTTTTTGGACACGAGCCAATCAAATAAAAAATATAGCTACCGAACAGCCAATCAGAAAATAGCATTGCTGTATCCGGGTAAGATTTAGATATTCCCGCAACAACAACGTTTACATTCTGCCACCTACTGGTGGTTTAGTTTAATGTTTTCTTTCCAACATTTCTTATTTGTATATTCAAAAATATTTAAAACAATCTCATAACATTTTCAGTGTAAATGATTTAATTTAATTGGCAACAGCCCTACAGTGTCTTATTCTAATTTAATTTATAGATCAAATTTAAGAATATAAAATGAAAGCTGAAGCATAGCCTATATTTAATAAGATTATGGGAAAATGCCCTATCAAAGACATGCAGATTTAAATATCTCAAAGCTGATTGAACACTGGTGAGACTATTGCTTCAGAATAAATTATATTTACAATACAGTAAATTCAGAAAAATATATATATATTCCAAATTATTATGGATTATTAATTTGCCCCTTCCCTGAAATCTTTGAAATAGAGAAATGCAAGAATTAATACTATGCCCCCCCCCCCCAAACACACACACAGAAATGTTGAATTCAATAAAAAAAATATATTATATATTTATTTATTTATTTATACAAATTAGTGTCATTTTTCAGATCAGAACCTCGTCCCCACCCACCCCTGCTGCCATCGCCAAAATCTCACTCTGAACTCAGTTCAAAACTCGAGAGCCCTGAATACAGTACATGTTATCATTAAACGTAACTGTAACAGCAGGGGTATATAGTTGGTATATTGAATTTTATTCAGAACTTGTTAACTTCACTACCGTTAGTGTGGTGGATCAATTAATGCGGCAGAAGAGGGGAGATAGTGTGTGTGTGTGTGTGTGTGTGGTAAACAATACAATTTTTATATTATTTCAGATGATGAGAGAAATGAGAACTCCTGGCCAGCCTTGTGGACTGAAACTCAGGCTAGGGAATTTAAAAAACAGGCATCCTTGGTTAGAGTGGAGGGACAGTAAGTTAGATAGATATCAGCACGCATGCAAATCTGATATAAACAATTAAAAATCATGAAGTCAATGACTGTAAATGAGAGTTAATTCATGGTCACCTTAAATGTCCATTCATTTAAAATAGCCATGTGACGGTATCAAATTTTCATAGTGCGACAATTGCTTAAGCTTTTATACGGCATGATGAAACTTTGGGTCCCTCCTGGGACTGTGCTTGCTAAATCACCCATATCCTAACAGGACTATTTTAGCCATACACCCTGTACGGACATCTCGACCGCATTTTCATCAGTAACCCACATCTCCCGAGATGTAATGTGACTATATCAGCTTGTAAGCTTAAAGCACAAACATGAGCCCAGCCCTACAATGAAACTGAGACTTTTTAATGTTTTGTACATCTATAACCTCACACATTAAAGTATAACTTTATTGGTGTTGGTCAACACTTATGTTGTCATTGCAAGTAATTAAATTACTTAGAATACAGTGGTGCTGTGCATTTTAAATGGTTAGTGGGGAACATGTATTCTTAAAATGCATTCTAAAAATCTAAATAATTCGTAATAAATAATTATTCACGATATTTTGATTCATTATCGTGTTATATTGTATTACAGATACTGGCACATGTCTAATTTCAAAAAATTACAGTAATAAATTACTATATGGTGATATTAGTTATCAATACACTGTAAAAAAAAATCAGGTCTCCAATTGAACATTTTCTAGTGACTGATCACATCTAAATTTTTTTGTTGGCCAAATTTAATTTCTGTTAATTAAATTGCATCAATTCACAGAAATTCAATTTGGCCAACTGAAAAATGTAGATGGGATCAGTCACTAGAAAATTTTCAATTGGAGACCTGATTTTTTTTTTTTACAGTGTAGTTATAGTAATTAGCTATTGAAAAGAGATTCATTTTTCAATAGATAGCTTCAATAGCCTTTTTCAAGATGATATTTTGAGAAATGTTGGTAATCAGACAGTTGGCAGCACCCATTGACTTTCATAGTCTATATTTTTTCCTACTTTGGAAGTCAACTGTCTGATTACCAACATTTTTTAAAATATCATATTTTGTGTTAAACAGAAGAAAGACTTTTTGGGTGAACTATACCTTTAAGAATGATTATACTACATGAATATGGTACCTGGAACACAGGTTTTATCAGCTGACTGTCTTTTCTGTCTTTTGTCGCTTATAATAAATTGGAATGTTGGATGGGTAGCGTATGAGGCTGGGGGGGGGGGGATCACAGTATACTCACTACAAAAAAACTAGACTACACCACTGGATGCATGGCATTATGGACTCGATCAAACAACAGATAAAAAACAGATAAAAAAATCCAAACCTGACAGCCTGTGCTAGAAATCTTATAATGGGCCATGTTTGGATCGTCCAACAGGACAGTGATCCAAAAACAAACATCACAATTGAAACAAAAATGTGTCACTGAGCACAAAGCCAAGCATCTGCAATGGCCATCCCAGTCCCTGACCGAACCCTGAAGAGAATGAGTGGCTGAACTGAAGAGAAGAAGCGCCAACATAGATCTGGGAATCTGAGGGATCTGGAGAGATTATGGAGTAATGGTCTCTGAAATCTCCAAACTCATCAGGCATTAAAGGAGAAGACTCAAGAAATAATTGTTCCCATCGTGTTTTGGAGAAAAGCATGTGACCCCCCCATGTGAAAGCATGTGAAAATAGGTGAAGCTTATCATTTCCCCTTTTGCTTTTTCTGTTCTGCGCCCCAGAACACTTTCCACCTCAATCTGCTTTAGTCATAGACCAATAATGATAAACCTTTTTTTTTTTTTTTACTCTTTTAAAATGCTAAACACAAGTGAAATACAAATGTTTTCTTTCATAATCAAACAAATAACTTTTGATTATTTAAAATATATAAAATAACTATTTTTGGCACAATGGCGCCCTCTCTCGTGTGGCAAAAAGAGGAATGATGTGTGTTACAGGACAGTGGGTAAATGTGCTCAAACTGAGAGACTCGAGGCGGTCGCTGTGAGGAAGTCGTTTTCTCTCTTCAGTCTCAGATGCCTCAGTCTGTCGTCTAAACGTCCGGACATGAACATCTTTCCAGAGTCCTGCTGCTCCAGTTTAGCAGTTCTCCTGCTTTTCCTTCTCCAGGGTGAGTAGAAACATCAGTTAAAGTCTCATCAGACTATAAGCAGTGGTGGAATGTAACAAATACTTCGTTACTTTACTTAAGTACATTTTTCACGTATCTTTACTTTACTTAAGTAGAATCAATAGTGCATACTTTTTACTTTTACTTCGTTACATTTTGCAGCAATTATTATACTTTCTACTCTACTACATTTCTACAACATTACATTACATTTTCGTTACATTTTCTGATCAATTTCAGGGCTTGATAACGCTTGTCCTCTTGTAATGAACTAACGGTAAGGTTGCTAGTGATGTGTCGTTCATGAACGATTCGACTCGGGACTACCGAGTTGTCTCAGAGAGTGATTCACCGTTCATTTTGTGTTGACCGCGCATGTGCATTACGCTGAATCTGTACTGAAAAGAACAAAAATGATTAGTTCATCTTTCGAGTCTCGAGTCTCGAGTTCGGGTTTGAGTCTTTCGTTCTTCCTGTCAGTCCCATAGAGTCTATGCTGTCAGTAGCGGAAACAGAAAAGATTAGTTCTTACGAGTCTTTCGGGTTTGACGTTTGAGTCGTTCTTTTGACACGTGAATTTGTCACTGTATTGAACACTAGTTCACAACCTTTTTACTAACAAGCACGTAGTTATTTTTTTATTTTATTTTTATTTTTTTATATATAATTCTCAGTTAATATCAGACATATACAAATATGGGAAATATATTGACTATTCAAGTCTAACATCACAAATTCAAGTCAATTAGACTATTACTCGTTTTGAATCAACTGTATTTTATTTTTCTCTATTGAGTTATATTATTATTTTTTGTCCTTGTGTTATTAATGAATAAAAATCAGTTTAAAAATGTTACCTAAACCTTTGTAATAGGGCTGCAACGACGCGTCGACGTCGTCGATGACGTCGACTACGAAAATACGTCGACGTGCGTGAAATGCGTCGAGGCGTCGGCTGCACATTATTTACGTTCTAGAATGGAACAGACGATCTAGAATAATGGCAGCTTCTGCTCCCGGGCATAGTGAAAATGATCATTTATCATATAAAGCCAGACCGCGACATTCAAAAGTGTGGGAGTACTTTACACAGAAGCCGAATAAAACTGTGCTTTGTTCGCTCTGTAACGCCGGTTTCACATTGCACGCGGTGGCAGAGCAGGAGCTGTGCGCGTGGAGAGCGGGAGCTTTCACACTGCAGTCAGTGTTGCCAAGTCCGCTTTTTTCCGCTGAATTGAGCTACTTCTACACTGTTGCCGCGGGCTGCGTCTCATGTCCGCGGGTTGAAGCAAAAAAACACACATATTTAACCCCCCGAACGCGATGTTTACCAGAGAACCTCCCCGAAACGCGATTGGGCTTGTTTTGAGTAACGAATGGGTGGGTTTTGTTGTGTAAACCTGGCAACCCTGCTGCCAGTGTTCTCTCGCGCAGCTGAACCGTGGCGCGTGTATTGCAACAGATGGTCACATTTTCCGGGGTTCTTCTCCGACCCCAGTACGTCTCGTGCTTTTATTTATTATGGGCTGCATATATCTGCTGTAATTGCGACCTGGTTCCCCTCTGTCCCAAACACATATGCATAATAACATGCTGTATATTAGGTAGTTTGCATGATTAAAGTAACATTAAAGTTAAGATATGCCTCTAGCTTTAATAATTTAAATGTGTCTTTGAAGTTTGGGCAAAAACTTCTGGCCGCTTTAGTCGTTGTTTATGCACATGTATCTTCAAAATAGACGACTAGTTATACATTAAAACTATGCTGAAAGCTCCTGTATGTGAACCTTTTGCAGATAAATAAAAGTGCATTTTCGTTTACTATTGACACAAATCAATAAGTAAATCATACTCAACTACAATAGTAAACAACTTTTCCTAATTAGGCCTACTCTGTATACATTTTATGATGAATAGTATCATTATATATTATGTTTAAAAAGCTTCCTGTGTTCATATATTTCATTATAAAATGGCATACTATGTACACTACCCTTCCTGAAATACAATTAATATTGTCATCATTCATTGATTTCATGTTAAAATAATATACAAATTCACTACCCTCTTTGAAATACAATAATCAGTAAAAAAGAATAATAAGATTAATCTGGAAAAATAATCGTTAGATTAGTCGACTAATCGAAAAAAATAATCGTTAGATTAGTCGACAGAAAGAATAATCGTTAGTTGCAGCTCTACTTTGTAACATAGCTTATAGGCCTATAGCACCTATACAAAAACATATTACACACACACACACACACACACACACACACACACACACACACACACACACACACACACACACACACACACATATTATATATATATATATATATATATATATATATATATATATATGTGTGTGTGTGTGTTTGCGCTATATGATTCAAAATGAGTAATAGTTGACTTGAATTTGTGATGTTAGACTTGAATAGTCAATATATTTCCCATATTTGTTTATGTCTGATATTAACTGAGAATATGACAGGAAGAACGAAAGACTCAAACCCGAACTCGAGACTCGAAAGAACTAATCTTTTCTGTTTCCGCTACTGACAGCATAGACTCTATGGGACTGACAGGAAGAACGAAAGACTCAAACCCGAACTCGAGACTCGAGACTCGAAAGATGAACTAATCATTCTGTTCCCGGACCTGTGTCACATGGTCCAGCCCCAGATCAGAGTCAGACACAGACGAGTCGACAACTAACGTCTCGAAGAGTTCGAAGACACGAGAGGCGGAGAACAAACGTGATAAATATGAAGTTGCAAAAGAAAGAATGTCTTGGATCAGGAGGTGAGGTGAACTAACAGAGTTAGACTGCAATAGCCTGACCCAACAACTAATCAATTAATTAAACGTTTCAGTTTCTTATCTTTTGGCTTTGGTTGCAGTACCCTATAGTTTATTTTTATTTGGTTTTACATTTTCATAAGTACTAGATGGGTTGGGCTATTTAACATGTCATTTTAATTATATTTTTCTGAAATGAACGAAATGACTCGAAAAAAGATTCGTTCATTTTGCTGAACGAGACTCAAAAGATCCGAATCAGTAAAATGATCCGAACTTCCCACTACTAAAGGTTGCGCTGTTGAGGCTCTCCGCAGCCTCATGAGGAGAAAATGGAAACAAATGAGTGCTGTTCACACAGAGAAACTCAGCCACATACTGCACACTGTAAACAATTTGAGGCCTCTCCAATTCAAAATTTTCTAGTGACCGATCACGTCTAAATTTTTCAATTGGCCAAACTGAATTTCTGTGAACTGAATTGTATCCATTGTGGCAGCAGTCTGTTAACATGGGCTCAATTAGAAATAATATGTTGAGCCAATGGAAAAATGTAATTTACTAACCCTGTAATAAATGTCAGGCCTCTCCAATTTAAAATTCTCTAGTGACCGATCTAAATCTAAATTTTCCAGTTGGCCAAATTGAATTTCTGTGAATTGATACAATTTAATTCAAAACCTGCAAATAACATTAATGACAAAGTTCCCCTGCATCACATCTGACAAATGACAGAACAGAAGTTTCTTCATTATATAATGAGGATGAGACGAATGAATGGACGAATAAGAAAATCACGAGCTTGACGTGTTTCATATTAAAGGGCAATAACTCAAGCCCTGAAAGAGGCCGACGCCAAATGCAATAACAGCACTGTGTTCAACAGTCGCATGCCGCACATATCACACAAATGACTTAATTTACTTATTACCTATTATTTTAGACATATAAGACATGAGGAAAATAAAACTATTGGCTATCATTAGATCATTATGTGGTAAACGAGAACACACTCATGAAACCAATGAATGCATGAACTCGTGATTCTACAAAATGTCTTTTAAACTTCATACCTGGTCATAAAGCAAAACTCTGGAGAATAATTTCAGTGCTCAATACTCACCAACGTCTTGTGACGATGAATATCTCTCTATTCTCGGTCACATGAACGGTTTTCCTCAAGCGCATTTTGCGCATGCATACACAGTTTTTCTAGCCTGGATGCCAGTCGAACTTAGCCCTGCCCACAACATTTTAACGCAGGCAGATCGGTCTGGACTTGATTGGTAGAGGAGTATTTATGCCCGAACAGAAGCTGCTCGGACCAATCAAATTGTCAGGGTGGGCTTTAGACATGATGGACAGATGATAAACACAGATGATCACATAATTGGGGTCAATTCAAACCGCGGACATGGCAACACAGTGCAGTTGAGTTCTGTTGACATTTGACAACTAACGTTATGCGTCGCTCCGTTGCTCTGATTGGTTGTAGGTCTATCCAATTGAGGTCTTTCCTGGTTCGGTTGAAACACACCCCATAATCACAGCCGAGCAGTATCAGACTCAAATTCCGACTAGAATTGAGTATGACGACGTCAGGCTACAGTTTTTCGGATGTAGGGCTTTGTTCGTCCAACATGGATTTTTCACTTTGACTTCATAGATTGACTGAGCACAATTAAATATGTTCGGTGAATATAAAATTTTAATTTTGAGTGAAGACCTTAAGCTATGATTAGTACAATGCATCTTTTTTTGCATGGGGATAATTATTTGTAAGTCCTTTTTTGAGCCAATATGTAATGATCAATTTTCACAATTTTACCCAAACAAATTTTTTTACAGTGTAGTAATGATTCAAAATGTGGAGTTTTTATATTTATAACATATAATACAGTTAAAAACATCACACTAACAAGAGTGTTGTTTTCCTCAATACCATCACGACTGAAAATGTGTCACTGATTTCATATGACAGTTCCATAAACAATTAATTAACAAAAAGTCACTTACATTTTTGATGCAATATGGACTGTTTTTGTTAAATTTCAGCAGCGAAAATAGTTCCAAACAAAGATCACAGCAGAACCATAAGGCATCTCACAGCAACAGTGTGTTACTGAATGATTCAGCGTTTTGAATGAATCGGTTGAATCAAAGATCCAATTACCTGTTCATAAACGACCGCCTCTGCCTCATTCCTGAACGAATCAGCCGTTTGAACGAATCGACTCAATGATTCACTCATTAAGACCTGCCGCCACCTACTGGCAGTTTAGTTTCATGTCTAAACATTCTTTCCAACATTTCTTATATGTATTCAAAAAAATATTTAAAACAATCTCATAACATTATTTAATGCAGTTGTAATTTTTCAGTGTAAATTATTTAATTTGATTGGTAACAGCCCTATATTGTCTCATTCTAATTTAATGTATTGATCAAATTTAAGAATCTAAAATAAAAAAATGAAGCATATCCTATATTTAATAAGATTAGGGGGAAAATGCCCTTTATAAAAGGTTAAAATGTCACAAATATGCAGATTTAAATACGTCAAAGCTGAATGAACACTGGTGAGAATATTGCTTCAGAATAATTAACTCTGCAGATCACCCGATAACCAGAATTGTAAGTCAGAATGTAAACTGGGCCACAGATGGTAAGCATAATTAGATTAACTCAAAACTAACTTAGCTAAAATGCCACAGCCCATAGTGTTTTTTGTTTTGTTTTGTTAATTATTAGAATATAGACATTAAGAGAATACATTATGCAAGTAATTTTACTTTTAATACTTAAAGTACATTTAAAATCAGGTACTTTTTATTTAAGTAGGGTTGTCATTGTGGTACTTCTACTTACTAAAGTAAATATATCTCTGGGTATTTGTAATTTTACTTAAGTACTGAGATTCAGTACTTCCTCCACTGACTGTAAGACACTTCCCGATTTGTATTTGGTGTTTATGGGAATTAACATGCACCTGAAAAAAAAAACTGCTTTTGGATCCACAGGCACACACACTATGTAGATGTGTATTTATGTGTTTGTTTATAAGTGTGTAAATCTGTATGGCATAGGAACGTGAAGTAAATGCCATTACATGTTTATTAATGCAATGCATGTTTTAAAGGATTTTATTTAAGTTGAAATGCTTTTTAATTTTACATTTGAGCTAAATGATAACGCATGTTGTGTTTTAGTCTTATCTGTGTTTCATCTGTGAGAAAACACTACAGTTCAGCTCAGGAAACCTCAAGCCTTATCTTGAGAATATTCTGACCGTTATTCTGTTGCAACCAGCATTAATGTTATTTCAGGGTTTACTTCACTTGGCATTCAGTGCAATGGAAGAATATATTCTTTTCAAGCGTGCAACATTTATAAAACAATAGGCAGCTGTTGAGGTGATGTGGTGAAGAGTAAATACACACAATGAAAATAGAGCAAGAGTGATGGAGGAGGAGGAGGTGTGAAACTTCCTCTGTAGAGCGAGAATAGACAAGGGCTGAAAAATACAGAGTCATTGTGCAAATATCACAGGCCATGGCATTCAGATATCTGGAGGAATACAGTTCTTCTTCAGTCTGACTGTGCTGGCGTGCCGTTCTCCAGAAGATAAGAGTGAATTAGTGAGAAGTGTGAGATGGTCTGTGGTGATGAAACCTCAACTCAAATGCTGTGAGGCTTTTGATGGGGCATTTCATATTTGTCATCTTTCTCTGTTCCCTTTTCTCATTGGTTCTGATGGTGGTGTCAAACTGGTATTTAATGAATCTTATTGTGGCGGGCAGCGAGGCCGAGGGACCGTGAGGGCGGGACGAGGCGGCGCTCATCAGGGAGGATGAGCGCCAGCTGCGCGCTGCAGCGATCTCGGCCCTTGCGGAGGAGTGAGGTGCTGCGTCCCAATTCGCCTACTTATACTACGTCCTAAAAGTATGTACTCTTTTTGTGAAGAAAAAGTACATACTTTTGAGTGTGTAGCAGAAGAGTATGCAAGCTTTGGGACATACTACTTCGTCATCTTTAACGGACTCTGTTACGTGCGTCCCGTCACCGTTTAAAATGTCAATCATCGTCACAGTTCAAATCCCCCACTTTAAATTTAATTTCCTACCGTATCGGAGAGAAATGTAGTCGCTCGTTGATCTGCCTTTCGTGGGTCTTTAGACTCCTCTCATGTGTTTGCAAAGTTAATGGCCAAACGTATCATTACAAAAGTTCTCAATGCTGCTGCAGGTGAAATATAATGTGGATAATATTGAATAAATATCTTTTCGTCCGGTTAAATACTGATAATTGCTCACTCAAACCACTTTATCTAATCCTCTCCACTTAACCGTCAGACTCGCGTAACCGTCATGTTTGTAGTTTTTTAAACACTTTTTATCCGCGTTTGTAGTTCTAATCGAATCCTCGTCCATCTCGCAATGGGTTGTGGGCAATATCAGCCGTTAGAGTGCGCATCGATCTGCACTTCGGATTCTGACCGGAAATAGTAAACCATCCGGGAATCTTTGGAATACTTTTTTCAACATACTACGATTTGGGACATACTAATTCTTTTTTCGAATACTATTTAGCACGGATAGTATGCGAATTGGGACGCAGCAAGGGACTATAAAGTAGGAGCAACAACAGTGAGGGACGAGAGAGGACCAGGCCTGGATTTTATGTTGAGTTTTATTTACGTTTTGTTATGTGCACGCTGCAGTCGACCGTGAGGGGCTGCAGCTTATTATTTTCATTTTATGTTTATTTGTATGTAGGTAGGCGACAGTCGTCCGCGAGGGGCTGTCGCCGCCATTTTAGTTTGTGTTTATTTATTAAAAGTTCTTTTGATTGTCCGCCGGTTCCCGCCTCCTTCTTCCCGTACAAACAACGTTTTACTACACTTATGTTGAATGTGAAAGCATGACATGATTTTGTAATCTGTAATTGTTGTGTATTGTAGGGTCACGTGCTGATGGTGCAGGTGTTCATGTGCACAAAGCTGTCGGAGACTCGCTGGATTTAATTGCTGATTATCCAAAAGAAGCTCTTGAAGTAATATGGAAATACAATGAGACTGCACTTGCAGAGTATGACAGAGGTCAGATCACACGGCTGGATCCTCGGTTATTTCATGAAAGGTTAAAGATGAATAAGGACAGTATTAGTATAACAGTAGAAGACCTGAAACTCCAGGATTCTGGAATCTTCTCTATTCTTGCGGTAAACAAATTTGGTCAACTTCCAACAAAACTCATTGTGCTGCATGTTCATGGTGAGTTTAATAACTTAATATTCACCCTGTCAATGCTGTGATGTAAATAGCAAATTCTAAAACAACACAAACATTCAAGAACTGAAGTTAAATGAGTCCAAAGTCATTCACCTTAAGTTAAATAGTTTATTTATTAAGGAAACAACTTTTGTATATTTTTCTCCTACAGATCTCATCAAAGATGTACAGATTGAGTCCAATGGTTCCTGGATGAAGTCAAATAACATCTGCACGTTTCATCTTCGGTGTCAGGCGTCCGGCGATCCGAATCCCTCCTACAGCTGGAGCGGCGATTTGGTCACGACTGGACCAAACATGATTATCGACGTCAATCTATCAGAGAAAGCTACACTCAACTGCACCGCCAACAACACCGTCAGCACCAAACACACCATCAAGACTGTAGAGTGCAGAGGGAAACCGGAGGATTCAAGGTTCTGTGTAAAAAATGTCTAATTCTTAAATTCTCTAAGGATTATATACTTAACCCTTAATCACCCCTCAAGCAGGGTTTACGTTTTTGATCCATGGGGTCAGATGGACCCCAAACATTTACAGAGCCATTGCATAAGGAAATATACATTTATTACATGGGAAACTATATATCATTTTTTTAATTTACTTCTCAACTATACATTTATGCTGTGTTTTGTGGATATTTGGTAGTTTTTCTTACCTATTTACTGCACAATTACTTAACTAGGCGATAAATTGGCTCATTAAAAGTAATTTTTTCATGACAAAATCACTTAAATGATGATCTTAATTAAATGTAAATTGTTTTTGGACATTGCTCTTTGTTAGGGATAGAATGCTGCCATCTGCAGGTTTGTGGAAAAACCTTAGGAATTATAGTTAAAGAAAGAAAGTGCAATGACCACATATATCCAGCAGAGGTCCATATGGACTTCATTTTCACTTCATTTTTTCATGATGCTTCAACTTCTCCTCATAACTTTGTTATATATTTTGTGAATATATGTTTGTGTGAGTGTGTGTACATGCATGTTGTACGGAGCCCCTAAAGGGACGTGGCGGTGGAAAAAATTTAGGATGGGAGGAATTTTTTTCCCCCAAATCTTTTGCGTTCCCTCGCGATATTTGCTATGTCCCGCTGTCAGTGTTTCAAACAGCGTATGTTAACAATGAAGCGGTTAGAGTTTTATTTTGAATTTGGGCTTAAGAAGCTATAAATAAATACAGTCAGTGCTTAGTTCGGAGTTCAGTAAAGTTGGCAATGCATTCACAGATTTGAACTTCCCGGATCAATAACTTGTGAGCTAAAAACGTTGTTAAAACACAAATGACACCTCTTTAACCAAGCTACAACCCAATTTTCCTCAAAACGAGCCTAGTAATATGAGAGAAAAGTACAAAGGGACCGTCTGCAAAGTGCAAAACCTGAAAAGCGTTACTAAAAATAGGCAATAACAATGTTACACATTGTGTCTCCAAATTCAGTTTACACATCAATGCTCTCCTACTACAATATACTAATACAGTATACAGTGTAATGCCATCAAAATCAGTAAGCAATTATCATAAAGCTATGGTTGCAACTACTGTATTTTAGCTGGGTACCAACATAATTTGTGTAAAGAATAGGCCTATAGCTATGTGCTATTACTTGTATTATTTTTATGTGCTATTACTTGCCAAACTAAGCGTTGTAGTATAACCAGCAGGAGAGCGGGATGTGTGAACTGAATTTGGTGACAGTAGCCTACAGTGCGTTTCAGTGAAGTTTATTCATAATAAAAAAATCCTAACAATTATGCAAAAGCAAATTTTATCAAACTAAATGTTTTTATCAAACCAAGTGACCATTGATGTGTAAACGGAATTTGGAGACAGTGTGAAACCAAGCCTGTAGTGCTTCAGTCAGAAATTGAAGCTTTCGGGCCTCGATCGCCCCCCGGTGGCCGGTCCCAGTATAGCTCCTAAACCCCGCCTCTCCATGTATTAGAATGGGCACGAGACACACTAAACAATTTAATTACACTTCAAATAATTGTTTCCTAAAGATGGTTTCTGTCATTTTATGCAGTTTTTATTACAATAATTTCATTTCAAGTGTTCGTTTTTTAAATAAGTTTAGTTTTAGTGAGTTATTTGATGCTATAAAAACGAGGGGTGTGACGTCATGATTGACAGCTGAGATTGACGGCTTCTCTGAATGAACTTGTCACTGAGGCACTAACGGACTTTTTTCTGGATTTTTGGGAGGAGATTGGAGCTTTAGCTTTAATTTATACACTTCCATAACTGTTTATTTCACACCAACATAATGAATTGTTCTGCATCTGCGAGAGTGTGGGCGGGCTTTTGATAATCGCGCCTCTACTTCCTGTTCTCTACTGCGCAACTCCGGTCCCGAGATCACCACTGCGCAGACTCGGTCCCAAGATGTCAGCGCCGTGAGCGGGCCTATGAAAGCTTCAACTTTGGTCAGCGGAAGTCAATGAAGTCGCGTCGTCCATATTTTTTTACGGTCTATGTGTGAAACACTGAAGTTAATGACTTGTAGTAGCTTTTCAGGTTTTGCACTTTGCAGACAGTCCCTTTGGACTTGTCTCTCAGCCGCCTTCTCATAAAGAACAATTTATATTATAAGGCTCGTTTTGAGGAAAATTAGGTTGCAGCTTGTTGTCTACGTTAAAGAGACATTGTGTTTTAACAACGTTTAGCTCACCGAACTCATTGAACTAAGCACTCACTGTAGCCTATCCTACTTTAGTCCAAGTTCAAAATAACTTTAACCGCTCCATTGTTAACGTTCTGAGCTGTTTGAAACGGCCCGCGGGACATCTGTCTTTGCGAGGGAACGCAAACGTTTTACGAGGGAACGCAAAAGATTTTGGGGGGAAAAATCCTCCCATCCTACATTTTTTCCACCACCACATCCCTTTAGGGGCTCCGTACATTTGTGCTCTAGTATTAGTTGATTGTAGTTTAATTGTTGATTGTATTTGCCAATTTTTATAAAAATGCTCTCTGTTGCAGTCACAAACATGTGTGTGTGTTTGTGTGTGTGTGTGAGAGAGAAAGAGAGAGATAGAAAGTTTGTTCCACTTTGTGTTTATGCTCTAGGACCAGACCTTGATTTAAATGTAGAAATTTTCAGATATATACTGGATGTATTAACATTTTTTTGACAAACAAATAAAAAACATTTTTAACATTTTTCCATTCATTACCAAAATCAAAAAATTGCCCCAGACACCTGTGTGTTTGTGTGTGTGAGTGAACATGTTTGTTCCATGTTGCATTTGTGCTCTAGTATTAGTCCTTCATTTATGTATGGCAATTTTTCAGATTTATGCCAGTTTTGTTGATTTTATTTGCCAATTTCTATACAAATACGCTCTGTTACTGTCACACACGTGTGTATTTGTGTGTGCATGTGCGTGTGTGTGTATGAGATAGAAAGTTTGTTCCACTTTGTGTTTATGCTCTAGGACCAGACCTTGATTTAAATGTAGAATTTTTCAGATTTATATTGGATTTTGTTTTATTTTTGTGACAAACAAAGTGAAAAAAAAAAAGTTTTTTTTCTCCATTCATTTTCAATGTGGGGGTCAATCTGACCCAGAGGACCTTAAATGGTATTTTTTTTTACACACCTTTAGAACAACCAAATCGTTGTGCATGTTTAGATAGATTATTTAGGAAAAGTCACAGAGTCTCATATCCCTGAGATGAAGGGAACACTTTTAAAAATGAAGGAAAAGTCCGCTGGACCCCAAGGGGTGATTAACAGGGCCGGATTAACCATTAGGGCAACTGGTCACTTGCCCAGGGGCACAGGACATCTAAGGGGCCCTGGGCACTGTCAAATATTATGTTAGATCACGTTATAAACGCAATCCTTACTTTCCTAATTATATTTTTGCAACTCGTTCGATCAACATATGTTAAATCACGTAAAAAACAGTGTCTGTAGCTTCTTGCGCTGCTGTGCAGCGAGCGAGGACGAGCTGTCAAGTCAAATCACGTGACTTGACGCTCTGAAATCAGTGTTGCCAGATTGGGCGGTTTTGAATTTTATTGTGCGGTTAAAAACGGGTTTGGGCAGGTGGACAAAATTTTGGGTTGGTTTGGGGTCAGTTTGGTGGTTTTCAAACATCTAAATTGTATAGTCTAATTGGTTAATAACAAACTCAAGTGTGCATCATGACACACACCGGTTCAGCGTAGAGTCAGCTGGCGTTGGTGTTGACGTCGTGGAGGCGCACACGGAAGACAAGAACAAGTTGGATAAAGGTGTTATTTTGATTTTTTTTTGCGCACAAAAACTATTGTCGTCGCATTGTATGATTATTGTAGAGCCACTGTGGTGAGATAGACTTTGTAACGACGTTTTAAGTGCCTTTCATGGATCTTGGAAGTGTCAATGTACTGAATGCCAATGGAGGCCTGTGTGAAGCCTTTCTCAGCCATCAGCTTTCAACTAAAATATCTTCATTTGTGTTCCGAATATGAACGGAGGTCTTACGGGTGTCCAACGACATGAGGGTGAGTAATTAATGACAGAATTTTCATTTTTGGGTGAACTAACCCTTTAATCCATTTTGACTGTGTTAAGTTCTGCGTTATGTTCTATAAATATGTACTTCACGAAAGACATAACGTTACTAACTTAGTTATATCTGAAGTTAAAGCACAGCACAAAAGTAAACGCATTCTTGTTGTTAATTTTTTGTTGTAGGAATATTGTTCAGCATCAGTGAATGACACATTTTGGCTGTGGTGTGTGCAGTAATGTGTGCGAAATGCCCGCTAATTACATTGTTTATTCTGATTATATTGGGCACTTTTTGCACTTAAATTAGTTTATTCTTACTGTTGACATTTGAAAATGATGCATGTGTTTTTCCATGTCATGCATGACATTTTCCATTTTCCTGGGATTTATTTTTTATTTTTACATCATTATTTTGTTTTAAGGAGATAAAATGGTGCTAATCAGCCTTGATTGACATGGCAATAAAATGATATCAAATTATTTTGGCAGTTCAAATTTTGGGTGTTTTTTTCTTGAATTGGGTGGGTTTTAGTGAGCTTTTGGGCTTGGAATCGTCGACCCAATCAGTCAACACTGTCTGAAATTTAAGCAGGAGCGCTAAAAGAAAATGTAAAAGAAAAAAGGAATTGAAATTAGTCGACATTATGAAACATATTCCAAAAATAGCCACAATTTCACATTGTAGCATTTTAGGAATAAAAAATCTCTGGTTTTAGGTTAAGGCTTCCCTAGCTGTCTGCTTTATTTCACTGTTGCAGTCAAAATATAGGTTGATTGGCTATATTGAAACATTTAATAATTACTCTGTAGCAGCCACTAAGTTCTGTGAAAGATTAATTGTAAAAAGTTATGTTAAACATTAGTGCATCATTAGTGTTCTGTCTCTTGAATGCACTTTATGCTGAGGTTATTACATACATCTCCACTGAGCATTGCAGAAGCCTGATTTGTTAGTATAGAAGTATAGGCTATATGCTCTTGGTGATAGCGACTTTGCGATTGTTGCTTTGGGGCAGGGGCAGGGGGGCCCTTGAGTCTTGTTGCCCAGGGCACAGGAAATTGTTAATCCGGCCCTGGTGATTAAGGGTTAAACATGTTATGTTTTAAAATAAAGACCACTATTTTTAAAGGCCACCCATTTGAGACCACACTCTCAGAAAAAAGGTACAGTGGAGATACAATTTTGTTCCTTGGGTTAAAGCAGGGGTGTCCAAAGTCCGGCCCGCGGGCCAAATGCGGCCCAGGGATGAATTTCAAACGGCCCGCAGCGTGTCTATTAAAATGTATTATATGTGGCCCGCCACGGATCATTTACAAATCATGCAGTTCCACGATGTCACCGCAAGGTGGCAGTACTAGACTTTAGGCCAGGGAAACAGCGCCCAAAGCGGAACGAAACAGCGCTACTTGTGCTCTGCGCAACTCACGCGAGCTCTGACTCTGAAAAAATGTGTTTACCTGCTGAGTGTCTCGATCACGCGCCCACTAAACAGCCTTCCGAAGCCCGTGAGAAGTGTTCGAGTTCGGCACTGAGGTCTCCGGTACGAGCTGTGAATCTCTCGGTGATTTGATTTAATTTCCAGTTAAACAGCACTGACTTAATCAACAACACGAACGTGCAAATCAGCTGAGCCGATTCAAAATACTTTTCAAACAACAATTCGCATTTCGAATTTATCATGGATTTACTGTAGTAACACTACCTGCTGTAACCGTGGTAATTTGTCAGAAATGTAGGTTAATATCTAATTTTATTTAATTTGTAATGTAGACATGTATTAAATGAGTAATAAAGGCCAAATTGCAGACTATTTTTTGTCATAAACTTGCAGTTTTGTGCGTTTGAATTTATATGTAGACTAAATACCATTCTAGATGTCTATATATATATATATATATATATATATATATATATATATATATATATATATATATATATATATATATATATGTGTGTGTGTGTGTATGTATGTATATATTATATTATATTATTATATAATATATGTATGTATTACTTTTTACCTTGTGTGCACTGCAAAAAATGCTGTCATTTAGTATTTTTTGTCTTGTTTCTAGTCTAAATATATAAAAAAATTCTTAAATCAAGATGTTACGAGATAAGTTAAATGACATTAGATATTTTTTCTTGTTTTCTGAGTGAGTTTTTGTTTAAAACAAGCAAATATATCTGCCAATGGGGTAAGAAAAAGAATGTTTCTGTTTGGAATCTTTAAGGAAGATTTTGGAAGATTATTTTTCTAATCCATTGGCAGATAATTTAGTTTGTTTCAAGCAAAAACTCAATTCATTTAGATTTTTCCCCCCAAGAAAAAATATGTAATTTTCCTTAGTAAAAGCATCTTGATATAAGAATTTTTATATATTTAGACGGGAAAAAAGACAGAAATGCCAAGTCACAAAAGCATGTTTTGTAGTGTGGTTTTACCTGTGGTGATCTAAATAGAGCACTTATTAAATTTAAATAAGAATAGAGTTCTAACTCTGTAATAATATTAAAATTTCACCCATTAAAACTTTTTGGTTGATGAAAGTTTTACAGATATTGTTAAATATCTATACATTTCCTGTGTCCTATCTCAAGCGAATCTACTGTCAGCTCAAGCTTTTGTCAAATCTGTCATGTTTCCAAGAAACAAAACATGTCATATATATATATATATATATATATATATATATATATATATATATATATATATATATATATATATATATATATATATATATATATATATATAATAGACTAGAAAAGGGACCGGAAATATCATGTATCATAGAAATATCATATTTCTAATAGGGGCTCGTTGTGACAACATGCCCCGCCTGCTCAACTGGGATTAACCCCGGCTTGTGTCTTCTGATGTTAGATCAGCATTAAAGAACATCTCAACTGTTAAATAATATAATATATATAATATGATATACGAGTAAAGTTATATCAGATTTTAAATAAACACAAAAAAAAAACAGAGATGAAAAATGAACTTAAGTAGGAAATGTATACTTTGCTATGGTTAAATAAATGTTCAGTGATGTCTTTCAAAGATTTTTTAATTTTGGTGCATTTTTTTCTTGATATAATGTTGATAAGGCCACTAGTAAATACACTAAGTTTCATCATCCTGGCATGTGTGGAATGTTTTAAACCACGTTTGTTACAACTAACCCTGTGTTAGGATGTGCCCCGCTCTCCCCACCTTTTAAGGTACAAGTGGCCGTCACTGGGGTGGTGCCCTTAAGGGACATGTTTTGTATCTCTAGGGCCCCGTCCACACGAAGCCAGAGTTTTCCCTATTCAATCTTTTTTTTCACTCATCTCAAGAAATATCTGCGTACACACGAAACCACTGAAACCGACTCAAAACGATGTAGTACACATGCCAGACCAGTATGTGGCGCTGTATTTATGCCACAGAGATACCCTAAAAATGGAGACTTGGAGCATGCGCATAAACCTTGAGACGTGGGGTAATGATATCATCGTTTCACGAAATATACGGCTTGGCTGTGCATGAAAATGCAAGTGTTGTTTTCAGATTTATCCACTCTGGGACCCGGTTGTTTCAGGCTCCCAAAATGCCGAATCCGTCTGGACGAAAAAACCAATACACTACAATATTTTTACGTAAACAGCTAAACGTGTCTCTGTGGCTCTAACCCTACTAAACCACCATAGTACAGAACTCATGACTCCCAGCATGCATTGCAGCATTTAGTATGTCACCATTGCTGAGCTGATTCTTGATGTCTGTGTGCGTCTAAACTTTTTTTCCCCCCTAGAATGTATTTAAAAATTCAGAATGTCTGATCTGTGGTAAGAAAGTATTGCAGGTGAATATTATCTATTAACAACATATAACCAGTCAACATTTTTCTTTATGATGCTGAAAACTATCACCGGATAATTTTTGTTTATGACTTTATTAATACTGTTACAAAAACCACAAACTCACATAAAATAACAAAAGTCAATGGTGACCAACTGTAGACGTCTGACAGAAATAAAGTCAGTCTGGTTTGTAATGATAGAGATTTAAGGTCTTTTCAGTTGAGTTCATCTAAAGCTGAGGCTGAAGTCGGTTGTAGTTCTTGTGTTTCTCTTTTCCTCAGTGATTCTGCTCATTATCATCAGGTGTCTTCAATAATCAAACAATCAATTCAATTAAAAACTCAATTCATCACTTAAGTACCTAATTAACTCTAACACTGCTTCAGTAGCCGCGTTTCCATTACCCTTCAAATTGCGCAAACTGAAATTGTGAATTGAAAATACGCCCAGTGGAAACGCGTCAATTTTGCAAAAAACCCGCATATATAGCAAAAAAATCGCATAAGGTTGTTTTTTAGGCAATTCGAAAAAGGAAATTTTCGCAAAACTGCAATGTAAACAGAAGACGAGACAGATCTTTATTAAACTCATAAAAGACCATAGAATTACAGGAATACTGGATTCTAAACAAGGAAATGACACAAATTATCATTAAGACCTTTGAAGCAGATATGAGGGAGAAACACACACACACACACACCTCATACGTGGCCGTTCCCCAGTATAATTTCCTTGCCATTTATGCTTGGATAACACGCCTACGTCTCCTTCCATTAAAAATAATAGCTAGAGCGGTGACTGGGATAAACCAACATCCGTGGCATGATTTTTGGAATGACTAAACGCGAGAGGAAAAAAATACGTTTTAGTCGCATAACATCGGTTAATGGAAACGCTGCCATTTCGCAATCGCTTTTTATCGACATTTAGAAAATATTGCAAAAGTTTTGTGCTAATCTGTAATGGAAACGCTGCTAGTGTTACTTTAACACCCTGCTGGTGGTTCCCATATGAACACAGAGCGGTGTTGATATAACACCGGGGAGTTTAGTGTGCTAAGGCTACAGGTGAGGGTTTCTTTCAGGGTTGGAGCCAAACTCTACAGGACAGTGACTCTCTAGGACAGAACTTGTCTACCCCTGCTCTAAGTAGAGGAAAACAATGGTATAATGGTACCCTAAGGACCAATTGTGTACCTTTGAAGGAACAGTTATAAGAGGAACAAAATTGGACACCTACAGAATCTTTTTTTCTCAGAGTGTGGTACTTTTAGTATTGGAAAACAATATGCAGATGACGAGGCTGATGTGCCATCTTGTGGTTAAAAACGTGGTTTAATGTTTTGCACAAAATAATGTTTTAGATTTAGTGAGCAGTATTTGACAAGTTCGAGGTGTTTGCAAGTTAATCTCGCTAAAAATCAATCAACCAATCAATAAGTAAATTACAACAATGCTGTATTAAGTCCAAGTTTCAATAAACTGTTAGGGGTTAACAGTTTATGACCCCAAGACTAGTTGTGAAGAATGAAGACCAAGAGTCAGGAGTGCAATTAATTAAAGAGAAATGTACTGAAGAATAGTTTGCAGTTTCATCAGCAGAAGCGTCAAGTCTCACAAGGAGATCATAGGCCGCACTTCCTCTACCAGCCTATCGTACATACAATTTCTCAACAGTTATACTGTTTTCAAGGTCTATCCACATCATTAGGATGTTTCTGGTTGGCTCAGAGAAAATAAATATCCCTAGTAAATTTCCACAAATTGTCAGTTAATCAGATGCACGTCTCCATATATCACTTGTGGATGCTTTCACCCCAGAATTAGGCACGTGTGACCTTCCAGATCTGGAGCAGGCGTCAGCTTGCAGAACAACATGTTACTCTGCCCATGAATGTCCATAATCCACCTCCAATACTGATCTGTAACACACTACGCACATACACAGTGGCACGTCAACTGAAAACAACATTCTCAAAAACATACAGATAACATGAACTCTAAACAAATTGTGCTATATGGCACTAAAAGTGGTTCTTGGCTCTTGGCTTTATTGTCTCAGTAAAAGGAAATAATATCAAATGAATAAAATATAATATAAAAATCATATAATTCAGACAAAAGGTAGGAAACCAAACAAGAACAATTATACTAGAAGAAATCATCTAAATATGTAGGATAGATATTGAATAAGGTTTTGATTATACATTTAATTAGTATGTATATATTTATACAAAAGCAGCAGTGTATTTCAGAATCCACCCCTTCAGTATATGCTGACATAACAAAAAAAGCAAGACTTTTTGTTCAACTATTATTTGAATACACACACAAAGGTTTAATAAATAAAATGTAATCAGAAAATATAAAAAATAACAAATTTACCCAGTAACAGGGAGCAAATCCTGTTACTGAAAGTGAAAACATTGGAATTAAAGCATTGCAACACATGAGAATCAGCAGTGACTGATGAAGAGCAGTGACACACACACACAGATGTGCTTCAGTCTGAACAAAACAACTTCTGAATGACACACTTTACAAGTCTCTCGGCGATCTTTCTTTCATTAAAGACATTGTCAAAGTGCTTATTCAACACATGGAGGAAAAGCCGAGTCATTTACCACTATTTCTTTACATAAACCACGTGAAATGTATACGCAACCATCTCCATTCCCGAGGACATGAGGTGGATTTGATCTGACGGTGCTAAAATAAAGGTTCACTCGTCACGTGTTTTCGGCTACAAATAAAGTTCAGGATCTCTACTCGATGTGTATGTTGTTTTTACTCCCTAAAATGCTTTTACCGCTTCAGTTTTGCTCCAAATATGAGCGGAGAAAACACAAGCACTGGCCGCTTCTGGAGGCGCTCAGACAAAGCGGGGAGAGTTGAGTCTACTCGGTTCTCATGGTGCGCTTAAATGCGCAGCGCCGCCCAGCCGCAGCTCATTGTTGATCGCAGTCAGTTTGTGACTTCAGATTCGCTCAGAGAAATCATGGCAGAAACCGCTCCAGCAGCCGCCGCGACCAAAGCGGCCAAGAAGAAATCAGCGGCCAAACGGCAGAAAACGGGCCCAGGCGTCCGCGAGCTCATCGTCAAGGCTGTGTCCGCGTCGAAGGAGAGGAGCGGTGTGTCCCTCGCCGCCCTGAAGAAAGCGCTCGCCGCCGGCGGCTACGATGTGGAGAAGAACAACTCCCGCGTCAAGATCGCCGTTAAGAGTCTCGTGACTGCAGGCACCCTGGTGCAGGTCAAAGGGACCGGCGCCTCCGGATCCTTCAAGCTCAACAAGCAGCAAGCCGAGACCAAGAAGAAACCCGCCAAGAAAGCGGCTCCTAAAGCGAAGAAGCCCGCAGCCAAGAAACCCGCCGCCGCTAAGAAGCCCAAAGCTGCAGCAGCAAAGAAGCCCAAAGCCGCCAAGAAATCGCCGAAGAAGGTCAAGAAACCCGCCGCCACAGCCGCTAAGAAGGCGACGAAGAGCCCCAAGAAGGCGAAGAAGCCAGCGACTCCTAAGAAAGCAGCCAAAAGCCCTAAAAAGGCCAAGGTGGCGAAACCTAAAGCGGCAAAGCCTAAAGCCGCCAAGCCTAAGAAGGCAGCTCCCAAAAAGAAATGAAGCGTCTTTTCTCCTGTTTAATCAAAACGGCTCTTTTAAGAGCCACCCACTAATTCATAAAGAGCATTATTTCATCTCATCTGGCCAATGAAAGTGTCATTAGATTTCCTTTATGTTACAAGTGAAAGGATTTTAACGGACCTGAGATGTTCATGTAGTGCAGAAACATTTGGACATTATTATTGCTATGAGAATAAGTTTTTGATAAAGTCTGAAGTATTTCTACGTAGTGAATTGAAACAATTCTGTTGCTGAAACTATACTATGCTTTAAGACCGACTTGTTTAACTTTTAATCACACATTAGTATTTATTATTATCATCATCATGAATATAAAGCCACACATTAAGAGGAAGCCTAGCGGCATTAAATGGCACTACAACATGACGTGTTTGAGTGTCGTCATTCGCAGAAAGGGGGTTGGGTTTAGAGGGAAGTTCACTGATTGGCTGGAAATGTTTTCAGAATTCAACCAATAGGAGACGGGCACGCTTTCATTTATAAGCCACCTCTAAACGGGCAACGTCATTGTCTTTGTTTCTTTTGAAAGGCGGTAACAAATTTTAAGCAGCGATGAGTGGACGAGGCAAAACCGGCGGAAAAGCTCGCGCCAAGGCCAAGAGTCGCTCCTCCAGGGCGGGACTGCAGTTCCCCGTCGGCCGTGTCCACAGGCTTCTCCGCAAAGGCAACTATGCCCAGCGCGTCGGTGCCGGTGCTCCGGTTTATTTGGCCGCTGTGCTCGAGTATCTCACCGCTGAGATCCTGGAGTTGGCTGGAAACGCCGCTCGGGACAACAAGAAGACCCGCATCATTCCTCGGCACCTGCAGCTGGCGGTGCGCAATGACGAGGAGCTGAACAAGCTTCTGGGTGGCGTGACCATCGCTCAGGGCGGCGTGCTGCCCAACATTCAGGCCGTGCTGCTGCCCAAGAAGACCGAGAAGCCCGCCAAATCCAAATAAACACACTAAAGTCTGCTTTAGTGACCCAAAGGCTCTTTTAAGAGCCACACAATTTATCCTGAGAGAGTGATTTCATTATCCCATCTTTATTTGACTCTGACTGTTGTGATATTACATCAACTTTAGCTCTGCTATAATAAACCTGCAGATGTTTTTTCCACCCCTAAGATCTAATTTACACAACTATAGGTCATAATGTTCAGCCTCGCACTGCTATTGGATGGAATATATTGTGACAATTGTTTTACAGGACTGGGTATATCAACATTAAAGTAAAATGTCCAACATATTTTCTTGAGATTAGTGATGTGTGGATCATGCAGATATTAAGGCCCTGTTGAACACTTTAATCTGCAGATTCTGAGCTTATGTCGATGTTGTAGTTTTATAACACTGGAGCTGCAGAATTTGCCTGATTTACATGATGGATTTTACATCTCATCTGTTAATGTGAAATAAACACTAATAGAAAAATAATGTGTGATCATTCATAAGTCTTAAATGTGTTTGTTACAATTTTGAATTTTAATCAAATGTAATTATTAAATAAGTTAAAGTTGAATTAAGGAATACATTATTTTGTTGAAAGTTTGAAAGTATTTGTGTGGCAATATTTGAAACCATCTGTGTCGTATCATTTATAAAACACTGAACTGGTCCTGTTTTCTCTTCTGGGCTTTACTTGTTTGCCCATAAATCTGCAGAACGAGGGACGGGTGAGGATGACAAAGTTTCATTCAGTTCATCAGGTTTTGTAAATACAATCTGAACATATTTTTATAATAAATTATTTTTCATAAATATGACACGTCCAGTTATTAATATTGATATTTATAACTACATTTGAGATGGGAAATCACTGAAATTCTACATTTCCCTAAACACGTAAAAACTCATTTATTTCTGCAGGACTTCAACAGTTAAAAGGTGGAAATATGTTTTCTATTTTCTCTATATTTGGGTTTTTCAGGGGTTAAACTCATCTTATTTATAAAAAAAAGGAAATTACTTTATATTTCATCTGTTATGTTCATGAGTTGATAGTTCTTATACTCTCCAGTGATGACATTAAAACATATATTTTTATATAATAAATTGAATATTAATATTTTTTTACATTTGGGCGGGAACCACAAACTACCGTCTCTTGTTTGAAAACAGGAGACGCAAAGCCATTGGCCAAATGTTAATAGGACAATAACCAGTCGGAAGTCTCTGAAGCAGCGCCGTCCAATCACAGCGCACGGCAGCTCTAGGCTTAAATAAGCGCGTGTTCTTGGGAACTCTTCATCCGTTCGTTCTGTTCACAGCAGCGGCTGAACTCATTAGAAACAATGGCGAGAACCAAGCAGACCGCCCGTAAGTCCACCGGAGGAAAAGCCCCGAGGAAGCAGCTGGCGACTAAAGCCGCCCGTAAGAGTGCTCCAGCTACCGGTGGCGTTAAGAAGCCTCACCGCTACAGGCCCGGTACCGTGGCGCTGAGAGAGATCCGCCGTTATCAGAAATCCACTGAACTGCTGATCCGCAAACTGCCCTTCCAGCGCCTGGTGAGAGAAATCGCTCAGGACTTCAAGACGGATCTGCGCTTCCAGAGCTCCGCTGTCATGGCCCTGCAGGAGGCGAGCGAGGCTTATTTGGTGGGTCTGTTTGAGGACACCAACCTGTGCGCCATCCACGCCAAGAGAGTCACCATCATGCCCAAAGACATTCAGCTGGCCCGCCGCATCCGCGGAGAGCGCGCTTAGACCCGCAGCGGCTTCAGCCACACACACACCCCAAAGGCTCTTTTAAGAGCCACACCAATGCCTCTGTGAAAGATCATTTTCATTTAATAAGCAATTACTCTTTTATATTCTTAAAGCTGTTGTTTACTCCTCTATGGTGTGTGGGGTTGCCTCAAGGCATTAATTTCTATTTGAGTTTATTTAATAAAGTGAAACCAGTTTATTTGGTCTCGGGGAAGAACTAAACTAATCAATTAAAGTGCAGACATTGGTCACATGACCCTCAGGGGTCCATTTTGTGTCCTGGTTCAGCGCAGGTCACGTGGCTCCATTTTCTCCAGTGAAAAGTGCCTTTTTCACTCATTTGTGTTCAGTTAATCATCCACACATTCAAGATTCTCCTTCACTGGTAAATAAAGAAGTATTTTCCAGAATTTTACGTTCTATAAATAAAGTAAATAAAATATTTGAAATTTGTAATGCATTAAAACTGGATAAATGTGTTTGTTCAATGATCCGGTTAAATAAATAGTTTTTTCTACATGCAAATGTCACAATATACAACATGTGCAATGTTGCCTTGAAACAACAAACTTTTAAAAAACTAAAGTAAAACAAATATATATATTTTTTAATTGATATTGTGATAGTGTCCCATTTTAAGCAGGAACAACTATTTTTTTCCTCAGTGATATCACATACCATAGAGTGTTAGGTCTTCAGAAGTTTGTTAATTAATATATTCTATAGTTATCAATATTAAACCCCATTTATTCCCATTTTCAAGCATCAAAAGTCTGATCACGGCTTGGTGACGTCAACTAACCGCCCGTGATTGTGGTTTCAATCAGGTCCGCTAGCTGACTATAAACTCCTCTTGTCTATAATTTGTTCTTTATTCAATTGTTGTGGATTGAAGAGAATCTGTCGTCATGTCTGGAAGAGGAAAGGGCGGTAAAGGACTCGGGAAAGGAGGCGCTAAGCGGCACCGAAAGGTTCTCCGCGATAATATCCAGGGAATCACTAAACCCGCTATTCGGCGTCTGGCTCGACGCGGCGGCGTCAAGCGTATTTCTGGCCTGATCTATGAAGAGACGCGCGGTGTGTTGAAGGTGTTTCTGGAGAACGTCATTCGTGATGCTGTGACCTACACTGAACACGCCAAGAGAAAGACCGTCACCGCCATGGATGTTGTGTACGCGCTGAAGCGACAGGGACGCACCCTGTACGGGTTCGGCGGTTAGAGACTCACGAAGAAGAAAAACACCAACGGCTCTTTTAAGAGCCACACACACTTTCACACACAGAACAAGTTTCCAGGTGGCGGAATGTTGAAATTGTTCTCACATGTACATCTTAAATACGGTACAGTCTATGAAATAATAAAAAAATAATGCATTTGTCGTTTACATTGAATAATAAGCAATAAATTGTTTTCTACTTCTAAATATACGTTAAAAATATAGACATGATGAAACAAAGGAGCGGACTCGGATGTGGGGGATGGTCGTTGTCGGTGGGCGTGTCTTTAACGTTTTAAAGCTTCTGATTGGCTTGCCTACAAGTCACGGAGCGTTGAATGTGGCCAATGAAATCATTCTCTGGGTGAAGACTCCCAATCACAGAGGCCGTTTTTCTCTTCTGATATTAGCATAGGGCAGAGCTTATAAACCTGCCTGTAGTAACTCTGCTTTGCTGCTCTTTTTTTTTCTTTAATACTCTAAAAGAAAAACAACGTTATATAATTATCAATATTAAACCCCTATTTATTTCCACTATCAAGAATCAAAAGTCTAAACACGGCTTGGAAACGGGTGACGTCAACTAGATTCGCCCGTGGTTGTGGTTTCAATCAGGTCCGCTAGCAGACTATAAACTCACACTAAGAACAAGTTTCTAGTTCTTGAATTAAGCCTTTTTGTAATTTAAAGTAATGATGGTGTTTGCTTAAGGGATTTCTTAAGCATCATAAAATAAGGGAAGTTTATTTCGGCCAGTGTTTAATAATGCAGTTTAATAAGTGTCCAGTGGGGTTTCTCCTATTCTATGTAGTGAGAGATTTAAAGAAGCATGACCTATTCTAAGACGCGTAATTATCATTTCTTCCTTTGGATTTTCATACTCATAGTGTCATCTGTCCCAGTGTTCTTGCCATATTTTGTTTATATGTACCTTAATACCAAAGAGCGCTGACACCTAAAAATATAAAATATAGACACCTCAGCTTATGTAGTCAAAGAGCTCTGACATTATTCACAATATCTCACTTGTTCAGTCCGAAAAATGCGGGAAAATGAAACAAAGGAGCGGAGTCGGATGTGGGGAATGGTAGTTGTCGGTGGCCGTGATTAACATTTGAAAGCTTCTGATTGGCTCCCATACAAGTCACGGAACGTTTAATGTGGCCAATGAAATCATTCTATGGGTGAAGACTCCCAATCACAGAGGCCGTTCTTCTCTTCTGATATTAGCATAGGGCAGAGCATAAAAACCCGCCTGTAGTAACTCAGCTTTATTGCTCTTTGAGTGTCTCTGAGTGAAGCTTCATCATGCCTGAACCAGCGAAGTCCGCCCCCAAGAAGGGCTCGAAGAAGGCCGTCACTAAAACCGCCGGCAAGGGCGGAAAGAAGCGCAAGAGGTCCAGGAAGGAGAGCTACGCGATCTACGTGTACAAAGTCCTGAAGCAGGTTCATCCCGACACCGGCATCTCCTCCAAGGCGATGGGAATCATGAACTCTTTCGTCAACGACATCTTCGAGCGCATCGCCGGTGAAGCGTCTCGTCTCGCTCACTACAACAAGCGCTCCACCATCACATCGAGAGAGATCCAGACCGCCGTGCGTCTGCTGCTGCCCGGGGAGCTGGCCAAACACGCCGTGTCTGAGGGCACAAAGGCGGTCACCAAATACACCAGCTCAAAGTAAAGCCGCTCATCTCATCACACACAAAGGCTCTTTTAAGAGCCACACATAACGTCTTTAAAAAGAGTTTCTATATCTTAGAATCATTAACATAATGGAGGTATTATCAGACCTTCAGCGTTTAATGTCTGTTAGATGGACGGGAATATATGTTTATCAGGACTGGTGGGAGGAATCCTGGAAAAGAAAGTAATTTTAAGGAACGTTTGACTGATTATTTGGGAAAATCCGGGCTAAAACCGCATAAATTAGTGACCTATTCATTCTCTATAACTTGTCTTTGGTCTTCAGTAAATGTAGTTTTGAAACCTAAACCATTTGAACATTTAGCTTTGAATATTGTTTCCAGCTCTTTGTTTTGCAGCAGCAGAAACTCTTGTGATTCTCGTCTGATTCTGAAGCTGATCCATCAGTTCCTGAAACTCAACACTAAACAAACGTCTAAAAGCCCCGACCATGATGTTCATGAACCTTATAGTTTATATGAATACTGTTAATATGAAATTGATTCACTTTTGCTATGTTTATTTTCCTTCAGACATGTACAGGTCATTAAAAACCGCTTGATTATTCTGACATTTCAAATAAAGTCGAGTGACTGATAAACAAAGTTCTTCCACATGGTGTTGAAAAAGATATTTACATTTTATCCCTTTGTGGTTTATTTGAACATGGTCAGTGTTTGTGTGAAATATTTCCATTAAATTATTTAATATAATTTACTGATTCTAGTCTGATCAGAGGTAAGTTTTGCTGATTCAACTCTTTCTTTGAGTCTTGTCATATTTCTAGAAGAGTTGAAGTTCTGCTCAATGACCTTGCAATTCTTCACATTTAATACAGTTTCACTATATCAGATATTAGTGACGTCTGTCTCAGCTTTTACTGACAATCAAGTTCATGAGAATCATCTGAAGTCTCATCACTGTCAGTGAAACACATTTCTCACTCATAAACTGCTGTCAAATAGATTATTATTGAATAGTTTTGAGTGAAACTATCAACAAAGAATATGAATGATGAAATGCTTTCAAATGATTTAATTACAGACACAATATATAAAGATTTATTATTTGATTATGACAAACATTAATACATTGTTTTTGGATTAGATGATGGTTTACAAATGATGATACAAATGTGGAAAAACCATGAAACACTGAAATACACACTTATTTAAACCGTTATTCTTTTATACAGAACATTTGATACATAATAAAACTGTTATGGTTAATAATTACTCAAGCGAACTAGAACAAGCAACAGTTTCGCTGAAGAACAGACTAACAACACAAACATCACTGAACCTGTATTTATATATAGTTTAAATATGATGCTCATAAAAGAACAAACTACAATATTTTCCACAAGGATAATAAATGCGGACAGAAGATTCAAACATGTGGACATAATGAACAGTGTGAGTCTTTTTAAACATGTTAATATCAGATTGAAGTTTCTTCCTCCGTTACTTCGAACTGACTTTGACCTTCAGCAGATGAAACTGTGAAATACACACATTATTGATTCAGTGAATGACCATCATCTGGGGGAATATTAGAGAGAGATCAGACAGAAGTTTTACCTCTCGCTCTGTAACATTTGTAAAGCAGCACGACTGTCGCGAGCAGATGCGGAGAAGCTGCCAGAAGAAAACTGAGGATTTTGAGGCCAGAAATCTGAGCTGAACGTGACACTGAAAAACACAAACACAAGCACAAGCACATTATTCAGCAACATTACGGAGCTCTGAAGGGCGTTCAGAAAGTTTCTCCAGGAACCCAAAGCTTTGTGAGTGAATATAAAAGCTTTGAAATGTTTTCCTCCCGTCTCATATTATTCCTCCAGCATTTCCCTTTAATGTCCCTCAAAACTGAACACACATGAACTCAAACAGATTCATTCCTTCCATGTGATTTGATCTTCTTTCGTTCATGTGAGTTATGTGAACAATAATCTCAGTTCTGTCATGAACTCTCTGAGTGTTTGATAATGGATGTGGCGATGTTGATCTGTTTGGTCTTGAAGGAATAGATCTGCTGCGCTGCTGTGAGAGAGTAAGACAAGCTGCTGTACAAAACACATCAATGACCCGGAGCAGATCTATACAGGTGGAGCTGGGGAAGGTGGAGGGTTTCTGAAAGCGCTGCACTGCTACAGCAAATGCCGACCGAGTATTGAGGCTGAGCAGCGATCTCATTGGCTACTGATACAGCAGGAACCAATCAGCTGTGCCCATAGAGAATGATGTGATTGCAAGCAGATTGAGTTAAGGACCGATCAGCCGCGCCATCTAGAGTTTCATGACAGAACTTTGTATTTGTCAATAACTGATTGTGATCCAGCAGAAATAAGAGCCAGAGACTTGTGTATAATAATCATGTTGCGTAAAATGTGAATGTGAACTAAATGTTTTGAACACAGCCTCAGTTACAGACTCGCGTGACTCTCACCTCTGACTGAGATCCAGCTGCGGGGTGACGCTCCTCTCTCTGTTTTACAGTAGTAGAAACCCTCATGTGACTTTGAGACAGTAGTGATGCTCATCTCTCCTGTCGTCTGATTCTGGATCAGTGATCCGTCTTTATAGAAACCAGCGCTGAGGATCGAGGGGTTTGTAGATCGATGTAAACAGTTTAGAGTCAGAGTCTCTCCCTCAATCACAGGATCAACAGAACTCACAATCACTTCACCATCTACAAACACAAGAAATACATCAGCAGACGGCAGTGATGATACAGGCTGAACTTAATCAGAGCCATATTCAATTATTATTAAGAGCTGGAGGGTCAAAATGTTCTGATCAAAAATAATGTTTATAATGTTCCCCTGAATAATTATGAATGGTCAAATTGTCTCCCCAGTATGTGATGTTCTTGATCACTCCATTACACACCTCTCTGTTTGTTGCTACGATGACAAAAGTAAAATGTTACAATTTTAGGATGAGATGAGTGAGATGGTCAATCAAATCAAAGAAGGCGTGGCTTAACTGTTAGTGTGAATTTCAACACAGCACTTTAGTTATGGCAGTGAAAGAGTGCGTCGTATGAGATGTAAGTGGCTGAACATTTAATATTTGACAACTGTTTTTGAATTGAAAATATGACTATGTTGTAACACACATTAGTTACACACATGCACATTAGTTACACACATGCACATTAGTAACACACATGCACATTAGTAACACACATGCACATTAGTTACACTGTAAAATCCAAAAGTTGTTCTTACTAAGACTTTTTTAGTAAACTTTACTTAATGTCCACACTTATCCTCACACCTCTCACAGCTGCTGCCTCTGTGTTCTTTGAGAAAGAGCTTGAGAGTCAAGAAGCAGTAGAAGGGGATTCTGTCCTCTTTAGTTGTTTACGGTTTCCGGTTGAGTGAACGCTGTGCGTGTGTGTCTGCCGCTACTCACCGGGTGTCTCTCCTTCCCTGCTGGATTTCTCTGTGTCGATTCACCCCCGTGGATTAGCCTACCATATTCCTGGTGTCTGCAGAATCTTCTTGTCCTGTCGCTGGAGCATTGTTGCTTTGCTGCTTGTGTCAATCCGTGGAGACTACTACAAACATTGCTACAAACTTTTGCTACAAACTGCTACAAACTTTTCTACAAACTTGCTCCCCTGGTGTTTGCTGAATTCTCCTGCCCTGTCGCTGGAGCATTGTTGCTTTGCTGCTGTCAATTCGTGGATTATTGCTACAAACTTTGCTAAACACTTGCTTCTCCAGTTCTGTCTGCTACTGCCCGGCACACCTGCGTTTCCCCTGCATGAGCTCTCTTCCTCTCTCCCCTCACATTGACTACTTCAGCGGTGAGTGTGTTGCTACCCTCTTGTCCCGTTGTTGTCCCCAGTCTATTCTATGGTTGGCGTACTAAAATGCGCTGATTACACTTTGGACTGGGTTGTGTTGTGAGCTTGGTTGGCTAACATGTAGCATTAGTGCGGTGTTGCTGTGTCGCTTGTGACAACTTTACTGTGTCGAAGTCATGTTTTCCGCTGGCAGCTGGATTAAAATCCTTTCAGCTTGCTTTGTGTTGTGGCTGTGTGCTTTCTGTAATTTAGCAATGGAGCTTGTTTACACCCCTGCTACTCTCAAACTTTTTCGCTGCTACGTTCCCCTGCACCCGACGCTGTATAACCGCTGCAGCTCGCTTGGAATTACTCGTCGTCCACGTTATATTCATCGCTCCAAAAGAGGTCCGACTTTCATCTATAGACATGATGCTCAAATTCCAACTACATACACGCCTGACTGTTGTCGACGACCCCAGCTAAAGAACAGGGGAATTAACTTTGACAACCTCCGTCGCCCCCCCAGACTGCCTGCTCCTGCCTCGTCGTCACGTCAGAACTTTAATATTGGTCACCTAAATGCGCGCTCAATCACAAACAAAACGGCCCTAATAAATGATCTCATCCTTGACAAAAAATGTAACTTGTTTTGTCTCTCAGAGACCTGGCAACAACCTGGTGATTGTATTAATTTGAATATGCTGACTCCCCCAGGCTACTGCTACATATCCAAACCCAGATATGTAGGGAGAGGGGGCGGGTTGGCTGTAGTTTACCGCGCTGATCTAACTGTTAAAGAACTAAGGCCATTTGAAGTGACATCTTTTGAATACATTGCTGTAAAGGTTGTTTCTACCCTACCACTATTACTACTGCTAATCTACCGCCCCCCCAAACTGTCTGCAAATTTTTTGTCTGAACTGAATGAACTTCTCACTGTTATTTCATCTCTTTGTTCTGCTATGATTATGTTAGGGGATTTTAACATTCATGTGGATACTAATTGTTCTTACACCTCGGAGTTTAACTCTGTATTGGACTGTTTTAGTTTGACACAGCATGTGGACTTTCCTACTCACACCCATGGCCACACTCTGGATCTGCTCTGCTCTTCTGGTCTGAATGACATCTCTGTCTCTGGTTCCATTTCTGGTGTCTCTGATCATAAGCTCATTGAATGCTGTTTTCATATGATCATTCCTCCCCCCTCCTCTGAGAAAACAACTATCACAGGTCGTAACATCAGGTCAATTGACCACAGCATACTTGCTGCCGCTATACAGGCCTCGCCGCTGTTTGACCTAGACGAGCTTTCGTCCCCAGATAACCTGGTTGCCATGTACAATGGCACATTGACCAGCCTGCTTGATAGCTTAGCCCCTGTCAGGACTAGGCTTGTACCAGCAAACCGTAAATGCCCCTGGTTCACCCCAGAGCTCAGGCAAATAAAAGCCGCTGGCCGCCGTCTTGAACGGCTATATAAGAAAACTGGCCTTACAATTCACTCCATGCTCTACACCGAACATACTCAGACTTATAGGGATGCCCTCAATGCTGCCCGCTCAAACTATTACTCTTCTCTCATAACCTCCTCCATGTCCAGGCCAAAAACTCTATTCAGGACCGTAGACAAACTCCTCAAACCACTTGTCATTGCCTGTCCTAAGACCCCGGAGCAGTGCCAGGCCTTCTTACACTTATTTGAAGATAAAATTAGCCTAATTTACCACTCCTTCAACTCCACTGCTATTACTCTCTCTTCTTCTCCACCCTCTATGGGCCCTCAGCTCTCCCATTTCACCACTATTGACTCCCTCACTATCACTGACATCATTACTAAGTCAAATTCCTCATCATGTCAGCTTGACCCTGTCCCCACCCCTCTACTTAAGGCCTGTGCCACATTCCTATCTAAACCCATTACACTGATTGTAAATACCTGCCTCAACTCTGGTTTTGTGCCTGCTGCTCTCAAGACTGCTGCAGTTACACCCATTCTCAAAAAACCTGATTCCGACCCAACATCACTGTCAAACTACCGCCCTATCTCCAACCTACCCTTCTTGGCCAAGGTACTGGAAAGAGTGGTGGCGTCACAATTACACACCTTTCTTAACAATCACGACCTGTATGACCCTTTTCAATCAGGCTTCCGTTCATGTCACAGTACAGAGACTGCCCTACTACGCATAGTTAACGACCTCCTCCTGTCCGCTGACTCTGGTTCATTTAACATTCTCATCCTCCTTGACCTTAGTGCTGCTTTTGATACCATCAACCACAGTGTTCTAATCTCCCGTCTGTCTGCTATTGGTGTTTCTGGCACAGCCCTCAATTGGTTTCAGTCATACCTCACTAACAGAAAACAGTTTGTCACACTTGGTCCACATCAGTCTACCAAGTCTCCAGTCACTCGTGGTGTCCCCCAGGGTTCTGTTCTTGGGCCCCTCCTCTTTCTCATATACATCCTCCCTCTTGGCCAGATCATCCGCAGACACGGTCTAAATTTCCACTGCTATGCAGATGACATTCAACTCTATCTTACCACTACCTCTCCCTCTGACCCCCCACCACGCTCCCTCACTGACTGCCTTTCTGATTTAAAATCCTGGATGCAAAACAACTTTCTCAAACTCAATACAGATAAAACAGAAATTCTGCTGATTGGCCCCAAAAGCATGCTCTCCAAACCTCAAACTGTCACTCTTAACATTGATGGTTCACTTTTCCACTCCACCCCGGTTGTCAAAAACCTTGGCATTCACCTTGATTCAACCCTCACCTTTGACCACCATATCAAATCACTCACTAAGACTGCCTTCTTTCACCTCCGCAACATTGCCCGCCTCCGCCCCTTCCTCTCTGCTAGTGATGCACAGACTTTGCTCCACTCATTCATTATGTCCCGTCTAGATTACTGCAACTCACTCTTCCTTGGTCTCCCCTCTAAATCCCTTCAAAGATTACAATACATTCAAAACTCTGCAGCCAGGCTCCTCACCCATACCAAACGATCAGCACACATCACCCCCATTCTCCATCAACTTCATTGGCTACCAGTTCGGTCTCGGATTAAATACAAAGTACTACTACTCACTTTCAAAGCACTCCACAACCTTGCTCCCCCATACATCTGCGACCTCTTGACCCCTTATACTCCCTCCCGCTCACTCAGATCCTCTGATCAAAACCGCCTAGTCATCCCCCGTACCAGACTCTCCACTCTGGGTGGCAGGTCCTTTAGTGCCTTGGCCCCCAAATTCTGGAACTCCCTCCCCCAACCTCTTCGTGACTGTCCATCTCTTCCCCTCTTCAAAGCACATCTCAAGACCTTTTTGTTTAATGATCACTTCTCTTCTACACCCAACACATAGCTCCATACACAGCTTATTTTGTTGTATTGTTATTGATATTATTTTGTTTGTCTGTTTGTTGCTATGCTTCCTTCTGCTATGTTAAGCGACCTTGGGTTTGAGAAAGGCGCTATATAAAATAAACTTATTATTATTATTATTATAAATTGTTGAACTTGCTTAAAACAGTTAAGTAATCTGAACTATTTGCATGCTATGCCTTCGTTACTTAGAAAACTCAAGTAAATATTACTTGACTGGTTTGAGTACCATTTTGCCAAAGCAAAAAAACAAGCAGGCGGGCAAAGTGTTTTTGAGGCGGGGCAATTTTGTATAGACTTATCACTCATTTCCTCCACTTCCAGTCACCATGATGGAGATCACTGTTCCCTTTGGTTGGACACTTGGAACTTCATTCATATTTTAGTAATTAACTTCCTATTAATGCAGCAATGCAACAAGAAATCATAGTTGTATGACTTCAAAAGAAGGGAAGTAATACATATATAAAATATTTGTCCATTAATGATATACAACATAACTATAATTAATGTCAAATAATGATCTTTTAACATTATGTTTGCTAATATTTATGGCATAACCTTTTAACTGAGTTGATATAATCCCTCTATATTTGTCACAATATCATTTAACCATGCTTGAGTGTGTCACACACACACTTCAACATCCAGCATGCAAAACACAACAATGGTAACAAGGATTTTTATTTTATTAAATTTTTTTAATTTTTATTATTAATACGACCTTTACTATTTTACTTGCTGTCATTATTCGGGTTATACTGACAAAAGACAAATAGTAAAATAAAGCTAAAAATAGTCAAACGAAGCAATTCATTTATTCATGCCACAATGCACTCTGGGAGTACACTTCCTCAGATCCCAGATTAAGTTGACAAAACTTAAACGGTTTAAGTAAGAACAGCTTAATGCAATTAAGTAAAGCTTACTTAATTGTTTTTAGTACCTGTAGACTATTGATAAGTAATAAATAAGTGTTGAATGGAGTTCAGTTGTTGTTTTTTGTCTTCACTTATTTTTTTAAGTTCAGCTTACTTGAGAATTTTAAGGCAATCGGTTTCCTAATATTTTCCTAGTAATGTGAGCACTAATAACAAGTTAACATAACTAATAATTTTGAGTTAACTATACTTCATTAACAAGTTTTCTGTACAAATTTTGTTAAGTTTTGAACAAAATAATACGCTGCTTTACTTGAAAATTTTAAGGCAATCGGTTTCCTCACTTTTTCTAAGTAAAGTCAACTTATTACGTTTTACAGTGTACCCACATGCACATTAGTTACCCACATGCACATTAGTTACACACATGCACATTAGTTACGCACATGCACATAAGTAACGCACATGCACATTAGTTAAGCACATGCACATTAGTTACACACATGCACATTAGTTACACACATGCACATTAGTAACACACATGCACATTAGTAACACACATGCGCATTAGTTACACACATGCACATTAGTAACACACATGCACATTAGTAACACACATGCACATTAGTTACACACATGCACATTAGTAACACACATGCACATTAGTAACACACATGCACATTAGTTACACACATGCACATTAGTTACGCACATGCACATTAGTTACACACATGCACATTAGTTACACACATGCACATTAGTAACACACATGCACATTAGTAACACACATGCGCATTAGTTACACACATGCACATTAGTAACACACATGCACATTAGTAACACACATGCACATTAGTTACACACATGCACATTAGTAACACACATGCGCATTAGTAACACACATGCACATTAGTTACACACATGCACATTAGTTACACACATGCACATTAGTTACACACATGCACATTAGTAACACACATGCGCATTAGTAACACACATGCACATTAGTAACACACATGCGCATTAGTAACACACATGCACATTAGTTACACACATGCACATTAGTAACACACATGCGCATTAGTAACACACATGCGCATTAGTTACACACATGCACATTAGTTACACACATGCACATTAGTAACACACATGCACATTAGTAACACACATGCACATTAGTAACACACATGCACATTAGTAACACACATGCACATTAGTTACACACATGCACATTAGTTACACACATGCACATTAGTTACACACATGCACATTAGTAACACACATGCACATTAGTTACACACATGCACATTAGTAACACACATGCGCATTAGTAACACACATGCGCATTAGTTACACACATGCACATTAGTTACACACATGCACATTAGTTACACACATGCACATTAGTTACACACATGCACATTAGTAACACACATGCGCATTAGTTACACACATGCACATTAGTTACACACATGCACATTAGTAACACATGCGCATTAGTTACACACATGCACATTAGTAACACACATGCACATTAGTAACACACATGCGCATTAGTTACACACATGCACATTAGTTACACACATGCACATTAGTTACGCACATGCACATTAGTAACACACATGCACATTAGTTACACACATGCACATTAGTTACACACATGCACATTAGTTACACACATGCACATTAGTTACGCACATGCACATTAGTAACGCACATGCACATTAGTTACGCACATGCACATTAGTTACACACATGCACATTAGTTACACACATGCACATTAGTAACACACATGCACATTAGTAACACACATGCGCATTAGTTACACACATGCACATTAGTAACACACATGCACATTAGTAACACACATGCACATTAGTTACACACATGCACATTAGTAACACACATGCGCATTAGTAACACACATGCACATTAGTTACACACATGCACATTAGTTACACACATGCACATTAGTTACACACATGCACATTAGTAACACACATGCGCATTAGTAACACACATGCACATTAGTAACACACATGCGCATTAGTAACACACATGCACATTAGTTACACACATGCACATTAGTAACACACATGCGCATTAGTAACACACATGCGCATTAGTTACACACATGCACATTAGTTACACACATGCACATTAGTAACACACATGCACATTAGTAACACACATGCACATTAGTAACACACATGCACATTAGTAACACACATGCACATTAGTTACACACATGCACATTAGTTACACACATGCACATTAGTTACACACATGCACATTAGTAACACACATGCACATTAGTTACACACATGCACATTAGTAACACACATGCGCATTAGTAACACACATGCGCATTAGTTACACACATGCACATTAGTTACACACATGCACATTAGTTACACACATGCACATTAGTAACACACATGCGCATTAGTTACACACATGCACATTAGTTACACACATGCACATTAGTAACACATGCGCATTAGTTACACACATGCACATTAGTAACACACATGCACATTAGTAACACACATGCGCATTAGTTACACACATGCACATTAGTTACACACATGCACATTAGTTACGCACATGCACATTAGTAACACACATGCACATTAGTTACACACATGCACATTAGTTACACACATGCACATTAGTTACGCACATGCACATTAGTTACACACATGCACATTAGTTACACACAAGCACATTAGTAACACACATGCACATTAGTTACACACATGCGCATTAGTTACACACATGTGCATGACAATGATGTTCAACTCACCCGTCACAGAGAGAGAAACAGCAGAGCTTAATTGTGATGAGTTTGGTCTTCCATCTCTCCGTCCTCTACACGTGAACTGACCCCGATCAGACCCAGCAGCTCCTCTGATAGTGAGAGTGTCTCTGTTTACAGTGTAACGCTCAGACATCTGTAACTTTACACTGTCTTTATTCCACTCAGATCTCCAGTCACTGTGATCAGGCTTTATCTCACACTTCAGATTGACTGTCTCCCCAGTGAACACAGATCTGTCACTGTAGATGTGGGAAAGGAGACGAATGACACGTGGCTTCTTAGCGTCTGTTTCCATGGAGATGAGCACTGGCGTAGGAACCAGGGGGGACGGGGGGGAGAGAGACGTGTCCCCCTCAATATTTTTAAATTTTGCATGTGTCCCACCCAGAAATTAGCCTATACCGTGGGACAAAAACTGTAGGGAGAGAACGGGGTAATGTGAAACAACACCTGTATCTAGTCAACAGAACACATTTGTGGTCATATGATCATTGTGTTTTCAAGCCCCTCCAATTTCCCCCTGGCCATAAAGCATGTTTTTTTCACAAAAATATTTTTTTTGCATGTAAAAGTAAATTTTCTTGCTGTCAACTTAAGGCCCATTTATACTTCTGCGTCGAGAGTACGCCGTAATGTACGCCGTAGGCTACACGCGTAGCCGACGCATTTATACTTCTGCGCTGTTGTCTGCGTCACTGTGCAATTACACATGCAGACGCTAGTAGGCAGTGTCCTCGGGCATGTTGGTGTAATCAAGAGAACAGCCGAAGAAGAAGCAGCTTGTTGTGTAGAATGTGTGCATTCATGTCGGATTATCAGCAGCAGTGAGAGAGCGGCTTGTCTTGCAGCTTGAGTTGTTGTATCTAATACAAAATAAGCATCTCTAGTTGATTAGTAAAGTTAAATAAGGCGATCTGGCGCTGGAATGCGTGTGTGGAATCATGCAGAGCTTGTGGCAGCTGTTTTCACTAGCGGTGGCTCGAGCAATCGCTGTTGCGGAGACTCCATTCACAAAATGTACCCTAATGTGTCTCTGTTCTTGATATGCATTCACTGATTAACATCTTTGGTTTTAATGAGAAAATAAATAAACTATACTCAGCGGATCTATGTATTTATTTACTACCATAAAGAATCGCTGGACTGCAAAATAGTGTGTTATAGCAGACGTAAGGAACTATCATCCAATTTCTGGACACACACACACACACACACACACACTCCTATCGCAGATTTTTTATTTATTTATTGACCTGAGGGAAGGGTTCTGGCAGACCAATCACAGCGCTTGCGGTCCGTGTAGAATTGACGCTCTGTTACATTTTTGGAGAGGTGCGCGTCAGGCTACGGCGTAGGGTACGGCGTATCCAACGCGTCTATGCGTAGGGTACGCCGTACCCTCTGCGTGCACTCAACGCAGAAGTATAAATTGGCCTTTAATCAACTGTTGTGTCAAAGCAAATTGATTCAGGTAGAAAAACTTATATCATACATGTTGATGAACTATAAAACCATGTGATGATGCTAGCTAAAGATTAGCCTGAATTACTAAGAGACATGTTTTTTTCAAAAAATGTGGCGCTGGGGTAAAGGGAGACAAATGCTGTGGGGTAAAGTGAGACATGAGGCACAAGTTAAGTTTAGTCTTAAACATATTTTTAATGTAATATTACATTACATATGTTTTAATTTTAATGTCATTAACATTGTAGAAAAACCATCATGCCAAGGCAATACACCAGGAAGACAACCTGGGGCACATGTTCCTAAAAGTGATGTGGTGAAGAAGCTGCCTCAACCTAAAAGGACTGGAGGAACCACACGTAGAGAGCAAACCCTCATCTTTCCCTGTAACCTTCAGGAATGTAGAGTAGGCCTAGATGTAGAGTATGACAGTAAGCTGATGGGTCTAGTCCTGTGCTCTGAGTCCCAGGCTGTTCTAGCTGGCTCTAAGGGTCCTGTGTTCTGACCCCCAGACTGTGTTCTAATCTAACTGGTTCAATCTGTCATTTGAATGTTAATTAAAACATTTTGAATAATATTATGTTGTATTTATTTATTTTTTTTAATTTAATTTAATAAAGTTACTTTCAAGTGTTTAGAATTTTTTTTTTTGCCTAATTGACCAATCCCCCTGATTATGTTATTAGTCCGACATTAGTTCTGGAATGTGAGTTTTGTCAAGCTAGCTGTCAGGATTCAAACTGTTACAACATGTGTTGTTATGGTTGTTTCAGAGTGGAAAAAGTAAGTGGTTCACTTTACCCCCTTGATTTATCTGGTCTGTCTCAGTTTACCCCTAAGCTGGGGTAAAGTGAGACACAAAACGACTTTTTAAAAAGCAATCATATTTTCACTGACCTTCGTCCTGAATACATTCTGATAATTTCCATTGCTAGGAAACATCCTGAATTAATGGGAAATGTGTCAATTTAACTGATATATCATTTTGGCTTGCTAAGAGGGAGGCAAGTGTAAAAAAAGTCTCCCTTTACCCCACTCACCCCTACATTTGGAACTTTATTTTTGAAAGCACGACAACGAAGATATTCGGTTTTGCCAGAGGTCTTAAAAGGAATTAATGATGAATATGTGAAAGTTTGTGCCTTTTATAAATTTTCCATATACAGAAGAGGCCAAGATAAACATAACTGATCATATTTAAGTCCACTATTACTTTGTTTGCAATATCATATAGGCTACAATTATTAATTTATTAGGTGTAGCGAATTAGCTCTGGGGGGAAATATTAATAATTATTCATAACTCATTATGATTATTCATGACGATTAATTATGAATATTTGAATCAGTTAAACAGATTAACTTGATGTAGCTACATTAACATTACAATCATTCAATCAGTTCGTCCTAAAGACGTTCAGTATTGATTATTAATTTAATTCTTAGAAAAGGAAATTTTTCATGGCCACAGAAAAAGTATTATTTCTTTGAATTGACCTAAGCGCTTAGAGCGCATAGCAAAATCGATCATTTAAGGGACAATATGTTTGCAGGCACGGAGTCAGGACCAATATATATGTGCACAAACTTTAATAACTAAATCACGGAACAAGTAGACATACATGACATACACAATATATATACATGACAAGAGGTAAGGTTAAAGTGGTTGGAGGGAAAAGGGTCAGAACAGATTGATGGAGTTATGCAGAAAGTCTAGAACCTTTGTCTGAACAAAGAGTTTACAGTTTTTCTAACTATACTGCGATTTCTGTTTCGTAATTTACTTGCATTTAGCCTGAGCTGTAGAAGACCGTCCGATGTGAAATCGCAGGAGAAAGTTTGTGGGTTCCGTCCGATGGCTTTGACGTGGCGATCAAGTTCTTCTGCATTGGATGAAGAAGAAATTATGAGCTTGCGTGGTTGCTTCGAATCCATTGAGGATGAGAAAATTGCACATGGCGTGCAGAGTCTGGGCCTACTGGTCCATGGCCTTGTGAGGCCTTTGGCTCGGTGTGTGTAGAGGCCTGCCATGTGGGAACCCACAGACACAGCGGGTTGTCCGTGAAGCAGGAGAAGAGAGAGAGGGAGGGACGAGTGCATTGCTCCTTAAGAAGCCTGCAGGAGGTCACCACCTCCTGAAATAGACTTGACCAATGAGATTGTTGGGATTTCCAAGCGGGAAGTTCCTTTGGAGATTGTATGGCCCTTTGTTTTAAACATGAAATTAAAAGGGTCTGTGCCCATTTATACTGTAATTAATGCAACAAACACATATTGCCTCCTGTGAGAACGTGACATACATGAAAGTGTAAGTCGTGAAGCGAGCATTAATTTGATAGGAGACCCGAGATATATGAGGTTACCTGAAATAGTAAGTTGTTCATAAGACATTTTTAAGTGGCATAAAATTCTACGGACCCTTTACAAGACAGTTATGTGTGTACATACAAGGTCCTAGGGTGCTTGTTTATTTATAGACGGGTTGTCTATAACTTGATGCAAAAGCGTGTGTTTTACAGGCTTTGTGGCTCTCCCCTGTGGACTTTCCATGTGGCCAAATTCCTTTGGGGTCGTAAAACGTTTATCAGTTTTGTTTCCAGGGTAACCGAGGATCCTTCTCTGTTGTGTTGGGGGAAGGTCTGTTTCTAAGCACAAAGTATTTAAAACATATTTGTTAACTGTAACAGGCAATTATGTGTCTGATTTGCCTCAATCACTAGGAGAACCATGATGCAGCCATGGAAGAGACAAAAGGAGAGGCAGGTGGCACTCAATAAACCCGTCTCTGGCCTGACAGCTCCGATCTTTTGAATATTGCAATTTAATAATTGTTTCATCAATACGGCATCCTCAATAAACCCGTCTACAGCGTGTTGCCTCCGATCTATTACTCTGAAGTTTAAAACTATTGGATTTGCCCAGAGCCGCTCTGGATCTGCCATAACCAATCGCTAATGTTTGGTTGTGACGTATGTCATGCGCCGTTCACCTCTGTTTCTCACATGGAAGTCCATAAAAATAACTGTGCAGCCACCTCAGTGATAAAACCTAAAACTCGTGCATTCGGATTGTGATTTATTCACGGTGGAGGGGAGAGTTTTGTGATCGGGAACGCGCTGCTCACGTGGTCCATATCATACTGTAAATAAAATGTCATATGCTTGGTATGATAAGAATAAATGCTGCCGCCCAATTCAAATGTTTACGTGCTTTTCTTCTTTTTATTTTTTGAGCGGTGATGAAATAAATCGCTCTTGTAAATACTTGCCAGCATTTAAAGAAATACAAGTCTAGAAATGCATCCAAATTATAGCGAAGCGCAACCGTACGGTGCTCTGCAGTGGTCAAAGAGGAAATAAACAGTGAATTTTGAAGTGATATATTCTTGAAAACTCAGAGATGTGGATTCGGATAGCAATTAAATGATCAAACGACCTGGTGAGTACTGAAGGTAAAAAGGAAAAATTGAGCGGAAGTACGTAGGAGGGCGGAGTCAGGCTAGTATGTTGTGTACCTAGAGCAAAATTGATTTTTTTAAAGGAAATGGGGGTGAAATATTAAAATTCCTATAAAAACACACACCTGTTGCAAATGTTACGCAGTTAGCACTAACACAGGCAAAGTTATCAAAAAAACTAAACAGAAAAAAACATAAATGTCCATAAGGATGCACAAGGGTTAATGGACTCATTAGTGCCCGCTGCACACATCATCTGCCCCAGGACACCCGCCACCATCTTGCACATCACATGCTGGAATCCAGTTATTAATTAGTGGATTTTTATTCTGTAGTTTTGAAATTGGCTCTTCTTGGGTTCAGGAGCTTTACCTTAGACATGTGTTACAGCAATCATATTGTATTTTTAGGAGCAGGAAGGCAGCAGCAGTATGGAGACAGGAGAGGATGGCACAGAGCCCAAGCATCAAAATCAAATATTTTTTTAATCAAATCAAATATTTAACAAATATCTAATAAATCAAATATTTGTGTAAAGTGCCACTCTCCTTTCTGCCTTCAATTACAGAGGGGCTTGTACACTTTTATGTTTCACAACTCCAGTATTTGCCTAATAATAAACAGATTGGATGATTTTGTTTATTTATTTGCTGTTTGTGATTCCTTACATGTTGTACCAAAAGGATAATTAAAACAGTTATAAAAATAATTAAAATAAATAAAAACATGATACAGGTATAAAATAATAAAAAGATGAGTTAAATTGAAATATAAAATAAAGTGCAAGCAGTTCTGACAAAGCACAGTGCTCATTCAGTAAATGCACAGCTAAACAGATGTTTTGAGTCTGGATTTGAAAGTGGCTACTGTTGGAGCACATCTGGGCTGTGTTCAACCCCGACAAAACATTGCAAAACGTTTTTTAAATGGAAACGGTGGTGCGTTGAACACCCTGTTCTGATGACGCAGGATCTGCAACTACGGCAGCTGAGAAGGCCATTCTTTGTGTTCTTTTTGAATAATTTTCAGAGCCTGATGAAATCGGTATAAACAGGTGTTTAATACTGCAAAACACGCTCGATGTTACAGTCACTGCCCTTGCTTTCAGAATAAAAGAGTGAAGGGATTTGTGGAAACTGTGGTCCCTAATTATTGTGATCCAACATTTGCCTCGCATTTCAGGATGAAAAGACAAACATGTCTTCTAATATCTTCAATTGTTGCGTATACCGAGAAGCAGCGGACACATTTGTAAATGACTTTACTTGGACCCATTGTGCGAGATGTCTCTTTAACACAGCACAGTTTATATACGTGTTGCTGCTGATTGGGCTGACATTTTTGACACACCCACCAAACAAGAGAAAACTTATCTCAAAACCCGTTGCACACCGTTTCCAGGAAGCATGACGTTCAACCCGGAAACCATAGCAAAATGTTACGCACCGGTTTGAGCTTGAACGTGCCCCTGATCTTGGTTCCAGCTTCCTAAAGAGATTTCTAGTTAACTCCATTCCTTAATGGATTCTTCACAGTAAATTCCCCGGTGTTATAGTAACACCACTGGGTGTTCATATGGGAACCACCAGCAGGATGTTAAAGTAACACTGAAGCAGTTTTAGAGTTAATTGGATATATGTGATTAACTGAGTTGTTAATTGAATTGATTGTTTGATTATTGAAGACATCTGATGATGACGAGCAGAATCACTCAAGGAAAGACAAGAACTACAACTGTTTTCGTAAACACTGTTACAAAGACCACAAACTTGCATACAAAGTCAAGAGTCAAACTGCCCAACTAAATGAAACACTGATCACCGTAATGGACATTTTGTGTGGACATTTTAACTCTTTAGTGGTGAGATTGTAATGAAACCCAATCCCACTTGTCTTCAAAGTATTTTATTCTTGCAAGAAGGCCCTTCACATACAGGCAAAGTTTCTGCAGAGAAGGGCAGCCTCACCCAGTGCAGGCTGCCTAATATAGATCACTCACCCTGCTTCCAGTCTTCCTGTTACGTTAATACAACTGAAGATCTCTGCCATATAAGGGGCCAAACCATCTCTCATTCTCTAGGCCCCGAACAGAGGAGCCAGTCCTAAGAAACAGCAGGATGTAGACATTTAACACCTTTTGTTGCTAACATAATTCCAGCTCGTTTCGTCTGGCACAGTGATTTTACAGTTGTCTGTAGTCAGGTTTAGTAAGTGCACATGGCTACATCACACATGTTCCTGTCCCCATGGTCGCAGCACGAAAATACTATTACAATTTTGGAAAAATACATTAATGCAATGCTGTGAACAACAGCCATCTGTGGTCCCCCAGACAGTGGTTTACATTTATTGGCAGTGTTAAGGGATTAATTTACACGTAAACAAAAAAATTATGTGTGACTTCATCTCCGCAAACATTATTTTTGTCTTGCATTTCATAATGAACAGCCAAGCTCAGTGCCGACTCGTTGCCCATCAGTTTTTTTTTCTTGAATTTGAATGTGTGCAAATGCTTGTGGGTGGCTGAAGGACGCGAATGAGACACTTGATGCATCCTTCAGAATGGGCTGAATTAAGGACATGAAACATTTTCCCCGTGATGATTTAATGGCTCACATCCAGTTTCCTGATTGGATGCTAAATGTCCTCAAGAATGGAGTATTGTTTTAATGAGAGACACCCTGTTCACTGAGAGTTTATAATGCACTGCAAAGTCAAATCACAGCTAAGATTTCAATTAATTTTGATTGCTATCAGTTTTCATACACATAATGTGTATTCACTGTATTTTCCCTTTCTTTGGAAGTTTAGTCACAGCATCAGAGAATCAGAAACTGAAAACACCCGTGACCTGAACTGAACTGTTTAACATATTGTCATTACTTTAGTTCATAAGAATAACAACAATCTAGGGACACAATTTGTAAACATTTTTCAACCCTTGTGACTTTAGGTTAACAAATGTCAAAAATGAATGCAAAGAAAATATGTCACTCTTTATTTATCATATAAAAATCTTACGCTTTGTTAACTGCAGCTAAAAACAGCAAATATGAAATACATGAAAGTAAGAAAACAGTAAGGCTATATATGATTTAAGAAAAATCACCTTGTCTTGGCAAAAACACAGGCACTATTTGATATGGTAATGTGTTAAATATAAATGCTCACTAGAGAAAATGTTTTACTATATTATAGATACATTTGCTTGCATAATATGTGTGCAGATTATCTTTAATTCGAGCATAAGCATAAGCAGTTGACTCAGATTAATTTCTTCTGCTGGTGTTTCTCTGCCGTCTGTTTTCTCCACTGCTCTCAGGGACCTTTACAAAGAGAACGCAGTTTGATGAATTATTCAGGTACACAGATAACAAATTTTTGTTCTAAGAACTTTTTGTTGTTGATGGAAACGTAAAAATGTACAGTTTTCTTAATGTTAGAAGTCATTTTTTTTTTAAATGTTAGTATTATGTTTCTAAAACATTCTTTCAAACATTTAAACATATGCTGTTAACAAGCAGAATCAATGAAGGAAAGATCTCATTAAATACATTAAAATACATTAAATCTCAATAGATGAGGATTAAACAACTCCACAAACAGGATTACCAGCTTCACTTATTATTAGCCATATTTACTTTATTTTTTTGTCACAAAAGTTCTTATTAGAATTAACAGAGGTTTTGATGTTTGGTTGAAAATGTTTCATTTGAGGTCACCATTGTGGTGATCAGTGTTGCTTTCGTTGACTGTTTGCTTGACTCTTGACATTTGCTAGTTTATTTCTCTTTCAGCAATTGTAGGTTGAAAAACATTCTGCACTGATAAAGAGATTTATGAATGCGCAGCTCAACATGTCTGTTTAATGGCAGTCAATTGATTGCATTAAAGTGATTTAAACAACTACTTTAAATAATTAGAGTTGAGACTAATGGAAAAGGTAATACATTCAGCCATCGTTGAGTTGCTGATTGTGTCTGTGATTGTCTACATTACACTGTTGCTTCCTGCTCACAACTGCTTCATTTTTCAGATTTTTACAATAGTATCACATGGTCATAGCACAATATTTAAATTAATTAATAACAAAACACACTTCTGATCAGTGAATCAGGCCATGAATATCTACATTAATTAACAGTCAACATCATATGATATTATTCTGTCTTGAAACACAGTAAATGTGTTTTCTGAACACTCTGTTAAAGCAGCCAGAGGAAAAAAATTGTAAAACAAGAGTCAAGAGCCCAACTACAGGAAACACTGATCACCATGGTGACTGTTTTCTCCTCTTTCCTTCAGTGATTTTAACATCAGGTGTCATCACTAATGGTCACACTGAGCGCTGTTCATGAAATGGGGAATTTTGCTGTGCAAAATCCAACCTTAAAGGGATAGTTCACCCAAAAATGTAAATGCCATCATTAATTCCTCAAACTCATGTCGTTCCAAACCTGTAAGACCTTCGTTCATCTTCAGAACACAAATTAAGATATTTTTGATGAAATCCGAGAGCTCTGACCCCTCCATAGACAGCAATACAACAACCACTTTCAAGGTCCAGAAAGGTATTAAAGACTTTGTTAAAATAGTCCATATGACTCCAGTGGTTCAACTTTAATGTTATGAAGCAGCAAGAATAATTATTGTGCGCAAAAACAAACAAAAATAACAACCTTCATGAAGGTGAGGAATTAATGACAGAATTTTCATTTTTGGGTGAACAAACACTTTAAGCCATTGCTTAAGTCGACAAGTTAGTGACAATTAATATTTAAATGAATGTTGTTCAAAAAATGTTTTCTGCCAACATTATGAGAACATTCATCAAATACATGATAATGAGAATATGTGGTGATTTCATGAACAGTGTTTTGAAAGTGTTTAATTCTAACACTAACACAAACTTTACACACATTTAAGAGAAATGTGAGGAACAATAGCATAGCAATGGGACAGGCTACAAAATGTTCCAAGGATGTTCTTTTAAAACAGCAAACACAACCTTATTTATTTGACGTTAGTTGTCATTCTACGTATGTTTTCTCCCAACATTATGAGGACATTTAAAAAAACCTGCAAACAATGTATAAACAAACGTTATATTAAAATTACTGGAAGAACGTTTTTTCATAACTTTGAGAGAACCTTGACAGAACGTTAGCCAAAGTCATGAGCGTTCCCTGTTAGCTGAGTAATGTGGATAATAAAAACCTCTGATTTGAGCTCATGCTGTTGATGATTTACCGCTTTAAGATCACGACGATCCTCACAAATAACTGAATCACTTAAAGCTGACTGATATTCTACATGAAAGTGCAAATTGTGAATATGTTACTGTAAAATCATTGTAACAGAATTCTTACGTGTTTTGTGACCTTTCTTCTTGAAAACTTGAGCATAAGTGGCATCAGCGACTCCAGCATCAGCACCTGAAGAACACAAAGGTTATGACTGTCACACTTCCTCAAAGAGTCTCATGAATCATTGTGATCTGCTGATGTGTAATAGTTACGGTGAGTGGTTTGACTTTAACCCTCTCGAGTCGGCCTTCGCGCCAGCGTGACTGGCTCGCTTTTTTCCTTATCAGTGCCAAAGAGACTCAAATAACTGTCGTTTTTTATCATTCAGCCAAGTGTTATACATCATTATAATCTGTTAAGTTTCAATTTTTTTTTAGTACAGTCACAATAAAAACAAATTGTTGTGCTTTTTGCAAAATAAAGAAATCAAACATGATGCGCGATCTGCAGCCTCTCTCTCAAAGACGTTCATTCAGATAGTCTTCAGAAAATGACCTCTAGCTTAGTGAATACTTGTCTCAAAAAAATGAGACATATGTCTAAAGAGACGCTGAAATATCAGGTTTTAAACACTGTAAACCAAAAAAAACCCACAAATATTCTGTGTTTATGTAATCCGTTTGAAAGCAGAGAGATGTTAGTCATTCCTGAGCGGCTCATTATACACCAATGCGACCACGCCCAGGAAGCGCGCACTCTATTGAGATTCAAATACTGAGGCGACGCCCACACACACATCAGCTCAAACAAACACATCGTGCACGAGGCACACTGAAGCTTTCTTTGTTTAAATTAGCTCAAAATTACTGTCAGATGTAAGTAATTACCTTGAAACTGTACATCATTTAAAAGATCTAAGACTCAAGCTTCCATTTTTGACCTCTGTTTTATTCTCAAAGTCATATAGTGACCGTAATTTGTTAATATGTGTCAGGAGTTATGAATATGAAAACCGTCGGTACCTTCTAAAGATTGTAATATGAGCGTCAGCTGCTCTCATTCATAAAAAAACTCTTCATACTTCATACTGGCAGCCGGAGGGCGCTCCGTGCTCATGTAGTCCATATATAGCACGCATGAAGAAGATACCATGTGACATTGACATAAACAGCTTCCAGAAATTGCTCTAACATGCAGATAGACACGTTTGAAGATAATAAACACACAATCGCGACAATATATGGCTTATCTGTGTTATTTATACCATGTTGGGTGTTTTCATAATAGATTATATTTATAATGCAATGCTACTCGAGCTTTTATACTTATGCTGAATATTGTAAAATATATTTTCTGTCTGATTGTTTGATCCAAAGCCAAATGAGATCACATAAGGTTATTCAAAACATTTGACTAGTGATATAAAGTAAGTTTGGAGTAAAACATGGTTTTAATCTCATAAGCTAATTGTTGTGTTTTAACAAATTGGTGTAATAAATCATAAATTATAGTTTAATAAATCATAAATTGTTGTGGCAGAGAATATGGATTGTTTTAAGATATCTGGTCTACCTTTATGAAGCAACTCTGCACTGTGCCCAAGCAGAATTTCCCCTTGGGGACAATAAAGTTAACTAACTAACTAACTAACTAACTAACTAACTAACTAACTAACTAACTAACTAACTAACTAACTAACTAACTAACTAACTAACTAACTAACTAACTAACTAACTATCTAAATCAAGCGCCAGCGTTAGTTCTGGCAGGCCACGTATTCAAGCTCCGCTATCAGCTGATTGGGAAATTCTAACTCCGCCCCTCTTTCAGCTGATCTGTTTCAGCTGATCCTATGCTCTCAATTGGCTTCTCTCAAACAGGGCACCTTACTTAAGCATAGCTTCACTTCAATCTGCCTGCTTGGACGCTTCTGCTGCACGCTGCTTTGCAATCAGGATAAGAATGTATGGTTTTCCTATGCTTTATCATCTATGCATTTTGTGCAGTCTGCTTTATCAAATCACCAAACCATACACAAGGCTTTTTAAAGTGCAATTGCCTTTCACTTTGTATTCATGTATCAAACGGAGCTACAGCAATTCTATGTTTGTTTTGAGTGAGATAAATAGGCTATGTGTTGGCTAATGATTCAATCACGCAATGTGAGCATTATTTTGGCAAATATGTATTCAATATTTACATACTTGTGTAAGACGAATGTGAGCTGCAGCTGCATTTTCAGCAGAATTATACCAGGACATGTACTATTTCTTAACTATGGGAGCAGTAACAATTATGATCATGTGTTGGATACTTTCGTCAGCTTATTACTAGACTTACTGCTGTCTCGTACGAATTATTTATTTATTTATTTTTCCCAGCTTACCCGAGTATGGCGGTTCAAGTCTAACGTTACAAGCTATTTCCTCAACGAAAGCAACCCCACTTGCTGAGCCTGTTATTTTATCATTTGGCAAACGTTTCACTGGGTTTCGTGTCTCGGGCTCTGGGATACGTGCTCCATTGCAGCGTGTTTAGCAGTGATGGGTGGCGGCCGATCGTCATGAACGTGATCCTGAGAGGTGGCCGTCAGAGAGGTATTTATTGGTTAAAATCACTCACTGCTCAAATGCATGCTTTGCTTTAAAACAAGATTTGTCAGGAGCTAATTAAATGAGGAATTCGGCCAGCAAAACAGAATCATATCACAAGGAATTGTGCAGTGCGAAATATAGCGAGAGCAATTCGCCCCCACACGGTTCACCTCACATTCATTCAGGTTGTAAACGTAAACTCGCGTTTTCGTCGCATGGTTCACAAACCGTCTAATTTGGAGTTTGCATCGCTGCATTATTTTCATGGACTCTCTGAAGGTATACTAATGTTATGTAACTGACTCAAGCACAATTTCAGAGAAATCTGCACTCCACAAATTAAGTCTATCAAGCCTATGTCTAAGCTGGCAATTTCACACTCATTCATCTGTCTTAACGAAGCTAAGTTTATTTTTAACTCTGTTAAAACTTTCAGGTCATTGGCAACGTAATTGACAATGGTATCTGCATTGCTTAAGCTTAGAACTTATGGATATTGTTCTTGTTTCTATATTTGGTATTTGTAAATTGTAACTCATTTTAAGCTAAAGTTGCTATGGGAAATTTTGTCTAAGCTATAGTTGAGATTGGGAACGCATTTGTCTTAAAGCTATTATTAATATTGGAAGTGCTCGTTCTTAAAGCTATATCTAATATTGAAGTGCTTGCCTTAAAGCTATACTTGTATCGGAAATGCTTGTTATTAAAGCTATAACTAATATCGGAAGCGCTTGTCTAAAAAGCTTTAATATTGAAAGTGCTCATTCTTAAAGCTAAAGTTGCTATTAGAAATTGTCTTAAGCTATAGTTGAAATCGGGAACGCACTCGTTCTTAAAGCTATAATATTGGAAGTGCTCATTCTTAAAGCTATAGTTAATATTGGAAATGCTTGTTCTTAAAGCTATAATTAATGTCGGATATGCTGTTATTAAAGCTATAATTAATATCAAAAGTGCTTGTTCTCAAAGCTATAATTAATATCGGAAGTGCTCATTCTTAAAGCTATAATTAATATAATATTGGAAGTGCTCATTTGTAAAGCTATAATTCATATCGGGAGTGCTTGTCCTTAAACATATAATTAATATTGGAAGTGCTAGTTATTAAGGCTATAATTAATATCGGAAGTGCTTGTCTTAAAGCTATATTAATTTTCGAAGTGCTCATTCTTAAAAGCTATAATCAATATTGGAAATGCTTGTTCTTAAAGCTATAGTTACTATCGGAAGTGTTTGTTCTTAAAGCTATAATTCATATTGGGAATGCTTGTATTAAAGCTATAATTAATATTGGGAATGCTCGTTCTTAAAGCTATAATTAATATTGGGAATGCTTGTCTTAAAGCTATAATTAATATTGGAAGTGCCTGTTATTAAAGCTATAATTAATATTGGGAATGCTTGTTATTAAAGCTATAGTTAATATCGGAAGTGCCTGTTATTAAAGCTATAATTAATATTGGGAATGCTTGTTATTATAGCTATAATTAATATTGGGAATGCTTGTCTTAAAGCTATAGTTAACATCGGAAGTGCTTGTTCTTGAAGCTATAATTAATATTGGAAAAGCTTGTTCTTAAAGCTATAGTTAATATCGGAAGTGCTTGTTCTTAAAGCTATAATTAATATTGGAAATACTTGTTCTTAAAGCTATAATTAATATTGGAAATGCTTGTTCTTAAAGCTATAGTTAATATTGGGAAATATGCGTGTTCTTAAAGCTGTAATATTGGAAGTGCTTGTTGTTATAGCTATAGTGATATTGGGAACATGCTTGGTAAAACTATAAGTATATTGGAAATAGCTTGTTGTTAAAGCTATAGTGTCGGGAACATGCTTGTCTTAAAGCGATATAGCTACTGGAAAACTATGTTTTCTCAAGCTATAGATGTTGGAAATGGGCTTGTCTTAAAGCGATATCGTAAGCTATAGTAGAGTTTGGAAACGTGCTCGTTTTAAAACTGTAGGTGCTATTGGAAACACACTTGTTCTTAAAGTTATAACTAACTTTAGAGTAGAACTTTGGAGGTACTTTTCAGATTTGATTAAGATTACCACAACACTATTTTTCCGGTGTATCAACTTGCACCGATTACTCTTTCACCCTTAGACTCACCCTAAATAATAAGCTTTTCCTGAAAGCTATAGGCACTATGGGAATTTGATATTATTAAAGCGGTAGTTTAAACCTGATATATTGCTAATACGTTTTACTCGCTGTCACATGACCTCACATTTCTTATGTATCAATTTATTCCTAGCACTTCAGCATAATCCTAAGCACACTAAACTGATAGGATAAGGGGATGAATGGCGTTTTATCTCTGAATCTGACTCTGCTTTGTCATCTATGTTAGCCTACCTGAGGAGCCATCCACAAGCTGTTCAACAGGATCCGAAAGCTTGTGCCCAGAGTCTGGTTTGCTTCCTGTCTCCGCCTGCTCTGCCTACCGCAAGCTTCCCTCAGAGAATTATACAGCTCATTCTCTGTGCATAGAGGCTGCTACAACTGCAGCTTCCTCCACTCCTGTCTCTACATCGAAGGCCATGTGGCGTTTGTCTTCAGCCGCTTATGATCGTTATATTTGGCCCGATGCGTGAGCCATCCATTAGAAACCTATGAGTGCTTCTCCATATATAAATTACTTATATTATTAGCTGGTTACATTCATCATGCTAGCTTCACGTAGATCGATTAGATCTTACAATTAAAATCATTTAGACGACCTTCTCGGAACGCTTTATTTTTGGATCCTTCGTGGCTCTTTGATTATAAGGAAGAGCCAGGGAGGATTGCCCGTTATAGTCTGTTGGGGGGATTTGCGCTACTCTCCAGTCTATTAAATAGGAGGATTGCCCCTAGAAGCTGCTGCTGTTCCCCGTTTTTGATTTCATGGAGTTCACCATGATAACGAAGGGCAATTAAGAACAGAGCCATATCGCCCATTTACTATTTATTTACTCGTACAATTAACTGTCGCTACATTCCTCGTGCTAGCTTCACATAGATTAAATTTTCTCATCTTCGTATCCTCTGCTGTCTCTTCAATCACCTGGAAGAGCCAGGGAGGATTGCCTGGTATGGTCTGTTGGGGGATTTGCTCTGCCCTCCCAGTTAAATGGGAGGTCGTCCCCAGAATCTGCTGCTGTTCCCTGTCTTGGCTTTTCATGGAGCTCATGAAAGGATGGGGAATTTAGAACAGAGCCATACCGCCAAATCTAAATCTTTACAAAATATGCAATTAAAAAATTGTACTAAATGTTTGTCTATTGTGTTTTTTGACTTTAGTGGACCTGACAGAACTAACTAACTAACTAACTAACTAACTAACAAGGCAAAAACTCACTTAATTTTGATTTTCCCCCCAGAAATTTTTACTTATCTAGTAAATTAATCTTGATTTAAGAATTTTAAATATTTGGACTGGAAACAAGAAAAAATTACCAAATAAGAAGAGCATTTTTTGCAGTGTAGTCAAATCTTCTGATCATTTAATATACGTATAATAGGCCTTTGTTGATTACATTCCAAATAAAATAAACTACAAAAATATATATTTCCTTTGCTCTGTTGTTCTCTGTCACATAGGCCTACCTGAAGCTCATTCATTATGCAGCTCATTAATGCGGGCTATTATGTCCTTTGGTTCTCTCAGGTGTTATCTCATCATTATTCATCACGCCTCCTCGCATATTGGCTTTGTGAAGAGAAACTGTCTTACAAATTGTAAATGAATATATTGTTTTATATGAATGAGTAGGCTCAATGATTCTCACATCAGTTTAAAGAAAAAACTCTATACAAATACAGACAGGAGTCAAAAGTCTTGGGAACAGATATATATTGTGTGTTTTGAGGCCTTAAAGCTACACTGTGTAACTTTTTGTTTATCCTTAGCTAAAAACACTCAGTTCTTTCAAAAATATATGTTCTCACAAGTTTATAATATGCCATTGAAAATACATACGGGTGAGGGGTTTGAATGCGGGTCGCCATGTTGCCCCTCCATCTTGAAAGTACATTAGCCAAAGAGGGACATACCTGTAAATTCAAGCTTCGCCTTTCGCGTTTTAACACTCGATGGCACCGTGTCGAATGTGGACGAGGTCGAACTGGAAGCCATGTTAATCTTGGACTAAATCGGCCACCGTAGGAGTTAAAACGAAATCAGAATTGAGAGGAACAGAAACTAATATTCACTGGATGGTCATCTACCTTTTCACCTCTAGATGGGGGAAAATATCACACAGTGTAGCTTTAATGTTAAAACTTTTTTTTTGTTCTTTCAAAAACCGTGTATAAACATTTTTCTCTCAAAAATACAAGCATGTACATACATGTTGCTCACATATTATGGTAGCCCAGTTTGTGCTGAATACAGTGTAATTACACTTTTGCCATTAATGTGTTTATAAGCAACTGAAAAAAACACAAATGTCAGAGCATGTCAAAACTTCTAAAGGGCCCCAAAAGAGCTCAGACTCCAGAGGGTTAACAGTGATGCTGCATTACTGTGTGTTTCTCTCACCTCCATCTGTGCCGTGCTTCAGCTCAGAGTATAAAGTGTCTCCAGACTCGCTGCTCTTCCCTGATAGTGAACACACACAGAGAATGAACACAACGCTTCACATCTGCAGCTGCACTCATAACTGATAATCCATCATTATATCACGAGAGAACAGCACCTCTCCAAACACAATGAACATTTATTAGCAGCTTCTGTTCAAATACTGTATATTATTTTACATAATTTACTTTCACATGATCTGTAAGCTGCTATATGTTTCACATCATCTCTTTATTTACCTCTGCGTTTCTCCTTAGATTAAGCTTGATCATCTGACTGTTTTTGATCTTCCCCAATATAATTTTTTTCATTAATTTCAGTAAACACAGACTGATGTTACAGTTTATGATTGTAAAAGGGTTTCCTGATATTATAGAAGCATTGTATGTTATCTAGTTAAAGGTGATGGTTCATTCAGACAGTTGATGTCCAGCTGCAGTTTGTTGTGTGTTTACCTTTGCTCTTGCTTTTCTTATTGTCCTGTATATTGATCTGAGCGTAAGTCACATCACTGGGTCCTGCAGTATTAATATCTAATACAGAACACAAAATCATCAGATTATGAAGAACATGCTGGAAATATTGTAGGAAAAACAGGACCTCACCTTTGCTTTTGCATTTCTTTACTCTTGATCTGACTTCTGAGTACATCACATTATTTGGCTCTGCCATAGTATCGTCTGGAAAAAAAAAAAAATTAGAAAGAAAAATCTATTTTGATTTTATGAACTAAAAGTTTCATCAGCGTTATTGGTTAATGACGGATGACTCTATTGTCCACAAGGGTTTTTTAACCTTTATCCACGGATCTCTTTTTCTTAGCAGTGACCTCTGAATATGTGACGTCTGAAAAGGCACAGTCAAGGATTTCATGATTGTTGTTGATTTTTTATGATGCATGTGTAGATTTTTATAATCATTTTTAAGACTCAACCTTTATTTCCACTATTCACTGGAGTCACATCATTATAAATGTGATCAGAATCTACAGGACAGCAAACAACGAAAAATATGAAAAGCAAGGCAGTCTTAAAGAAGAAAACAACACATTAATAAATAAATATAAATCATTTGTTATTGAGTCTGACCGGACTGCAGAGGAGAGGTTTCCGCTCGAGATCCTCCAGATGGATTCGGGACTGACGTCGGTTGAACGTTACGCTGCTGATCTATAACAGAGACGAAGATCATTAGGGTCACTTTAAGAGTTTTCACTCACACATTATCTGATGCATTAACTGCTCATTTATTAATAATCATGCAGTCGCTGTCTAGACTTCAGAAACTGTATCTTCCATCTGTTGCTGTTCATGTGGTTTAATCTTTCATAACATGTCATGAACTTCTCCACACCTTTCTTGTGTTTGTGTCTCCACAGCAGGACCAGTGAGATGAAGAACAACAAGCAAACACTCAATCCAACACACACACCAACGGCCAGAAGAGAAGATGATTGACGAGCTGTTGAGACTGGGTAACATGACAAACACACACATCTGTCCGTGAGTGACATGATACTGTATGATAACATTATAATAATATCATCACTGATCATTCAGAAACCTCTGACTGAGATCCAGCTGCGGGGTGACGCTCCTCTCTCTGTTTTACAGTAGTAGAAACCCTCATGTGACTTTGAGACAGTAGTGATGCTCATCTCTCCTGTCGTCTGATTCTGGATCAGTGATCCGTCTTTATAGAAACCAGCGCTGAGGATCGAGGGGTTTGTAGATCGATGTAAACAGCGTAGAGTCAGAGTCTCTCCCTCAATCACATGATCAACAGAACTCACAATCACTTCACCATCTACAAACACAAGAAATACATCAGCAGACGGCAGTGATGATACAGGCTGAACTTAATCATTTTGCTTTGTTTTTATGTACTTTTTAGCGGCATGTTAATGTAACATCTCAAGATACATGTGGAAAAACTCTTTCAAATAACTATTCAGAGTCAGTCTGCGATCAGCTGTACAGAAAACAATTATTGGAAAATGTGTATAGACTGTAATTAGAATTACATTATAACATTAGCAGATGTTGTGATTATAAACCAGACTCACCGTGTACAGTGATGTTTCGAGGATGGCGTTTCTCTCCAGATTCAGACTCACACCAGTACACTCCAGTGTCAGATGAGCTGAGAGAGTCGATTACACATGAAGATCCTGTTTGATTTGAACAAGTTTTTGTGTCTTTGTCTGTGTATCTTCTCACTGTCCATCCAGCAGAGTTACTCTGATCCTCACAGCTCAGAGCGAGAGAGTCAGAGGAGAAGTGTTGACTTCTGCTGGGATTGATGACCAGAGACACTGAAGCAGAAACTCCTGAAAAGAGCAAAATCTCAATCTAAACTGACACACAGAGACTGCAATGAAACAGAAATACGGACGAGCACAAACACAAATCCTCACCAGTGACCCACAGTGGCTGTGTGCTGCTGTTGTGTGTGTGATAGGCTGGCCGTCCTCTCTCTGCTCTGCACGTATAAACTCCTGTGTGCTGTAGAGACGCAGGACTGAGAGTGTAAGATCCTCCAGCTCCTCTGCTGCTGTCTGACAGATGATCATGATCTCTGAACCAGCTGAACGTCCAGCCTTTAGAGGAGCCTGAAACCTCACAGATCAGAGTCCCTGATTCTCCTTCAGTCAGCCACGGCTGTGGAGACACTCGCACGACTGCCTGAGCTCCAGCTGAACAAAACATCATGAGTTACAGAGCCGTAGAGAAACTGATGGAGAAACTGATCACAACACACACACACTCACCTGATACAGTCAGTGTAACAGCATCACTGCGCTGAGAGCGTTGAGTCTTCATCTGTCCTGTACAGGTGTATTTACCGCTGTGAATGTCTTCAACACTGCTGATGATCAACTCTTGTGTTGAGGTTCGGCTGACAGTGTTTTTATACTGGCTGTCGGTTTCCTCTATTTCCCATCTGTATGTCCACTCAGTGTCTCCTCCCCACTTTATATCACATCTGAGAGTGACTGTTTCTCCTCTAAACACTCGTTCATCAGGTCGTACCGTCACCACAGCTTTAGGACTCACTTTACAAACACAGATTATTGCATTTATAGTTTTAGACATTGTGTAGATATTGTCTCTGATCTGTATATGTTGCAATACACACTACATTTTTTCTCACCTGTAACATTTACCCACAGTGCATCACTGTATTGTGTGTAATAGACTGGTTTCCCTCTTCCAGCTCTACACCAGTACTGGCCTCCATCAGACACTGAATCAATCTTCAGTCTGTAGGGGTTTGTGTCTGTCTTCTCTGTCTCAGGGTTCAGTGTGTGTTTGTACCAGTAAAAGTCCCAGTGTCCAGTGGACGGACCCATGCCACAGGTCAAAGTCACTGTGTTTCCTGTCAGTGCAGCTCCTGCAGGATCTGATGTGAGTTCAGGCTTCAGCTTTAGATCTGCAGGAGAACAAGAACAGATTCAGATCCTGTAGAGTCAGAGTTCAGCTGCGTTACACACATCATTGAGTATTTGTCTACAACAGTTCATACAGAAGATAATAAGTGCTGAAATATGCACTTATATATCCAAAAACACAAAAATAATCCAGTTTGCTTGTAGTTTGTGTTGATTACATCAAAAATGTCTGTAATTATTGGTAAAAACTAATAATTGATATTCAAATCCAATATGTGTATGTTCTTATGAATCCGCTCACATTACACAATTGCAGTTTGTACAATATTTGCATAATTTAATAGTTTAAAAAAGAGTGTGATGGGGTCATGTCTCTCGATTTGTATGTGATGAAATGTTGAACACACTCACCAGATACTGTCAGTGTAACTCCATCACTCCTCTGTGTGTACAGTGAGGCTTCAGTCTGAGATCCTTCACATCTGTACACACCAGCATCAGACCGATCCACAGATGTGATTGTATAGATCTGGTCTTGTCCTGCGCTGTTATAGATCTGGTCTTGTCTTCTGCTGTCATATTGATCTTTATACCATCTGTACCTCCAGACTCCTGCCTCCTGTATGCCACATGTGAGAGTGACCGTCTCTCCTCTGAACACACGGACATCAGGATGAACACGCACTACAGGTTTGAGTCTCTCTGTGAAAAGAGCAAACAACACACTTCATGTTTGAACTTAAAACCCAAAATTAACTTTCACTGACAAAACTATAAAGTAAAAGAGCACTTACCTCTCACTGTTATCTTAACTCTATTACTGTCCTGTGTGTAGTAGTTTCCTCGCTGTGCTCTACACACGTATGTTCCTCCATCAGAGACGCTCACAGAACTGAGTGTTTTAGTTCCTGCGTCATCACTGGATTCAGAGTTTGAGTCTTTCCTCCAGAGAAACGTCCATCCAGTTGAGCTTCTCATGTCACAGCGGAGAGTAACTGTGTCTCCAGTGAACACTGAACTCTGGGTCACACTCACGATCGGCTTCGGTTTATCTGTAAGAGACAGTGATGCAGTGTTGAGCTCATTTATAGTGTTATTGGTCATAGTTTCAGTATTCTTCTGATTTTATCATGTTCATGTAATTTATTTTGATTTAAAGGGTGTTTGTCTTTTCTGCTCTTACTAGTTAAACCAAACAGAAAAACACAAATATAGATTTTGAGAAGTAAATCCCAGCACTTTCAAAGAATAATGTTAAAGTCTTAAACTCTGCAGACCCTGTACATCAGGGGTCTCCAAACTCCGTCCTGGAGGGCCGCTGTCCTGCAGAGTTTAGCTCCAACCCAAATAAAGAGACCTGAACCAGCTAATCAGTGTTTTACAATGGATTATAATCCATCCACCTCACAGGTGTGCATGTCAAGATGCTGATTAGACAGCATGATTATTGCACAGGTGACTGCAAATCTCGTCAACGTCAGTGAGCCAATAAGCATGCAGCATGATTGGCTGTGGCAGAAAAAACTAGTTAACGCCGGTTATTCCCAGAGATGTGGCTCGCACATGAGGCCTGTTTCACACATAATCTGTTTGCAGTGTGCATCTTTTTCCGTACCCATGTTCAGGCTGATTTATACTTCTGAGTCGGTGCTGCGCCGTAGCCTCTGCACCAAAGTCTACGCGTCGGTTTTCATCTATACTTCTGCATCGCTGTCCGTGTTGATGTGCAATTACATGCAGAGGGAGCATGATAACCCCTGAGGTAGGCGTCCTGCCAACACGTTCTCATGAAATGCGTAACTTATCAAAGTAAAAACTCATTTTGGCGTATAAATCGCACAATAAAATACAATTTGTGCTATAGATACACATTTTCATGAGATCAGGCTGTTCCTGCAGACGCACCACTCCTGGAACACACTTCCGGACTGCATCCGCGTGCAGTGTAAAAGTGCATCAACCCCCCGCCACCCTTTGAAAAAATCCCAAGAAATTGTATACCCAGACTAAAACAGATACAGTTCATGAAGTTTATGGTCTCATTTGAAAGCAGACTCTTGGCAGTTTACTGTAAAGTCAAAATTACAGTATTTACAGTTATTTACAGTATTTTTGAATTATTGTCATAATGAAAAAAGTTTTGTAAAGTTATTAGATTTTTTTATTTATTATTGTTGCGCTTAGCTTTGAGAACATTTTAATGGTGTATTTCGGTGATTAGATTCATATTAAGTGATATTAAGTATATAAAGTCCCATTAAACATTTCACATACACATCACAATGACGGTGATGCATGTGCAAACTCTATTCATGTTGATTATGTGTTTCGAGTGCTGGTCTCTCTTCAGCTGACGCGCGAAGTTCCGCGAACTGCCACAAATGTTAAGCTTCAGCGTTTTAAATATTATCTTATCCACCCGCAATTTTTAGTATGTTACTTTTTATTACTTTACCCACCTGACCTGCTGATATACCGCAATATGCGCAGTATGTGCTAGTCCTCACACAAGAATTGTCTTTCTGCAACATGACTGTGTAGTTAAATGGACTTCACAAAGCTTTGAGGCTTTTACATTTACATTTACATTTATGCATTTAGCAGACGCTTTTATCCAAAGCGACTTACAACTTGGGGGTACAATAAGCGATTGGTCGTGAAGAGTCGAGTGAGCGCAACAAGTGCCTGAAATACTTGGTCCGTGTACATTTCTCAGTATAGCACAGGCTAGAGTAGGGCGGGAAAGAGGAGGAAAAGAGGAAAGGAAAGGTTTTTTTTTTTTTTTTTTTTTTAGGAGGTTAAGTGCTCACGGAAGAGATGAGTTTTTAGTTGACTTTTGAATGTTGTCAATGAATCCCCATTTCGGATGGCGGTGGGCAGATCATTCCACCAGCTGGGAACGTTGAATGAAAATGTTCTGGAGAGGGATTTTTTGCCTCTCTGTGATGGTACCACAAGCCTTCGCTCCTTAGCTGAACGAAGGCTTCTGGTGGGGTTGTGACGACGTAGAATCGAGTCAAAGTATGCAGGAGCTGAGTGCGTGGTGGCTCTGTAGGCAAGCGTCAGCGACTTAAACTTGATGCGAGCAGCGAGTGGTAGCCAGTGCAGAGAGATGAAGAGTGGTGTGACGTGGGTCCTTTTGGGCTCGTTGAAGACCAGACGTGCCGCTGCATTCTGGATCATTCGAAGTGTTTGGATCGCACAAGAGGGGAGTCCAGCCAGAAGCGCATTGCAGTAGTCAAGTCTAGAAATAACCAGGGCCTGGACAAGAAGCTGTGTTGCGTGTTCTGTTAGGAACGGTCTGATCTTCCTGATGTTGTAGAGCGCAAACCTGCAAGAGCGAGCTGTCTTAGCAATGTGATCTCTGAAGGACAACTGGTCATCAAATGTAACTCCAAGATTTCTGACTAATTTTGAAGGGGAGATCAGGGATGCACCTAGCTGGATGGTGAAGTCATGTTGCATAGTGGGACTGGCGGGAAAGATGAGGAACTCAGTCTTTGCCAGGTTGAGCTGTAGGTGATTTTTACTCATCCATGCAGAGATGTCAGCCAGACAGCCGGAGATTCGTGCAGCTACTGTGGGGTCGTCTGGTTGGAATGAAAGGTAGAGCTGAGTGTCATCAGCATAGCAGTGATATGAGAAGCCATGTGCCTGTATGATGGGACCTAATGAAGTAGTGTAAATGGAGAAAAGGAGAGGTCCAAGCACTGAGCCCTGAGGAACCCCCGTGGTCAGTTGATGCGCTCGGGATTCCTCTCCTCTCCAGGCAACCTTGAAGGACCTACCTGTGAGATAAGATTCAAACCAATGGAGTGGAGTCCCTGTGATGCCCAGTGATGAGAGGGTGGACAAAAGAATTTGATGATTTACCGTGTCAAAGGCAGCAGATAGATCAAGGAGGACAAGGACTGATTATTTGGACTCAGCTTTAGCTATCCGCAGGCCTTCGGTGACCGACAGTAATGCAGTCTCTGTGGAGTGGCCCCTTTTGAAACCGGATTGGTTCGAGTCCAGCTGGTTATTCTGTGAGAGGAAGGATGAAACCTGGTTGAAAACAACTCGTTCAAGAGTTTTTGCTATGAATGGCAGGAGAGAGACAGGTCTGTAGTTATCTATGAGTGATGCGTTTAAAGTGGGTTTCTTAAGCAGTGGAGTTACCCGAGCCTGCTTGAAAGTGGTAGGGAAAGTGCCAGTGCAGAGCGATGTGTTGATGATGTGTGTGAGTGCAGGAAGGAGAGAAGGAGAGATGGCTTGAAGGAGGTGTGAGGGAATGGGATCGAGAGGACAGGTGGTAGGATGGCTGGAGAGGAGAAGTTTAGATACTTCGGCCTCAGTGAGTGTGGAAAATGAGGAGAGAGTATGTTCGGTCGTGGAAGTGGCTGATCTAAAATCCACAGTGTGTGGGGGTGAGAACTGATTGCTGATAGTTGTTGTTTTGTTTGTGAAGAATTGTGCAAAGTCGTCTGGAGATAGGGAGGTGGTGGGGGGTGGAGGAGGAGGACAGAGCAGAGAGTTGAATGTTCTGAATAGTGTGCGTGAGTTTGAGGTGCTGCTGATTTTGTTTTGGAAATAAGAATATTTAGCTGCATGTACTTCATTCGAGAAGGATGAGAGCAAAGACTGATACTTAGCTAGATCTGATGGGTGATTTGATTTATGCCATTTCCTCTCTGCTGCCCTGAGTGTTGTCCGATGTTCACGAATAACATCAGATAACCAAGGGTTAGAGGGAGTAGCTCGTGCTGGCCTAAAAGAAAGAGGGCAGATATTGTCTAGACATGAAGTTAAGGTGGAGCATAGAGTGTCAGTTGCAGTGTTAACATCCATAGAAGATAATTGTGTGGATGAGGGAAGGGAGGAAGAGACAGCAGAGGAAAGATGAGAAGGAGAGAGTGAGCGCAGGTTTCGTCTGAAAGTAACTGGTGGAGGAACTGGTGGTGTGTGAGTAGTAAGTTGAAGATTAAATGTGATGAAAAAGTGATCTGAGATGTGTAGAGGTTTGACCAAGATATTGTCTGTAGAGCAGTTGCGTGTGTAAATGAGGTCCAGCTGGTTACCAGATTTGTGGGTATGTGACGTGATGAGGCGTTTGAGGTCGAATGAAGCTAGGAGGGAGTGGAAATCTGAAGCATAAGATTTGTCCAGGTGAATGTTGAAGTCGCCGAGTACTATGAGTGGGCAGCCATCCTCTGGAAATGAGGACAGCAGAACATCTAGCTCATCAACAAAGGTGGTCAGTGGACCTGGGGGGCGGTAAATGACTACAATATGTATTTTAGTGGGAGTTGAAAGCGTTATAGCATGATATTCAAATGTGTTGTTTTTGCAAAGAGCTGTGTGAGATGAGTATTTCCAATTGTTAGAAATGAGAAGACCCGTGCCCCCACCCCTCCCAGTCTTGCGAGGGGTGTGGGAGAAAGAGAAGTTATTAGAGAGAGCAGCAGGTGTTGCTGAGTCTTCTGGACGGATCCAGATCTCAGTCAAGGCCAGGATTTTGAGGGTGGATTGAGTGGCAAAGGCAGGAATGAAGTCAGCTTTATTGACAGCTGACTGACAATTCCATAGCCCCACAGAAAAAGAAATAGACGGAGAGGCATTAGAGGAGGAGGGAACAGGAAGTAGATTAGCAGTGTTACGGTGCCGTCTACGTCTACGTGTAATAGTGGGTCTTGGTTGCGAGATAACGGGGATGGAGTGGACGCACATGGTTAGAGAGAGGAAGGAAAGAAAGATGAAGGGAGAAGAAGGAGATAACTCTGTGCCTTATCAGAGTCCCTGCCTCGGAGGAGTCGTGTAGAGGAAGAGTCGAATACAGATGTCTTTACCCGCGTCGGTCTTCACACGCGGAGGCTGAAACGCGCGCTGAACGCTTCCGCTGACGCTTCCGCGCCAGCTTTGGAACGTTCGTTAAATAGAACCTATTCGTTGCTGAGTGAGATCAGCTGCCTCTGATAATTGCAGTTCAACGCGCAGATGATAGGCCGTGAATGTCTTTAAATCAAAACCAATTTATGCCTGGATCTAGGCAACTTAAGTGCAAAGCTGTCTCGGTAATACCAACGTTAGATTATCTTATTCAAATGCAATTTTGCAATTGGCTATGGCAGTAATACAAGGCTAAAAATCACACACAACGAAATAAAATATTAGTAGGAGAATCAAGCTACTAGAGTCGTGCAACAGGACTAAAGAATATGTTCAAAACTTACATGCGCGCTCCGCCGACCTGCTTCAAAAGCCGTTCGCTTTCCCGAATGGCAACACACCTGACTACTGTATATATACACTATTTCGTTCGCTCAGCTGCCTCTGATAATTGCAGTTCAACGCGCAGATGATAGGCCGTGAATGTCTTTAAATCAAAACCAATTTATGCCTGGATCTAGGCAACTTAAGTGCAAAGCTGTCTCGGTAATACCAACGTTAGATTATCTTATTCAAATGCAATTTTGCAATTGGCTATGGCAGTAATACAAGGCTAAAAATCACACACAACGAAATAAAATATTAGTAGGAGAATCAAGCTACTAGAGTCGTGCAACAGGACTAAAGAATATGTTCAAAACTTACATGCGCGCTCCGCCGACCTGCTTCAAAAGCCGTTCGCTTTCCCGAATGGCAACACAATTTTGCCTCAATTATTTTTTTAATTCGAGTAACTCGAGTTACTCGAGGAATCGTTTCAGCCCTAATAATTACTCAAACTAAAACTGAAACGAAATATATAAAAGCTAAATAGAAATGTGTTTACAAAATAAAAATAAAACTAGCAAAACAATTTATAAAAGTAACTAAAACTAAACTGAAATTTGTAGCAAAATTGAAAACAATAAATAAAAACTAATTTAAAAATGCAAAACTATAATAACCTTGCCGGGTTCTACATCAGAACGCCGGCTTACCTTTGTCTGACGCTGTTCACGTGAGCACCACGACACGTGTGTGTGTGTGTGTGTGTGTGATGCTGACGCAGGAGCTGGCCAATAATGAAGCAGCATTCTGACGTAGAGCCAGGAAGCGTTGCACTATTTACACTATGGGAATAGTTGCTGTCTATGGAGGGGTCAGAAACCTCTCTGATTTCATAAAAAAATATCTTCATTTGTGTCTGAAGATGAACGAAGGTCTTACGGGTTTGGAAAGGCATGAGGGTGAGGAATTAATGACAGAATTTTACATCTTTTTGGTGTACTAACCCATTAAAAAGGGAGTAAGTGTCCCAACCCCCACAGATGAAAAAGATGTGGAAAAGATCAAAAGTGTGGCTACATTTCACCAGACTCGATGCCAACAGTGTGCGATGCAATATTTGTGACAAGACAACAGCTGCCAAGACCGGCAACACAACAAATCTGAATCACTTGACAGTGCACGCAATAACTTAAACTTCAGAGCAGAAAGTTGCTCCGTATTCGACTGCAAGAAGAACTGGAGCGTCACATAAATGAACCGAAACTCAGCATATAGGCTACTAGCCTCACAGACATGAGAGATAGGCCTATAGAAAGCTTGAAATGTCTACTTTTAAACAAACCAATACAAAAACAATCCAAATATTTGATGTAATCCAATTGAAAGGTGCATTTCCCTCTATAAGCGTCCGTGCGTTCACTACTGCAGAGATGATCAGCATCCTCAACTTCCTCTTTGAAACCCACACTGACTCAGAAAACTCTAGTTTATTAATAAATCATTCAAATGCAGGGAATAAAGCAAAACCCCATTCCACAGCCAAACCTGCCACACACAGTTTAAGAGCAGTTTCTTCTTCTTATAATCAGGAGTATAGTGACTACATGCTCTACCTACACAAATTAAATACTCAAAGAACAGTTGCATTTAGAGAAAGGTGATTTTGAACTGAATTTCTATTATTTACACACTTTTATGAAATGTCAATGTTTTCAATCTAATGCTTTTACAAGACTTTACTCTTTGTGATGTAGTCAAACAAATAATGAACCTTTTGCATAACTTTTCAACACAAGTTTTTATTTTTCAAATAATAAAAGCCAACAGAGAATTATTTTGCTGCAAAGTGAGCTAATATCACAAACTATATATGATACAATATAATTCTGTTTTTAGCCTAGCTATCCTACCCTGGACATTATAATAATAACTAGAATGTACATTTCCTGAAGAAAATGTGAGTGGTGCTTGCTGTGTGCAACTACACTGCCTGCTACACTGCTGGCATGTGTTTAGCAATATGTTAACACAATTAGCATATTGCCAGCATGATGCTAACATAATTGCCATATTGTTAACATGTTTTAGCAAGATGCTAACACATTTGCCATGTTGGTAGCATGATGTTAACACAATTACCATGTAGCTAGCCTGTTTTTTTATCAATATGCTAACATGATTAGCATGCTGCTAGCATAATGTTAACACAATTATCATGTTGTTAGCATGATGCTAACACGATTACCATGTATCAAGCATGTTTCTGGCAAGATGTTAATATGATTAGCATGTTGCTAGCATAATGCTAACACAATTAACATGCTGGTAACATGATGTTAACACTATTGTCATTTTCTTAGCATGATGCTAGCACATTTTTACTTGTTTTTATCATGTTTTAACCCTAAGCTAATTGCTATTAGCATGTAGCTATTCACTGCTAGCATGTGTAGCATGTTGAAAGTCCAGTTTGCTAACATGAGTCAAAAGGCCATCTCAATACGATGTCATGACACAGAGATATAGGTCTTGTTAAACGGTTGCTAGGGTACTCTGTTTGGTTGCTATGGAGTGGCTTGGCAGCTGCCAATGATGATACTCCAAAAACTATAAACCAACCCCTGTGCCCATGACATTCAGATTAGAAGATATCCCTCTTTGGGTTTGGTTTGCTAGGGTGATCGACAATGGTTGCTAGGGCGTAGCTAGGAAGTGTTGAAGGTGATTTGTGATTGGCTGTTTGCTGCCTCAATGAGCCAACCCTTATGTTTCTATGACACTTCTATCCAAAGATATCCCTGCACTCTAAAAACTGCTGGGTTAAAATCAACCCAAATTGGGTTATTTTGGCAACCCAGCGCTGGGTCAAAAAGTGACGTACCCACCGCTGGGTTGTTTTGACCCAGCATGTTGGGTTGTTTTTTTAACCAAAATTTTGGTGTAAAATTACTGCTGGATTAAAATGAACGCAAAATATCACTTTTACACACAAAGAATGACTATGAAAGATTAAAAATGTATTAAAAACGAGAACAAGGGCAAACATGGTCAAACGTGACAAAGTGTGAGAAGAACATGAGAAAATAATTGCAAATCAACAGACACACAGTTTATAGTTAAATTAAATAGTTTTAACAGTTCAATGAACATTGATGAATATGTGCTCTCTTTCAAGGTAGTCTATGGAAGTTGTTGCTAGGGTGCTCTAAATGGTTGCTAGGGCATGGCTTGATATCTTCATGATGATCCTGAGATAATGATTGGTTGCCTGAGTAAAATGAGAACGCTCTGACCAATCAGAAGTGAATGTGTGGTTAACAGCCAGCCGTTTCGGTATGACTGAATATAGCCCCGTTTTCACCGAAATTGCCCGGAACAACTTTTTTTACAGGAACTTTTTTCCCCCAGACCTGCTACTGTCTGCGTTTCCACTGCGGTCTAAAGTACCGCGAAGATTCTGCAAATTAGTCCAGAGACGTGGGACTGCGCGCGACATCATTTGTGCGATACTGTCTGCAACAATAACAAGTGGAGGAGATTCAAGCTGTGCTGCTTTTGCTAGTTATGTATTGGTTTACTAAAGAGGTCATTAACAAAACGGCGGAAAAGAGACGAGCACTGATACTAAAGCGTATTCTGAAAGCTTGTAAAGCTAGATTTAAAATAAGACAACGTATGTTATTATCAGCTATTACGAACATTGACTGTGAGATTGCTGAGAGGAACGTGGAGAGGTGGTGGTCCAGTTAAACCACTTAACTGATATGCAGAAGGTTGCTGGTTCTATCCCAGCGGTCACCACCAGTGTGTCCTTGAGCAAGGCACTTTACTCCACGTTGCTCCAGGGGGATTGTCCCTGTAATAAGTGCACTGTAAGTCGCTTTGGATAAAAGCATCTGCCAAATGCATAAATGTAAATGTAACGCGTGCCATCGGACAGAAAGAGCGAGACTGATATTTACTGAATGCAGAATGAACCTCGCAAAGGACTTTTCAAAATGCTGATTGAAATAAAATGCTGCGTGAGCTCAACCAATCAGCATGTACAGCGCCGAAGTCCCACCCCCGAAAGTTCCTGAACTTTGAAAATGTACTACCTCTCGAGCAGGGCCGTTTGGAGGGGGGAATATTTATCCGGAACTTCATTTTAGACCCTGGTTACTGCGGTCGAAACAGAATCCCACCCCAAAGTTCCTAGTTCCTGGGGAAAGTTCCTGTGGTGGAAATGCGGCTTATGATTGAGCTGAGGCGGAAGAACAACAACAGCAATGCACCACATGTTTCTTTTCCCCTCATGAGCCGCGTTTCCAAAAAAATTTCCCGGAACAATTTGTACCAGGAACTTTTTTTACAGGAACTTTTTCCCCCCCAGACCTGCTACTGTCTGCATTTCCACTGCGGTCTAAAGTACTGTGAAGATTAGGCAAATTTGTCCAGAGACGTGGGACTGCGCACGACTGCTCCTCCCACTCAGCGACGGACAGTGATCATTTTTGCGTGACACTGTCTGCAACAATAACAAGTATGGAGAAGATGCAAGCAGCGCTGCTTTAGCTGGTTATGTGGTTTACTAATATGTCTTTAACAAAACGGCAGAAAAGAGACGAGCACTGATACTAAAGCGTATTCTAAAAGCTCATAAAGCTAGCAAACATTGACCGTGCGAGATTGCTGAGACAACGTGCGCCATCGGACAGAAAGAGCGAGACTGATATTTACTGAACGCAGAATGAACCTTGCAAAAGACTTTTAAAAATGCCGGTTGAAATAAAATGCTGCGTGAGCTCAACCAATCAGCATGTTCAGCGCCCAAGTCCCACCCCCGAAAGTTCCTGAACTTTGAAAAAGTACTACCTCTCGAGCAGGGCCTTTTGGAGGGGGAAATATTTACCCGGAACTTCATTTAGACCCTGCGGTTGAAACACACAGAGTCCCAAAGTTCCTAGTTCCTGGGGAAAGTTCCTGCGGTGGAAACGCGGCTATGTTTTCCAACTAATGGAAATCTGTCACAACGATGGAGAACTTTAATACCTGCAAATGTGTATTTGCTATTTTTACATTCATAATCATCAGCGACTTCTGCCAGAGCTTTGTGTGCTTCGTGTGCTCTTGAGCGAGAGGCATATATTCCTTCCTCAGACCCTAAATCAGTCACAGCATTAAACAAACTCAACAAATAAAGCCAAAGGGTTTTGAGGTGATGTGTCATCTTGTTAACATTTGTGAACGATGCCCAGCTCTACTGGAAAGTCACACATCTGTACATGATGTTATAAAAGTATCCTGATAAATGTGCGACACACACAAGACGTGCAGTTCTGCATCTGAAGACAATAATGACTACAAGTGAATTTCTTCAGTCCTCTATAAGAACAGATGCGGCTGATACAGAAGATCATAAGTGTTGAAATATGGATGATCATTAGACAGATGTGAATATGAAGACTCACCTGATACAGTCAGTGTAACAGCATCACTGCGCTGAGAGAGTTGAGTCTTCATCTGTCCTGTACAGGTGTATTGACCGCTGAGAGACACAGCAGCTGTGAAACTGAACTCTGCTGTTGTATATGGATAGACAGGTTGTCCATCTCTAATCCAGCTGTATGTCCACTGAGTGTTTCCTCCTCCCTGTATGTCACATGTGAGAGTGACTCTCTCTCCACTGAACACACTCTGATCCGGCTTCACCTTCACTACAGGTTTTGGTCTCTCTGTATTAATAAACACATGAGTAAATATTGACAGAAACAGCATCACAGTCTCATGATCACTGTTATCAACTCAAAACCTGATGAGACGAACACTGTATTACAAATTAAAGATCTAGTTTGCTTGCAGTTTGTATTGATTACATCAAAATTGTTTGTAATTTCTAATAAACTTTTTACAAACTAAACCCTGGATATATCGTGTCATACACAACATACATGTAGACTGAGTGTTATTTTCTATTTACACGTCACAGAATTTCAGTTTGTACAACATTTATAATTCTTTAATAATTTAAGAGTGTAAAATATTACTGAATTAAACATGCGATGTGATGAGGTCATGTGATGATGTTAATAATATATTGTTGTATAATGTGTTCTGTTATGAAGGGCGATAGAATACAGTAGTTCAACAGTCTCTTGATTGTACATGTGATCATAGAGAGAGTTTATGAGGACAATAACACTTAATAATACTCAATAATACTCAACTCACCCGTCACAGAGAGAGAAACAGCAGAGCTTAATTGTGATGAGTTTGGTCTTCCATCTCTCTGTCCTCTACACGTGAACTGACCCTGATCAGACTCAGCAGCTCCTCTGATAGTGAGAGTGTCTCTGTTTACAGTGTAACGCTCAGACGTCTGTAACTTTACTCTGTCTTTATTCCACTCATATCTCCAGTCACTGTGATCAGACTTTATCTCACACTTCAGATTGACTGTCTCTCCAGTGAACACAGATCTGTCTGGTGTCACAGTCACTGTAGATGTGGGTAAATCTGAGAAGAAACACAGAAACACAAAGTGACTCAAAAAAATTTATTGTAAGTAAAAAATGTTGAAGACGATGATCATTAGATAGATTGTGAATATGAAGACTCACCTGATACAGTCAGTGTAACAGCATCACTGATGTCTGATCTCTGTGAGTCTGATCTCTCTCCTCTACAGGTGTATTTACCACTGAGAGACACATCAGCTGTGAAACTGAGCTCTTCTGCTGTTGATGTTGGATAGACAGTGTTTCCATCTCTAAACCAGCTGTATGTCCACTGAGTGTTTCCTCCCTGTATGTCACATGTGAGAGTCACTGTCTCTCCACTGAACAGACGCTGATCCGGCTTCACCTTCACTACAGGTTTTGGTCTCTCTGTATTAATACACACATGAGTAAATATTGAAAACAGTGTCATGATCACTGCTATCAACTCAAAACCTCCAAAAACACATTAAAATAATCTAGTTTGCTTGTAGTTTGTGTTGATTACATCAAAAATGTATTTAATTACTGGTAAAAACTAATAATTGATATTCATATCCAATATGTGTATGTTTTTTTGAATCCGCTCACATTACACAATTGCAGTTTGTACAATATTTGCATAATTTAATAGTTTAAAAAAAGAGTGTGATGGGGTCATGTCTCTCGATTTGTATGTGATGAAATGATGAACACACTCACCAGATACTGTCAGTGTAACTCCATCACTCCTCTGTGTGTCCTGTGAGGCTTCAGTCTGAGATCCTTCACATCTGTACACACCAGCATCAGACCGATCCACAGATGGGATTGTATAGATCTGGTCTTGTCTTCTGCTGTCATATTGATCTTTATACCATCTGTACCTCCAGACTCCTGCCTCCTGTATGTCACATGTGAGAGTGACTCTCTCTCCTCTGAACACACGGACATCAGGATCAACACGCACTACAGGTTTGAGTCTCTCTGTGAAAAGAGCAAACAACACACTTCATGTTTGAACTTAAAACCCAAAATTAACTTTCACTGACAAAACTATAAAGTAAAAGAGCGCTTACCTCTCACTGTTATCTTAACTCTATTACTGTCGTGTGTGTAGTAGTTTCCTCGCTGTGCTCTACACACGTATGTTCCTCCATCAGAGACGCTCACAGAACTGAGTGTTTTAGTTCCTGCGTCATCACTGGATTCAGAGTTTGAGTCTTTCCTCCAGAGAAACGTCCATCCAGTCGAGCTTCTCATGTCACAGCGGAGAGTAACTGTGTCTCCAGTGAACACTGAACTCTGGGGCGTCACACTCACGATCGGCCTCGGTTTATCTGTAAGAGACAGTGATGCAGTGTTGAGCTCATTTATAGTGTTATTGGTCATAGTTTCAGTATTCTTCTGATTTTATCATGTTCATGTAATTTATTTTGATTTAAAGGGTGTTTGTCTTTTCTGCTCCCACTAGTGACGCCAAACAGAAAAACACAAATATAGATTTGAGAAGGAAATCCCAGCGCTTTCAAATAATAATGTTAAAGTCTCAGGTAAGATCAGGGAATATCAGTCATAGTTCAGAGAATTAAAGCAAGTTTTACGGTCAGCGGCGCAGCCCCTTCATCAGGAGAAGATCCCGCGCTTCAAAGAGCAGTCAGAAACGCAGGTACAACTTTCCATTTCTGGCCGAGCTGGTGAAAATCGTGTCGAGCAGACACACTAAGGTTAAATTATTTGTTTTTCTTTGCGGTTGCGGTTTAAGAAATAGCTGCTAATGCTAGAAGGTTGGGACTCAACTCCTCTAAGAAATATCACCCCTTTCCTGAAAACTGTCTGAATGAGTATGTGTGTGTGGTTTCATTAGATTAGATTGTATGTCTTAGAATAGCTCAATAAAGCCTTGTATTCATTTTTCATCTAAACGTGTGTCTTGCGCTTTGTGCTCATAAGTTGTTGCATTAAATTGTCGATAGTGTTTACGTTACCGTATGTTCATTCATATCAATGAACATTAAACATTAAATTAATGATATTATTACCTTTGGCCAGGGAGTAATATCCTGACCAGAATTGAAAAGATAACTCAAATATCGACGTACCCCTGGACGAATAGTTGATAAGGTGTTAAATATTAATTCTGAATTATTCATATAGGTGATTCAGTTCTTTTAATTGTGAATCAATTTGATCCGAATTATCCCAACATAGTATTGCATCTGTAAACATCTGTTATATGCAACACATTTCATTTTTGTATGAATTATATTAGACTATATAATGAGTGCTAATTAAACTTGCATGATGAGTTCATGTGACAGTTTGAATAATTTATTGTTGCATAATGTGATCCGATTCTCATACTATTAAGAAATAGGCCGTATATACTGAGCTGAATTCAGTAAGAAGTTTCTGAATGTTCATGTAGAGAGAGTTTATGAGGGCAATGATGTTCAACTCACCCGTCACAGAGAGAGAAACAGCAGAGCTTAATTGTGATGAGTTTGGTCTTCCATCTCTCTGTCCTCTACACGTGAACTGACCCTGATCAGACTCAGCAGCTCCTCTGATAGTGAGAGTGTCTCTGTTTACAGTGTAACGCTCAGACGTCTGTAACTTTACTCTGTCTTTATACCACTCATATCTCCAGTCACTGTGATCAGACTTTATCTCACACTTCAGATTGACTGTCTCTCCAGTGAACACAGATCTGTCTGGTGTCACAGTCACTGTAGATGTGGGTAAAGCTGAGAAGAAACACAGAAACACAAAGTGACTCAAACAGCTCTTTCAATGCAATGTAAAATAATTACATTTTGTAAATGTTTTACAAAACTATTGTAAGTAAAAAATGTTGAAGACGATGATCATTAGATAGATTGTGAATATGAAGACTCACCTGATACAGTCAGTGTAACAGCATCACTGATGTCTGATCTCTGTGAGTCTGATCTCTCTCCACTACAGGTGTATTTACCACTGAGAGACTCATCAGCTGTGAAACTGAGCTCTTCTGCTGTTGATGTTGGATAGACAGTGTTTCCATCTCTAAACCAGCTGTATGTCCACTGAGTGTTTCCTCCCTGTATGTCACATGTGAGAGTGACTCTCTCTCCACTGAACAGACGCTGATCCGGCTTCACCTTCACTACAGGTTTTGGTCTCTCTGTATTAATACACACATGAGTAAATATTGAAAACAGTGTCATGATCACTGCTATCAACTCAAAACCTCCAAAAACACATTAAAATAATCTAGTTTGCTTGTAGTTTGTGTTTATTACATCAAAAATTTATTTAATTACTGGTAAAAACTAAACATTGATATTCATATCCAATATGTGTATGTTCTTTTGAATCCGCTTACATTACACAATTGCAGTTTGTACAATATTTGCATAATTTAATAGTTTAAAAAAGAGTGTTATGGGGTCATGTCTCTCGATTTGCATGTGATGAAATGATGAACACACTCACCTGATACTGTCAGTGTAACTCCATCACTCCTCTGTGTGTCCTGTGAGGCTTCAGTCTGAGATCCTTCACATATGTACACACCAGCATCAGACCGATCCACAGATGGGATTGTATAGATCTGGTCTTGTCTTCTGCTGTCATATTGATCTTTATACCATCTGTACCTCCAGACTCCTGCCTCCTGTATGTCACATGTGAGAGTGACTCTCTCTCCTCTGAACACACGGACATCAGGATCAACACGCACTACAGGTTTGAGTCTCTCTGTGAAAAGAGCAAACAACACACTTCATGTTTGAACTTAAAACCCAAAATTAACTTTCACTGACAAAACTATAAAGTAAAAGAGCGCTTACCTCTCACTGTTATCTGAACATGACTGTCGTGTGTGTAGTAGTTTCCTCGCTGTGCTCTACACACGTATGTTCCTCCATCAGAGACGCTCACAGAACTGAGTGTTTTAGTTCCTGCGTCATCACTGGATTCAGAGTTTGAGTCTTTCCTCCAGAGAAACGTCCATCCAGTTGAGCTTCTCATGTCACAGCGGAGAGTAACTGTGTCTCCAGTGAACACTGAACTCTGGGGCGTCACACTCACGGTCGGCTTCGGTTTATCTGTAAGAGACAGTGATGCAGTGTTGAGCTCATTTATAGTGTTATTGGTCATAGTTTCAGTATTCTTCTGATTTTATCATGTTCATGTAATTTATTTTGATTTAAAGGGTGTTTGTCTTTTCTGCTCCCACTAGTGACGCCAAACAGAAAAACACAAATATAGATTTGAGAAGGAAATCCCAGCGCTTTCAAATAATAATGTTAAAGTCTCAGGTAAGATCAGGGAATATCAGTCATAGTTCAGAGAATTAAAGCAAGTTTTACGGTCAGCGGCGCAGCCCCTTCATCAGGAGAAGATCCCGCGCTTCAAAGAGCAGTCAGAAACGCAGGTACAACTTTCCATTTCTGGCCGAGCTGGTGAAAATCGTGTCGAGCAGACACACTAAGGTTAAATTATTTGTTTTTCTTTGCGGTTGCGGTTTAAGAAATAGCTGCTAATGCTAGAAGGTTGGGACTCAACTCCTCTAAGAAATATCACCCCTTTCCTGAAAACTGTCTGAATGAGTATGTGTGTGTGGTTTCATTAGATTAGATTGTATGTCTTAGAATAGCTCAATAAAGCCTTGTATTCATTTTTCATCTAAACGTGTGTCTTGCGCTTTGTGCTCATAAGTTGTTGCATTAAATTGTCGATAGTGTTTACGTTACCGTATGTTCATTCATATCAATGAACATTAAACATTAAATTAATGATATTATTACCTTTGGCCAGGGAGTAATATCCTGACCAGAATTGAAAAGATAACTCAAATATCGACGTACCCCTGGACGAATAGTTGATAAGGTGTTAAATATTAATTCTGAATTATTCATATAGGTGATTCGGTTCTTTTAATTGTGAATCAATTTGATCCGAATTATCCCAACATAGTATTGCATCTGTAAACATCTGTTATATGCAACACATTTCATTTTTGTATGAATTATATTAGACTATATAATGAGTGCTAATTAAACTTGCATGATGAGGTCATGTGACAGTTTGAATAATTTATTGTTGCATAATGTGATCCGATTCTCATACTATTAAGAAATAGGCCGTATATACTGAGCTGAATTCAGTAAGAAGTTTCTGAATGTTCATGTAGAGAGAGTTTATGAGGGCAATGATGTTCAACTCACCCGTCACAGAGAGAGAAACAGCAGAGCTTAATTGTGATGAGTTTGGTCTTCCATCTCTCCGTCCTCTACACCAGTACTGACCCTGATCAGACACAGCAGCTCCTCTGATAGTGAGAGTGTCTCCGTCTACAGTGTAACCCTCAGACATCTGTAACTTTACACTGTCTTTAGACCACTCAGATCTCCAGTCACTGTGATCAGACTTTATCACACACTTCAGATTGACTGTCTCTCCAGTGAACACAGATCTGTCTGGTGTCACAGTCACTGTAGATCTGGGTAAAGCTGAGAAGAAACACAAATGTGTTAATATTGCGTTTGTAAAAAGACTCACAGATTTCAGTAAGTGCAAGCAGCAAAAGATGTGTAATGTTATTGAAGTGAAGGAATTGAAGTGTAATTCTCCTCCATTCACACAGAACTGTCTTCATCTGTTGCTTTTCTGATGTTCTTCCCACATGCACTGTTACTTTTGACCATGTTTTCCCTTGTTCTCGGTTTTAATAAATTTGTAATCTTTCATAGTCATTCTTTGTGTGTAAAAGTGATTTTATAATTTCCAAGATTTCTGGCTTTAATTACAAATCCATTTTGAATTCATGTTAATCCAGCAATGTAGTAATTTTACACCAAAATTTATGTTAAAAAAACAAAAACAACCCAGTTTGGGTTGATTTTAACCCAGCAGTTTTTAGAGTCCACACACATTATTTACACATTTAATACTTGCTCGAAAGGGAGTGGAAAGAAGTAGAACTTATTTGCTCCGACCCCCAATTCACTCCCTTATATTACACCATAGAGCTGCTGCCATTATCTGTTAAATTACTAATAATTCATGTGATATTATTTATATACAAAATACCCAATAAAATTATGACCATCTCAATAATCACAATAATGCAATCTAATAATCCTCATTATCATAAACCTTCAAAAATGTAAAATATGGTTTAAATAATAATCACATAATATATAAAATATAACCATATAATATTGTTAAAACACAGTTTTATAATAACAAATAGTAATATCAATAATATTAATGACAATGATGGTAATAATAATCTCTACTATCACAATAACAATACATCATAACCAGTGCTAATACTAAATTAATATTGCTGTTTTGTTGTGAATTACAACATAGTGGTCATGCATTGTTCTGTTCGTCATTATACTTTATTACACTTAAAGTTTGAAATACTTCAGCTTTAAAATGTTTTTCATTGTGTTCAGTGTTCAATGAAATTCTATTTTGCTCCTTTAAATTGTTGTGAACACAGAGAATTAAATCCTCAAGCGATGAACTGTGGAGCTCAGTCAGGCTAAAGCGCAGCTGCATTTGTGCAAAGATTCACAGATTTCTTTGCACAATCTGAGCAATAAATGAATTAAACACAAAAATATGCTTTTGGAAGTATTTCAGCTGTTGCTTCATGTCTCAGTGTTTTATAGCACATGAGCACAGTGTTTTTATGCTGGTGTTTAAATACTTTAACTATTAAAATAGGCTTCACTTGTTATTTAGGGTCAGCATACAGGGTGATGGATTTCGTCATCAGACGAGCACTGAATGCACACCGCACACAAACTCTTGTTCGCCGACATTAGAGTTGGACGCTCTAACAGGGAGGCTAAAGGCTGTAACCACTAGTGTCAGTCGCTAGAGCGTCTCTTGAGATCAGAGGAGTGAGGTTTACTCACAGCGACTGCTAGCTGGCCTCCGTTACACAACCTTTAGCCAAACAAGCGTAACGGCTAATAATCTGTGTCGTTGTTGTTTGACTTCATTACACTGAATAAACTGCTTTTGTGAGGAAACAGCTTCTCATTTAATGAATTGACTGTCTGTCTGCTAATCTTCAACATGTTTTACTCTAAATCATACGTTTGTTGGGAATGATATATATGTAATGGGGTAGTTGTAGGACTACAAATTAGATGGACTACGAACCCCATGAGTCAACAAAAGGAAATCAGACATGTTGGTGCTCCCTCTTTGTGGTACCATGTGCTAGATTTGAAAAAAACATCACAGCTTCTCATGCTTGTTTAATGGCAGATGAAAAGACCAGTGATTGAGCAGCATAGAACTGACATGTGACGGTAAGGATTGTGATTTATGATGAATAGAGTATCTAGTTTTAACATTTGTATTTGCTTTGTTTTAGTGTCCTTAAGGGAATGGTGTTGACTGGTGCCTCAGAGAATTAAGCAGATATCTTTAGTAACACAGGCATTTCTATTAATTTAAATTCCTGAACAGGGAGATTTGTTTCTAAGCTTTTTATATTGTAATTTGTGTTTTATGTTTAATGGTTTTAAGGGTTTTAATTCCTAATCTTTTATAGGGTAATCATGATTTGTATTTTCTTTGTTTTTACAGATGATGCATGATTGCGTTTACTTTATTGAAAGTGTTTATGGCTAAATGATATCTGAAGAGATTACTAATATTGATTGGGGTCTTGTATTGAAGTGGCAAAGTGTTTGTATTTTTGTTTTGTCGTTTTTTTTGTTTTGTACTCATAACCAGTGTGGTTCCCATTGTCTTATATGGTTTACTCTGTTAAGATGGGAGGGAGCAATTTGTAGTGGTTTGATTTGGTGATTTACTTTTTGCTTTGGAATTTGGAGTGAAAAGGTGTTTTATTGGTGATTGAGTGTGCACTTATTTGCAGAGCTATTTCCATTGGATCTGATTGGGAACCCTGTCTGTAATGGTTATAGGTTTGTTTCTTTGTTTTTATTGTTTTGACCCTTTGCCAGTTCTGATTACTTGTTGGGCTATTTGTGAATGTTGTATAATAAACCTTGTTATATTTGCAAAGAAACACACTGTGGTTGTTGCCCTTTTTTGAGTTCTCATCTCTTGTTAGATGAGGGGGTTACATATAGATTTTACTATGATAAAAAGGTTATTTTATAAGAGAAGGAGAAGGGAATGTTGGGACAGTAGGACTTATTTACTGTATTTAATAGTAATATTGAGTGAAATTGTATAAAGAAAGTAGAAAATACTGATGTTTTCTTTCTTTGGCTTTCAGATTTTACGATAATGATATAACGCTTTTTGTTTTAAATATGTATAAAATTACAATGAAGTTTTAAGTACACTCTGGTTTAATGTGCCCCGCAGTGAACTTTACAGCCAATAGAGATATTTGCGCTCTTGTTTCCGTTCAGTAAAGATGTCCTACTGTACATTTACTAGTGATACAACACCAAATATAAACAATTTATTCACAAGACCAGCACGCTAGTCCACAAGAAACGGATTAATGTAAACTGTAACTGACTGTCATAAAGCTTTGAACGGCGGGCACTGACGTCACTGCCATTACACGACGCCACACATGATCCAAGTGAGCTGTGCTGGACTTTAAACTTTGGTTTATACAAGGACTTTTATTTTGATACTTATTTCTGAGTTTTCCTATGGTTTACTGTTTAAAAGAGGAAGTAGGCCATATTTCTTGAGTGCTTGAGTTGTGCAAGGTGCTCCATGTGGTTGCAGACATCCAGCTTCATCATGCTGTTAATATAGCATTTAATTCAGCACATTTGTTATCTTTTCTTCTCATAGTTTGTAAAGTATGAGTCTATGCTTTTTGATATACTGTATTGTGTTGGTTCTTTGCCTTGTGTGATGATTTATCTATTTTGTGAAATATATATGTGTATTTTCTCTTCTTTGTAGTTTCACACTTTTCATGATTAAACTTCATAAATTGCACCTCCGTGGAGTTTATTGTGGAAGTGTTTAGCGGCTGGATCAATTCAAACAGTGAGGCCAATGACATTAGCCGTTACACTTTCTCTGATGGGAAGAGATACAGATCCTCTCACCTGCCTATAATAATAAATAAATCGAAATGAGAGATTGCTCAAAACGGCACATGCGTCAAACACCTGTATACGATTCAAAAGAAGTATACTTTACAAGACTGTGTGTTCGACTGTGCGTATACGCTCATGTTGGCTTAAATGTATACCTTCGGCTTTAGTGTGAATGAAACATCTGAGAGTAAAAGACTCTTCATTGGATCTGTGATTATACATCGTAGAAAGAGTTCATGAGGAGAATGATGTTTAACTCACCCGTCACAGAGAGAGAAACAGCAGAGCTTAATTGTGATGAGTTTGGTCTTCCATCTCTCCGTCCTCTACACCAGTACTGACCCTGATCAGACTCAGCAGCTCCTCTGATAGTGAGAGTGTCTCTGTTTACAGTGTAACGCTCAAACTTCTTTAACATCACAGTATTGTCTACACTGTCTTTAGACCACTCAGATCTCCAGTCACTGTGATCAGACTTTATCTCACACTTCAGATTAACTGTCTCTCCAGTGAACACAGATCTGTCTGGTGTCACAGTCACTGCAGATGTGGGTAAATCTGAGAAGAAACACAAAAACACAAAGTGACTCAAACTCTCTCAGGGAATAAACTGACTGTTCAGAAGGACCTTCAGTGCTAAACGCTGGTTGTTAATGGGAATGTTGCTGGTGTAAACCCTGCAGTGAGTGAACTAACCATCACTATTGTGTCCTTGAGTAAGGCATTTGATCAAGGGTTTCCAGAGGGATTTTCTCCAGTTCATGGTGTCATTCTGTGACAGTAATACATTACACTGGTCTTGGTCCTGTGGTGATACATATTCTTCTACCACAACCATATCCAGCTAACAGGAACATTCTCTTAACTTTGGCTAATATTTGATCAAGGTTCTCTCAATGTTATGAACAAATGTTCTTCCAGTAACGTTAACAGAACATTTGTTCAGTGTTTAAATAGGGAAATTTTACATTTACATTTAGCAGACACTTTTATCCAAAGCGATTTACAAATGAGAGCAATAGAAGCAACTAAAATTGTCAAGGGCAACAATATGCAAGTGCTGTAACGCGTCTCAGTTAATCTAGCACAGAACACATAGGACATTTATTTTTTTTATTTTTGTTTAACTAAACAAACAGAAAAATGAATAGAATGATAAGTGTATTCTTAATTGGTCAGGTGCTGCTGGAAAAGATGTGTCTTTAGATATTTTTTGAATATGGCCACAAATTGAGATTTCATGTCGTTTCACCAGGTGGAAATGGCACAAGCTGTGAAAAACCTGTCAAAAAATGATCCTGCAAACAAGTTCTATAGAAACCATGCCTAGAATCAAGACATCAGGTGTACCAAATGATTCATTAATCAACCATTAAGATCAGTGGATTAAACAATAGACAAATGTATTAAACTGAACGAGAAGAGATATAAATCAAAAGTTTGATAGTAAGAGCTTTATGAAAGGCAGTTACTGTGAATCAAACATTTATATGAAACACTTGTTTTTGAAAAGGATACTTTGTGGTTTTGTGTATTGTACAAACACAACTGAAAATATGCTGAAATGTTTGAGAAAAGTGCACTTCTGATGATCTGTTGTGATATTAGTACTACGAGTTTTGAAAATGAACCAATTGCTTGTGAAAAGTTTGCCGAAGTAATTAAAACAAACTGTAAAATAATAATTTTACATAATCAAACTAACCTTCACAAAAAGAAAGAAAAGCAAACGTGTGTTATCTGGGAACACACTCTGGTCTTGGTCTGGGTTTGTGGTTTTGACTCGACACTAATCATCTGTAATTCATCATTCTCTCTGACTTCAGCACAAAACTCATCTGGACTGAACTCAATCGCTCAAGGCCTTTTCTATTCTCATGACACACTCAACACACATCATGCCTTTTATATCAAGAATTTTAAATGAGTTAAATTTAAGTTTGTAGATTTATTCACTTCAATTTGATGGAATTTTACTATTAATTGAAATGCATAAATCTTGAATAAAATGCTTAAAATGTTTGGAGTGTAGTCTTGAATATCTCCTGTATATGGAGGACGAGAAATTACTTAAGTTTAAATAAATAAATGAATCAATAAATACGTAAATGCAGAATTAAATAAATAAATGAATTAATAAATAAATATATGAATAAATAAATATATATATAAATACATAAATGAATAAATAAATAAAAAAATAATAATTAAATACTCAAATAAATAAATAAATAAATGCAGAAATAAATGAATGAATAAATAAATTTGTCAAAAGTATCATTTTGAATTGTACCATTTTTGTATCATTTGTGTTATACTATAATTTTTCTACATTTATTTATGTATTTCTAGATTTATTCATTTTTACAATTATTTATGCATTTCAACATTTATTTATTTATTCATGTATTTATTTATTTCTTCATATATTTATTTATTAATTCATTTATTTATGTATTTCTACATTTATTTATTAATTTAATTCTGCATTTACGTATTTATTCATTTATTTATACTTAAGTAATTTTTTTGTCCTCCATACCTGTAACTATAGTGACAGTGACTAAAGTGAATATCAAAGATGGAAAGTCACAATTTACATGAGTTTATAATAAACCAGAACCTCCACAAAACGTCTAAGGTTACGTATGTAACCTCTGTTCCCTGAGAACAGGGAACGAGCGCTGCGTCTAGCTGACGCTATGGGGAACGCCCTCGGCGTGACTGGTGTCTGAAGCTACTATCGAATCACGGCAAAGTCTTTGACCGACGTCAGCCCATGACGTCATCAACGTGCGACCCGGAAGTATAAAAGGGCGCCGTGCCAACACATACACATCTTCTCGTCTGAAGGGACTGTATGGCAGATAGGCCCTGAAGCATGGCAACGCGACGCAGCGCTCGTTCCCTGTTCTCAGGGAACAGAGGTTACATACGTAACCTTAGACGTTCCCTTTCGAAAGGGAACTCTCGCTGCGTCTAGCTGACGCTATGGGGAACGATATACCAACGCCGCCATGCTGAGGGGAGTGTCTGCCCATTGGCAGTGACAACTGTCAACTCAAGTAATTCATAGAAAAACCTGAGCGATTCCCCCTCAGGTCCTGGGCTGACAGTGACAGCACTCCCTACGGTCATAGCCCAAGCTATACAACTAAACGGAACCCTAACGTACTGCGTGGAGTTCCATCTAGACAGCTTGAAGGCCCGGGACCACTACTTCCAAAGAAGGGGTCCCTTCAAGGGAATGTGGCTAGGGGACCCGAAGGAACCCCAGCCAGTCACTACTCGGGAAATGTTCTCCCGAGTGCCACCAGGGAGGCCTGACCTGGTGCCCTAAGTGTTATGGACACTTCGGTTTAGCCAACCCTGTCTGTTCAAACAGAGCCTCTGGATGGTGCCCAAGGGGCGTCCAAGCTAAGGGACTGAAACACAGGCAGTCTTACTTAGCCCGGAACTCAGAGACGGGTTATCCAAGAGAGCAACACTCAGCGTAGTGCTTTTCAACCCTTGCTATCGAGGGGAGTCTGCCTGCTCAAATCAAGGATCTACCAGGTGCTTGTGTTTCAAAGCAGTAGGGAGGCCGAAAGGGCCTTAATGACTGATCTAACAGGGAGGCCTCATGAGAGGCCTACGACCGTCTGACCAGGCTCAGGCGGCTGAGCACTCATAGACGACCCTCATAGAGGGGAGCAGCTGAGCCTGCCTGGCGAGTAACCTCCAGCTGTAAGCCCAACTACCACAATTTCTCACAGAGAACTGGTAATCAAAGTGCCTAGCTCAGGAACTTCAACTTCAAGGAGGCCCTGTGGGCCTACTACTTGATAGCGGGTATTCCAGGGAGGCCTATAGAGGCCTACTACCTAACCGCAAGCCATGCTGGAAACCCAAGCATCCAGGCTCGGGACTCCGTCCTCAGGGAGGCCTTAGTGAGGCCTACTACCTGACAGCAATACCGCCTGCTGAGGTTACCCTTGTTTTCTCAAGGAGGCCTATGGAGGCCTACTACTTGACAGTCAAGCTACGCAGGCTAGTCGGGCATCCTGTTTAAGGAACCCGTCCTCAAGGGAGGCCTATTTAAGGCCTACTACCTGATAACCAGCCTTTAGGGAGGCCTGGAGAGGCCTACTACCTGATTGCAATACGTGCTAAATGACTGGGTCCCAGGAACACCTCAGGGAGGCCTGATGGGGCCTACTACCTCGTTCGAGTGACCACCATCTGGGACTCGACAGTCAAGCTACGCAGGCTTTTCGAGCATCCTGATTAAGGAACTCGCCCTCAAGGGAGGCCTATTAAGGCCTACTACCTGATAAGCAGCCTTCAGGGAGGCCTGGAGAGGCCTACTACCTGTTTGCAATACGTGCTAACTGTTTCAAATGACTGAGTCCCAGGAACACATTAGGGAGGCCTGATGGGGCCTACTACCTTGTTCGAGTGACCACAATCTGGGAGCTCACCCTCCGGGAGGCCTATTGAGGCCTACTACCCGACAGTCAAGCTACGCAGGCTTTTCGAGCATCCTGATTAAGGAACTCGCCCTCAAGGGAGGCCTATTAAGGCCTACTACCTGATAACCAGCCTTCAGGGAGGCCTGGAGAGGCCTGCTACCTGTTTGCAATGCGTGCTAACTGTATCAAATGACTGGATCCCAGGAACGCCTTAGGGAGGCCTGATGGGGCCTACTACCTCGTTCGAGTGACCACAACCTGGGAGCTCACCCTCAGGGAGGCCTATTGAGGCCTACTAGTCGACAGTCAAGCTACGCAGGCTATCCGAGCATCCTGATTAAGGAACTCGCTCTCAAGGGAGGCCTATTGAGGCCTACTACCAGATAATCAGCCTTTAGGGAGGCCTGGAGAGGCCTGCTACCTGTTTGCAATTCGTGCTTAACTGTTTTAGATGACTGGATCCCAGGAACACCTTAGGGAGGCCTGATGGGGCCTACTACCTTAGAATTTAACCGCAGGTCTTCAGGGAGGCCTGATGAGGCCTACAACCTGCCTCTGGGAGTGACCACAATCTGGGAGCTCACCCTCAGAAAGGCCTAGTAAGGTCTTAGAGTTAACAGCAGACCTTCGGGGAGGCCTGATGAGGCCTACAACCTGCCTCTGGTAGTGATCACAACCTGAGAGCTCACCCTCAGGGAGGCCTAATAAGGCCTTACAACTAACAGCGGGCCTTCAGGGAGGCCTGATGAGGCCTACAACCTGATAGCCGCCAGGCTAGCTGTCCCGATGCGCACATCGGTACATACCTCCAGTGAGGCCTGGTTGAGGCCTTCCAACTGAAAACGCGCCTTGTTCAAGAGGCCTACTGAGGCCTACAATTGACAGCCGACCTTCAGGAGAGCGTTTTTGCCCCTCTTTAACCTGATAGCCAGCTAGGCTAGCAGTACCTTGATGCCTCAGCATTGGCACCTGCCTTACTAGAGCCTCCGATCTAAGTGTACATATTACCAACGGTGGCGGTGCCTCAGCAACGCGCCTCCTTCATCCACATCCCAACTGACGCCTCAGCGTTCAGTCGTTGATGAATACCCAACTCTATACAGGAAACCTGGGGTCTGTAAGAAATACATATTTTTAGTGTAATACACAAAAATGACCACTCTCACCTGCGGCATGCTGAGCGAAGACTCATTGTGCGGTTCTCACCACCATGTTCTACCGCCCTTGAATGCCTGAAAGGGGCGTTCTCACTGAGCAGGTCCGGGCGGGCCGTCAGAACATAGTTCTACTCATCATGGGCCCGCCTCAGGCCTGATGTAAGAAGTGCCTGGTAAAAAATCATTAAAAGACATTAAAAAGGAAAAAAGGAGAGGGCTAGGATGTAACCGCCCTCAAGGGAAGTGATCCATCACCAACGCCGAGAGCGTTGGTCCTGGATAACCTCCCTCAGATCCTTTTTCCCCCCGGGAATCCCATCTCCTCTGTGCCCTGCTCCTCCACGGAGGGGGGGGCACGAGAGGAGATGCTAGCTCTCTGGTCCTGCCTACGGTCCTCAGACCGTGAAGGACCAGGTCCCGCCTGCCTGGGTGGGGGCGCGGATCTCAGCGGTATGCATGTCTTAAATGCCGCTGAACGCGCCTTCGCCTCCCTGAACTTTCCAACCCCCGCCTCAACGGAGGTGCCGAAAAGTTCAGTCGGCGAAACCGGCGAATCGAGGAGAAAGCCTCTCTCTTTCTCCCCGATATCAGCCAGGCTCAGCCACAGATGCCTCTCCGTGACCACCATAGCCGCCATAGAGCGGCCGATGGCAGCAGCAGTCTGCTTGGTGGCCCGGAGAGCAAGATCTGTGGTGCGGCGCAGCTCAGCAACCGCCTCAGGGGACAGCCCGGCCCCCTGGTCGAGATCCTCCAGCAGGTCCGCCTGGTACGCCTGAAACACCGCCATGGTGTGAAAAGCAGCACCAGCCTGACCCGCTGCCGTGTATGCCCCTGCCATTAAAGCACAGTTTGAGCTCTCAGTGTTGATGCCCACGAAATGCGAGAAAAGTCTGCAAACTTTCCTCGCCAGTCGGTAGCCTCAACACATATCCATATTCCCCTATCCCCTCGACATCAGCGAAGTTAAACGCTGATGCTGATGAATATTGGGTCGAATATGGATTCTTCCATGCCCTCTCGATCTCTGTAAGAAGATCAAGAAGGAATGGAAGGCTCATCTGAGCTGATGGTTTATGGCCAAGGAGAAAACGATTGTGCAATCTACCACGAGCGATCTCTCCTCTAACGCGCCAACATGGCAGCCGCAGCCTGCCTGCAGTACGTTCCATAACATTCATCAGCTCAGCATACACGGTCAGGGTGGCTGAGAGGATTCATACCACTCTCACCAGCCATCCCTAAGAGCACTTGCTGTTTAGTCTCGTTAACCGCCAGATCGTCGCGACGATCGGCGAGCTGCATCTGAGAACCCATGATGTATGCCAACGCTCAGCCTCAGCTTGAACGGGACAGCATCATCCAGTCCCAGATGCCAAACTTTCTTCCCTCAGGAAAAAAAAAAAAAAAAAAAAAAGCCAGACTAGAGTGGAGCGATCTCAGATTGAAAACCGCTCACACTCACACACAAACAACTTCAAATGAACTTGACTGTGCATGCTCTTGATCCCAGGCAGTAAATACACACTCGTGTGTATTTAATAATTGAATTTGTTTTACCTTAACTCGTATAGCAGTTCAAACAGACAGTCCCTGAAGACGAGAAAGATGTGTATGTGTTGGCACGGCGCCCTTTTATACTTCCGGGTCGCACGTTGATGACGTCATGGGCTGACGTCGGTCAAAGACTTTGCCGTGATTCGATAGTAGCTTCAGACACCAGTCACGCCGAGGGCGTTCCCCATAGCGTCAGCTAGACGCAGCGAGAGTTCCCTTTCGAAAGGGAACACACACAAGACGTGCAGTGACTGAATAATGACTAAAAGTGAATTTCTTCAGTCTCTTCTAACAACAGATGTGGTTGATAAGTGTTGAAATATGGATTTAGATGATCATTAGACAAATGTGAATATGAAGACTCACCTGATACAGTCAGTGTAACAGCATCACTGATGTCTGATGTGTGTGAGTCTGATCTCTCTCCTATACAGGTGTATTTACCACTGACAGACACATCAGCTGTGAAACTGAACTCTGCTGATGATGATGTATAGACAGGTTCAGGTTGTCCATCTCTAAACCATCTGTATGTCCACTGAGTGTCTCCTCCTCCCTGTATGTCACATGTGAGAGTGACTCTCTCTCCACTGAACACACTCTGATCCGGCTTCACCTTCACTACAGGTTTCACTGAGAAACAGAAGCAAATATTGAAAAGCATTGCAGTGTCGAGATCACTGTCAGGAACTCAAAACTTCTTCATGAGGAAAACACTATACATTAAAAATATAGTTTGCTTGTGAATTGTAATGATTACATCAATATTGTATGTTAGTGTTGGTAAGAACTAAACGAATGTGATATATTTATCCAGTCTGCATGTCCTTTGTGTTATTGATCTGCCTGTTCTGACCAGTAGATGGAGCTGTTTACAGTCAGGATGCTTTAAAGAGCTGAACTTCTATCTGTCTGTTCTTAAGCTCTTTTCACTTCCAGTCCTTCCAGCCAAACCACTGAAGGAATAAAGCTGAGCATCTTAATGACTCTGTGCAGAACTCATTTCTGTTTCATACAGTGGATTATGAGCTCCTGAACTACTTTACAACCGCAGGACTGTTTGATTGAATAGCAGATTTATGTAATGTTTTGCAGCAGAAGGAAATACGATGATTCTGAGAATATGCAAAACATGGACATAAAACATCAAATAGACAAATGTGGATCCTTGAAGACAAATAAACTACTTCAACACATGTATTGACTAAGTCCTATAAACGAAGTCTAATACTGGTTGCTAATACAGTGGATTAAGTTTGGACGTGTGCCCATGCGGTCTCACACCAATCAACGTAGAGTTCAGTAATGTTACTTTTATCTAGCAAGTTTATTCTCCTCCATATATCATACAGTGGCAATATCTTAACTCATAATACATAACCAAAACAACAAACCCTATTGTTCACTACAGAGGCAAGACACAACATGGCATATTCGAAAACTGTTTGCTTCCCAAATCAGCAACACCTGTGTCTGAGTTCCTCCAAGTTAAATGACCTACCCAGGCTGACCTGAGATCAGCTGAGCCACAAAGCACATACAGCCCCCCAGTGGCAGAGAACAAAATTACATAAAATAATACAAAATGAATATGGCTCATTCAACACATTTCACATTAGTTAATAATAATAATATTTACTGCAGTAATGTACAGTACCTTGAGTGAGTCCAGACTGAATGAGGGCCATCAGCACTGAAAGCAGAAGAAACACAGATATGAATAATTTCCATTCATTCAACACAATGTCAATCACACACTGAAACATGTCTAGAGTTTATTCTACATGAACTGAGAGTGTTTTTCTCTTCTGATGCTCATTCATGAGAGAACTGATGGTTTATTCTCCAGCATTTATCAGTTTTGAAGAAGCAAGTTCTGCTGTTCACAAGCCGGATGAGAGTCATACTTGCAAATGTAATGTTAATTATTAAACAAAACTAAATCTACAACTTTCAAAAACACTCAGCGATGTGATTATTTAATTGAGTGATGGGCAGGCCCTAACAGAAAAAACACATGAACTTCACATGTGCAAAAACACATGTGGTCACATATGAAACCCATGTAATACCATGTGAAATGTATATTCCCATGTGATCACATGTTAAACGTTTAAATTCCCATGTGAAACCCATGAAATCACATGTGAAACATAACATTCCCTTGTGAACCCCTGAGATCACATTTGAAATCCATGAAATTACATGTAAAACATAACATTCCCATGTGAGACCCATGGAATAACATTTGAAACCCATCAACAATCCTTTCTAAAGTAAATCCACAGAAAACGGTGCCATGATCTTCTGTAGGGCCTATAGCCATGTTTCCCAACATTAAAACAAATAATACAAATCAAGCTTTTATTTATTTTCAAAATATACAATACAAATTCAATGTTTAAAACAAACAATACAAAACCAAATATTAAAATTATACATGAATACGTATCTAAAACGCAGAGGTATTGGGTGTGTGTGTGTGTGTGTGTGTGTGTGTGTGTGTGTTTGTGAGTGTGTGTGTGTATTGTGTGTTTGTGAATGTGTGTTGTGTGTTGTCCTCCATGTCTCCTTCGGCAGGCTTCCTGTTTTGGGATAGAAACAAAATTATAGATTAGTGCAAACACAAGTCTATCCTGATAAAGTTAACTTTTCTATCTGGATTTCAGGATTGTATCTGTTATTTTCAAGTGATGACTGGTCTATGTATATTGGCAGTAACCAAATATAGGGGTCTAACGGTACACAAAACTGACGGTTTGGTACCTCGTTTTTGAAGTCACGGTTAGTTACAGGTTCGGTACAGCAGTTTTACAAAATTGCTCTTTATTTATTTTTTATTAAACAGTGGTTTACTGAAAAATTGTGTCTGTCCTTAAATGAATTCAATTATAACTAACAGTTTCTTAAAAATAATGCTGTAAACTATATAGGGAGCCCTTACACATTACTATAATATTAAAGGTTACAGAGCCCAAACTATTAGCCTAAAATCACTTGCTTTTTATTTTTAGATAATAATCAACACTCATAAGGCAGTTTTTGCATTAACTTCTAAATCTAATTATATATTTTTTTTTCTCCAATTTGTTGTTGAAATATAATCATTTATACACAGTGTCTGTCATTTTCATGACAGATTTATCTAAACATACATCAAATAATCAATACATCACTGACAGGTTAAGTAGAATATAATGAATATATAGGCTAATACAGTGCATATATTTAGTAAGAGTTGATTTCTCTACACTGTAAAAAAAAAAATTTGGGGGAAAAATTGTGCAAATTGATCATTACACATTGGCCCAATAAATGACTTCCAAATAATTATCGCCATGCAAAAAGATGCATTGAACTAATCATAGCTTAAGGTCTTCACTCAAAATTAAAATTCTATATTCACCGAACATATTTAATTGTGCTCAGTCAATCTATGAAGTCGAAGTGAAAAATCCATGTTGGACTAACAAGTCCTACATCCGAAAAACTGTGTACGCATGCGCAAAATGCACTTGAAAAAAACGTTCATGTGGAGATTTCAAATGCGGAGCGCGGGAGCGCGACCGGACTGCAGAGCCAAACCAGCCGTTGCTGAACTGAAGACCGAAACAAACATTCCCGAGAGAATAGAGAGATATTCATCTCACAAAGACGTTGGTGAGTATTGAGCACTGACATTATTCTCCAGAGTTTTGCTTTATGACCAGGTATGAAGTTTAAAAGACATTTTGTAGAATCACGAGTTCATGCATTCATTGGTTTCATGAGTGTGTTCTCGTTTACCACATAATTATCTAATGATAGCCAATAGTTTTATTTTCCTCATGTCTTATATGTCTAAAACAATAGGTAATAAGGAAATTAAGTCATGTGTGTGATATGTGCGGCATGCGACTGTTGAACACGGTGCGTTTGGCGTCGGCCTCTTTCAGGGCTTGAGTTATTGCCTTTAAATATCAAACACGTCAAGCTCGTGATTTTCTTATGTCCATTCATTCGTCTCATCCTCATTATATAATGAAGAACTTCTGTTCTGTCTCTTGCCAGATGTGATGCAGGTGAGCTTTGTCATTAATGTTAGTTTTTATTTTTATTTGCAGGTTTTTAGCCTGCAGTGCCGCGTTTTCTTCACCAAGACATCCTGTTATGCAGAAGACTTCTTGAATATTCAGAGTTTTTCCTTATTGAAAATAATGTATTTTCACCAAATATCCTGTGTTGGAATTGACTTGTTAATAAAGTAATGTGATAAAATGTCAGCCCTGTTGTCTGTGTTCTATTTTGATTAAAGGGGCTATATGCAACTTTTTCCCCAAAATAAACGTAACAATAGCCTTTTTATTTTACCATTTATGACTCAAACATCTCCTGATGAGCATACTGACACCTTGTCCGCTCACAGTGGGTGCACCTATAAGCCTGTATCCTATTTTTCCTATTTTCTGGCGGGTCGTCTTTTCCTGCGCTGTCTGCGGATGTGACGTCACCACCGCTGCGAGAGCGAGCAGAAAATGAGAGCAGTTCTGTTTTTTGGCCACAGGTGTCAGTCGCGAGTTTAAATTTCAGAAAAATGCATATAGCCCCTTTAATATATTTATGTTTTTAGTCATTTGTGTCTTTTGGGACAGTGAGAAATAAACAATTGTTACTACAATTTAAAATATCCTCATATTTTCTTACAGTTTCACTGTAAAACATTTCTCCAATTCAAAATTTTCTAGTGACCGATCACATCTAAATTTTTTAGTTGGCCAATTTGAAAAATTTAGATGTGATCGGTTCAAAATTAAAAATTTAAAAATGTAAAAAATTTTGTCACTAGAAAATTTTAAATTGGAGAGGCCTGGCATTTTTTACAGTGTTGGTAAATTACATTTTTCCATTGGCTCAACATATTATTTCTAATTGAGCCCATGTTACCAGACTGCTGCCACAATGGATAAAATTCAATTCACTGAAATTCAATTTGGCCAATTGAAAAATGTAGATGTGATCGCTCACTAGAAAATTTTGAATAGGAGAGGCCTTACATTTTTTACAGTGTAGTGAACTAACAGCTGTGGACACTGAATGACTTCTGAGGTTCAAGATTCAAGAGATTTTATTTGTCACATACACAATTATATGCAATATACAACTGGCAGTGAAATGTATTTGGTGTTATGCGAGTCACACCGAGTCGCCATTCAATGCGGCGCCTACTTGAGTTGGACAGAAAATACAGCATAACATGAGGATAGGTAGGGAGGGGTGAGGAGATGAAAAAAAAACAACCCCCAGACTATGCTCCTACGGGAGCACAGTTTGAGACCAGTAAAAAAACATCTCAGCAACACGAGCACACAATACAACATGAAACACGACTTGCAACAGGGGAGAGGAGTGGGGGGTTGAGTTGTCCCAGCACAGCCAGGCGTCCCGGTCCTGCAGCCATCTCAGGCGCTGGTCACAGACCCGCTTGTCAGACTGGGGGTACAAAGCGGCGAAGGTGAGAGATGGGTGTGTGCATAAGTGTGTGTGTGCCTGTAAAGTTCATGTGCATGTTTGTGTAGGCCTGGAGAGTCACGCCTGGCACCCTAATCTTCGGTGCTCCCGTTGTTATGGAGACAACCTTGATCAGATCCCAGTCCGAGTCAGCAGGTGGTTGGGGGATGAATGCAAGAGCGTCTCCCTGCAGTGCTCTTCTGGAGGAGTTGTTGTCTCAGCAGCGGCCTTGGCCAAGACCGTGCTGGTTGAGGGAGCCGAAAGCAGATAAGATTGGAATTTGTTTTGTCTGGGAGCGAGCAGCCACAATTTATGGCTACTCTCTTAGTTCGTTCTGGTCTCTGAAACCATTTTGCAAAGCAGTGAGCTTTTCCGTGATGACATCCATCTTGCGTTGCAACTCCATGATGTTATCCATGTTGCGGTTAGTAGTCCCAGTTTGGGAGATGACCGCTCTGCCCACTGCTTCAATCATGACGGGCAGCCCTGTGGAGCTTTGAACAGCTGTCACCGCTTTCTGAATTTTTCGATATCCCAGGGCAATGCCTGATCCAATCAGCAGAAACCCTGTTACCATAAATCCGAATAGGTAGATGTCTTCAATGTCCTCTACGGAAAGTGCCGCTAGACACACAACATGCCACCTCTCCCACGCGTCCATCGTGTAGCCAGCAGCAAACGTTCCGGCAGGGCAGTTAGGTTCCCCCGAACCCAAGCTTCTCGTCGAGAAGATGGTGTCAATTGCGTTGAGAGACCAGTTGATCAAATCCATAATTTTTAGTTCGAGAGCAGTGCGTGGAGAGTCTCCCAAGTTTAAGACAGTAGACTAGACGAGACGAGAGAAGCAAGCAGGAGAGGAGGGAGTAAGGAGACGAGAGGAGAGAGAGTAAATGTGATGCTACGTGACATTGTTCTCAAGCTGTTTTATTGTCTTTCCGCGGTTGAAACACTGATTGAGCGATTACACCACATATGATATGTTTCAGTAAGTTGTAATGTATCCTCAACATACCTTAAGAGATATTAATTTATGTTTATTCTTTAGGAAGAGATGATCGCGTTCACTCGCACATTAAGTTAAATGTGTCTACACAGCACGTCACATTAAAGGGATAGTTCACCCAAAAATTAAAATTAGCCCATGATTTACTCACCCTAAAGTCATCCTAGGTGTATATGACTTTCTTCTTTCAGACTAATAAAATCATTTACATTTACATTTATCAGACGCTTTTATCCAAAGCGACTTACAGTGCACTTATTACAGGGACAATCCCCCTGTAGCAACGTGGAGTAAAGTGCCTTGCTGAAGGACACACTGGTGGTGACCACTGGGATAAAACCAGCAACCTTCTGTGTGTCATTTCCATGGTTTAACCCACTGGACCACCATCTCACTCAGAGTTATAAATCAGAGTTATATAAACATGTCCTGGCTCTTTCCAGCTTAATTATGGCTTTGACTGTAGCTCTGTTTTTGAAGTCCATAAAAGTGCTTCTATATCCATCATAAAACTGATCCACGCGGCTCTGGGGTGTTAATAAAGGCCTTCTGAAGTGAATCGACACATTTGTGTAAGAAAGATATCCATATTTAAGACTTTATAAAGTAAATGATCTAGCTTCCTGTGAATCGCCTTCCTTATTCAACTTAGAGAAAAGGTGTAGCGCCCGCACCTCTCAGTTCAAAATGCTCACACTGCGTCTGACGACATTACACACCAGTTACGCTCATCAGACGTTTGCTGATAATTTACTCACCCCCATGTCATCCAAGATGTTCATGTCTTTATTTCTTCAGTTGAAAGAAATTAAGGTTTTTGATGAAAGCATTCCAGGATTTTTCTCCATATAATGGACTTCAATGGGCTCCAAACGGTTCAAGGTCCAAATGACAGTTTCAGTGCAGCTTCAAAGGGCTTTAAATGATACCAGACGATGAATAAGGGTCTTTATTCAACGAAACGATCAGTCATTTAAAAAAAAAAAAAGTTAAAGTTTTATAAGCACAAATGCTCCCCACAAATGCATGTGCGTTCTTGACATCACATAATATGCAAATATACACATACTAAGTCAAACTCTGTTTACAACAAAAGGAGTTAAAAGGTAAAACAACGATGTCGGACGGTTTTGAACTTCAAGGAGAAGATGAGATAAAGTCAAGTGTAACTGTGGCAAGCAGCGAGGCGAAGGACTGTGAGAGCGGGCCGGTGGCGAGTGGTAATGAGCGCCAGCTGCGCGACACACCGGTCTCATGTCACGGAGGAGTGACGGGAGCATAAAAGGAGGAGCGACGACAGTGCAAGAGGAGAGAGGACCAGGCCTGGAATTTACGCTGTGTTTTGTTTACGTTTTATTATGTGTGCGTGCGCAGTAGGCGTCCGTGAGGGGCTGCCGCTTTTGCTTTCAGTTTGTTTATTTTTAATTAAACTTGTTGAATGTTCACCGGTTCCCGCCTCCTTCTTCCCTGAACATACAAGTCCGTTACAGTGACCTTTTCAACGTAATTGCGTATTACATGATGTCACAAACACGCATCACCGAACAGAGCAAGGCGAGCTTTTGTGCATATAAAACTTTTTTTTTTTAAATGGCTGATCGTTTTGCTAGATAAGACCCTTATTCATCGTCTGGTATCATCTGGTATCATTTAAAGCCCTTTGAAGCTGCACTGAAACTGTCATTTGGACCTTGAACCGTTTGGAGCCCATTGAAGTCCATTATATGGAGAAAAATCCTGGAATGTTTTCATCAAAAACCTTAATTTATTTTCGACTGAAGAAAGAAAGACATGGACATCTTGGATGACATGGGGGTGAGTAAATTATCAGCAAAAGTTTATTTAAAAGTGAACTAATCCTTTAATATGTTTGTGTGGAAACCCGTATTGAAGTATCTTCCATGCTTAAAACAAGACGACTGTTAACTGTTAAAGATTGCATTCGGAACCGCACGCGTGCACCGAACCGAAAGCCCTGTACCGAAACGGTTCGGTACGAATACGTGTACCGTTACACCCCTAACCAAATATATAAACAGTAGATCCTATACACAACTACAGCATGCCCTCTAAAAGCCATCCAAATTGGGACTCTAAGGCGTTCTAGTGAGGTAAAAACATAGCATAATCATTCATATCGTATGTCTGTTGTGATGTAAATAATAAAGTATTAAAAACCAAAGCGTATTCCAACATGTAAGCAGGAAACGGACACATATTATTCTCTCATGCTGTACAATATAAATTAGGCATGACCATTTCAAGCAAAAATAATATTCGATGATCGCTGAGATTTATTCGATTTTTATTCGAAAATCGCAGCTCCTCCCCCGCATGCACACGTGTAAAGGCTATACACATATAAACAGAGAGAGAGGGAGAGAGACCATTCACACTCTCATCAACTCAAGCCATATAATTATTGTAACACGCTGAAACATATGACTAGGGATGGGCGATACCACTTATTTTGTTTTTCGATACGATACCGATATTTTCAAGGCCAGTATCACCGATATCGATACCGATACTTCTAAACTGAACTTTTTAATTATTAAATGTATTAAATTATTAAAATGACTAAGAGTAAAATGGGTAAAGATCCTCACTTAACAGTATATTTGAAAGGTATTTTAACATTCAATATGCCTTAATTGCAACCTATTAGATCATATTTTTGTTTACACATGGTTAAAATATGTTTACTTGAAGTGTTAACCATGGAAATCTACAAATAGTTGAACTATGGTCACTGTAGTAAAAAATAAACCATGGTTCATTTTCATAAGGGACTGCCAGTGGCAGGACGTTGCACCCATAAAATGCAACCTTTTTATTCTGACATGATTTATATTAACATTAGTTACAGAATAGAACATTATCAATATCAACTTTTAAAATTACATTTAAAGAGTGTAATTGCACTATGTAGACTACAATTTCTATTTCTTTATTGTGAAATAACTCAAACAAATGTTTTTTTATCTTCTGATGAGTATTGTTCAGAGCTGCGTTTCCAAAAGCATCAATGGTTTCTTATGATAGTTTTGGGAAACGCTGCTCTGTTTGAATACAGTGTCATCAGTGTGCGAACGCTCTCTCTGTGATTGAATGGTTCTGTCTTACAGCATTTGCGTGCGTTCAGATCATGGTTCAGATGAGCAGGAAAATAGTCCTATACTACACAACTATTCGGTAACATAGGTTATTCGTATTGTATGCATTAAATAATCTTTTTAAACAAGATAAAATAAAAATAAAAAAAAACTTGGTATCGATATTTTTTTTTGAGTATCGATACTTTGCGATGCTCGCATAAGTATCGATATATCGATACTTCATATCAATACGCCCATCCCTACATATGACTGTTATTTGACATCGCCCAAAGTTACCGTAACCGTTAAATGCCACAAGTTTACAGTGTGCACATGAGACGATGTGTTCTTCTTCTGTAGTCTCAGGGTGTTTTTACTCTGGCAGTTTAGTTCGAAATAGGGCACAGTTCGCATGAAAAATTGCTAATGTGAAAGCATTCATACAGAGCTTGGTGTGCACTGAGGTACCGACCCCGAGAACACACAACCGGAGTTCGGTTGCACTCGAACTGTGCCGCGATTCACGTGAATGTGAAAACAACACTCGGGTGCGCACTTGTTCAGGAAGAAAAGTCACTAGCGCATGCGTTTTAGCTGATTACAATGTCATTAATTCAATAACATACATGTAAGTGTTGATAGTGTTGATGATTTACCTGAGATACGATCGCGAGAGCGAGCCTGCAGTGTATTCGCGCATAGAGTGCAATCAGGGCAGCAAATGAATGGCAATTCACTTTCTCCTCAAAAGAGTCTGTTTGCAGGCAGCAAAGCAGCCTTCAAGCAACACACATACGATAAACCCAAGTGTCGTTTACTCAGCTGCACATAATAGCACCAAATTCATTTTAAAAAGTCCAATATATTTGACCCGCGTTCTGTTTTCTATCATGCCTGTGCACGTTTATGATGACGTAAGATGAACGCAAATGCACCAGGGTTCAAGTTGAGTGTGAAACCAGACCAACGTTGCGGAGGCGCAGGGAAGAATCAGGCTCGGACCGCAGCAAACGTGTCCAGTATAAAACACCCTGAGAGCTGACTGACAGCTTTTAGGTGCGTTATTGGCAGCGCCTCCCTCTGGTTACATGAACGCGTCACCACCACATCAGCACCGAAAACATGGGGATTTTTTTTGGACGATAATCGCACAAACTATTCGATATTCTATATTTAAATCATCCATCCATCCATCCATCTTCTTCCGCTTATCCGGGGCCGGGTCGCGGGGGCAGCAGTCTAAGCAGAGATGCCCAGACTTCCCTCTCCCTAGACACTTCCTCTAGCTCTTCCGGGGGGACACCGAGGCGTTCCAAGGCCAGCCGGGAGACATAGTCCCTCCAGCGTGTCCTCGGTCTTCCCCGGGGCCTCCTCCCGGTTGGACATGCCCGAAACACCTTCCCGGGAAGGCGTTCAGGAGGCATCCGGAACAGATGCCCGAGCCACCTCAGCTGTCCCCTCTCGATGTGGAGGAGCAGCGGCTCTACTCCGAGTTCCTCCCGAGTGACTGAGCTTCTCACCCTATCTCTAAGGGAGCGCCCAGCCACCCTGCGGAGAAAGCTCATTTCGGCCGCCTGTATCCGGGATCTTGTCCTTTCGGTCATGACCCAAAGCTCATGACCATAGGTGAGAGTAGGAACGTAGATTGACCGGTAAATCGAGAGCTTCGCCTTACGGCTTAGCTCTTTCTTCACCACGACAGACCGGTACATCGACCGCATTACTGCAGAAGCTGCACCGATCCGTCTGTCAATCTCCCGTTCCATCCTCCCCTCACTCGTGAACAAGACCCCTAGATACTTAAACTCCTCCACTTGGGGCAGGAACTCTCCACCAACCTCGAGTGGGCAAGCCACCCTTTTCCGACTGAGGACCATGGCCTCGGATTTGGAGGTGCTGATCCCCATCCCAGCCGCTTCACACTCGGCTGCAAACCGTCCCAATGCATGCTGAAGGTCCTGGTTAGAAGGGGCCAACACGACAACGTCATCCGCAAAGAGCAGAGACGAAACCGTGTGGTCCCCAAACCTGACACCCTCCGGCCCTTGGCTGCGCCTAGAAATTCTGTCCATAAAAATTATGAACAGAACCGGCGACAAAGGGCAGCCCTGCCGGAGTCCAACATGCACCGGGAACAAGTCTGACTTACTGCCGGCAATGCGGACCAAACTCCTGCTTCGGTCATACAGGGACCGGACAGCCCTCAGCAAAGGACCCCGGACCCCATATTCCCCCAGCACCCTCCACAGGACGCCGCGAGGGACACAGTCGAATGCCTTCTCCAAATCCACAAAACAAATGTGGACTGGTTGGGCAAACTCCCATGAACCCTCCAGCACCCTGTAGAGGGTATAGAGCTGGTCCAGTGTTCCGCGACCAGGACGAAAACCACACTGTTCCTCCTGAATCCGAGGTTCCACTATCGGCCGGATTCTCCTCTCCAGTACCCTGGCATAGACTTTCCCGGGGAGGCTGAGAAGTGTGATCCCCCTATAGTTGGAACACACCCTCCGGTCCCCCTTCTTAAAAAGAGGGACCACCACCCCGGTCTGCCATCCCAGAGGCACTGTCCCCGACCGCCACGCGATGCTGCAGAGGCGTGTCAGCCAAGACAGCCCCACAACATCCAGAGACTTGAGGTACTCAGGGCGGATCTCATCCACCCCCGGTGCCTTGCCACCGAGGAGTTTCTTGACCACCTCGGTGACTTCAGCCCGGGTGATGGACGAGTCCTCCTCTGAGCCCCCAGCCTCTGCTTCCTCAATGGAAGACGTGACGGCGGGATTGAGGAGATCCTCGAAGTATTCCTTCCACCGTCCGACAACATCCCCAGTCGAGGTCAACAGCCGCCCATCGCCACTGTAAACAGCGTTGGTAGGGCACTGCTTCCCCCTCCTGAGGCGCCGGACGGTTTGCCAGAATCTCTTCGAGGCCAGCCGATAGTCTTTTTCCATGGCCTCACCGAACTCCTCCCAGGCCCGAGTTTTTGCCTCCACGACCACCCGGGCTGCAGCCCGTTTAGCCTGTCGGTACCTGTCAGCTGCCTCAGGAGTCCCACAAGCCAGCCAGGCCCGATAGGACTCCTTCTTCAGCTTGACGGCATCCCTTACTTCCGGTGTCCACCACCGGGTTCGGGGATTGCCGCCTCGACAGGCACCGGAGACCTTACGGCCACAGCTCCGAGCAGCCGCTTTGACAATGGAGGTGGAGAACATGGTCCACTCGGACTCAATATCTCCAGCCTCCCTCGGGATCCGGTCGAAGCTCTGCCGGAGGCAGGAGTTGAAGATCTCTCTGACAGGAGACTCGGCCAAACGTTCCCAGCAGACCCTCACAGTACGTTTGGGTCTACCGAGTCTATCCAGCTTCCTCCCCCGCCATCGGATCCAACTCACCACCAGGTGGTGATCAGTTGACAGCTCCGCCCCTCTCTTCACCCGAGTGTCCAAGACATACGACCGCAGATCAGATGAAACGACCACAAAGTCGATCATTGACCTACGACCTAGGGTGTCCTGGTGCCATGTGCACTGATGGACACCCTTATGCTTGAACATGGTGTTCGTTATGGACAAACTGTAACTAGCACAGAAGTCCAATAACTGAATACCACTCGGGTTCAGATCAGGGGGGCCGTTCCTCCCAATCACGCCCCTCCAGGTTTCACTGTCATTGCCCACGTGGGCGTTGAAGTCCCCCAGTAGAACGACGGAGTCCCCAGTCGGAGCACTCTCCAGCACCCCTCCCAGAGACTCCAAGAAGGTCGGGTACTCTGCACTGCCGTTCGGCCAGTAGGCACACACAACAGTGAGAGACCTATCCCCGAGCCGAAGCCGCAGGGAAACGACCCTCTCGTTCACCGGGGTAAACTCCAACACATGGCAGCAGAGCTGGGGGGCTATAAGCAAACCCACACCAGCCCGCCGCCTCTCACCATGGGCAACTCCAGAGTAGTAAAGAGTCCATCCCCTCTCGAGGAGTGTGGTTCCAGAGCCCAAGCCATGCGTGGAGGTGATTCCGACTATCTCTAGTCGGAACCTCTCAACCTCACGCACAAGCTCAGGCTCTTTCCCCGCCAGCGAGGTGACATTCCATGTCCCAAGAGCCAGTTTCCGTGTCCAGGGATCGGGTCGTCTAGGCCCCCGCCTTCGACTGCTGCCCGATTCGCTTTGCACCGGCCCCTTACGGTCCCTCCCGTGAGTGGTGGGCCCACGGGAAGGTGTCCCCACGTTGCTCCTTCGGGCTGAGCCCGGCCGGACCCCGTGAGGGAAAGCCCGGCCACCAGGCGCTCGCATACGAGCCCCAACCCCAGGCCTGGCTCCAGGGTGGGGCCCCGGCTGCGCCATACCGGGCGACGTCACGGTCCTCTTTTTTTTGGTCATCATAAGGGTTTTGAACTGCTCTTAGTCTGACCCGTCACCTAGGACCTGTTTGCCTTGGGAGACCCTACCAGGGGCATATAGCCCCGGACAACATAGCTCCTAGGGTCATTCGGGTACTCAAACCCCTCCACCACGTTAAGGTGGCAGTCCATGGAGGAGTATATTTAAATCAACTAATCGAATATTCGAAAATCGCGACCCATCCCTAATATAAATATGTTACGATGTTCACCTTTCTGTTCATCTTTTGAGATCTTTTCATTTTTGTGCCATGCAGACCATCTCAATGTCTCCAACGGCTGTGTGAACTTGACATAGTCTGTAAGAAATTAAAATAATTATATAAAAATTTTAAAAAACAAGTTCAGAGTTAGCTGCCAAAGAGGGTCTGAAGGTCAAGAACTAATCAAACCACAAACTACATAGCTTAATTGACTGAAAATGAAAACAAGTTTGTATTTTGAAGAAATTCATAGAGTGATACTGTCAATTATTCAGGGACACTCACTGTTCAGGTTCCAGAAAACCAAGACACAAAGGAAGGGCATGAAGAACTGTGGATTGGCCCGGTGTGGATGCTGTGTAATTCCTATAACGATAACATCAAGAACAAAATGAAACTTCATTTCCACAGTGGGTCATTTCTTCAAGTTATTAGGCCTATATTACCATTTATAAAGATCTCGACAATATTTCTTAAAAAAATATATATATCTTGTCAATCTTGCTTCAAAATAATCATACAAATAAATGCTAATCATATATTTAGCCATCCACCTCTTGCAATCAGCCTAAAAGAAAGACAGTAAAGGTGCGGCCAATTCTGGTGGCAAAAAAGGTCCACTTTCAATAGTTCCCTTTCGAAAGGGAACTCTCGCTGCGTCTAGCTGACGCTATGGGGAACGCCCTCGGCGTGACTGGTGTCTGAAGCTACTATCGAATCACGGCAAAGTCTTTGACCGACGTCAGCCCATGACGTCATCAACGTGCGACCCGGAAGTATAAAAGGGCGCCGTGCCAACACATACACATCTTTTTCGTCTTCAGGGACTGTTTGTTTGAAGCGGTATCTGCAGATCTGGTAAAGTATTACTAAAACTAGGAAAAGGATGAAACGCACAGAGAAGAGGCAGAGCTTTAGAAAGTGTGTTGACCCGTGTCAGAGATTTCTGACACCGGGAGACACACATTCTCTGTGCGTTTATTGCCTGGGCGAAGAGCATGCACAGGCAGTTCTTGAGGGAGCTGCCTGTGCAAACTGTGAGCAATTTCCAGTTAGAACGCTCCGTTCTCGTCTGGCCCTCTTCTCGAGGGAAGAGGGTGCAACATCTGGGGCTGCTGATGTGAGTTCCGCTCGCGCTGAGGCGGAGCGGCGGCGCACTTCATGGGGTTCCCAGATGGAGCTCGCTGATCGTCTGGAGAGAGGTGTGGTACTCTCGGACGATCAAACGGCTGACGAGAGCGACCTGCAGGTCGATGTGGAGAACGATGGTTCTCCGCCGAGACCTGCAGCGGGTGCTCTTCGGGACGGGCAGGAGATGGCTGAGGAGGATGATGAGAGCGACCAGGACCTGCCTGGACCCTCTCAGCCACCCTGTCCCGCGTATGCCGAGTTGCTGGATGCTATGGAGCGCGCCACGGACAGGCTGAGGCTGCCCTGGCGGCGCGCTGGGGGAGAGGTCGCTCGTGGACGGCTCGACGATCGATTTCTCCCCGGTCATACACCAGCACCTCAGATGAGCCTTCCATTCCTACCGGACCTCCATACTGAGGTCCAGGCGGCATGGAAGAACCCGTTCTCTGCCCGCATTCACCGACATCAGCGGGCAAGCTTTGCTGATGTCGAGGGAGTGGGTAAGCACGGGTATGTGTCGATGCCTCCCATAGACGAGACGTTTGCGAACTATCTCGTCTCTGGGCAGGTGTCGACACTGAGAGCTCCATCTCTGCCATCCAAACCGCTGAAAACTACCTCGCGGTTGAATGGCAGGGCATACGCGGCAGCAGGTCAGGCTGGTGCGACCCTGCACACGATGGCGGTGTTGCAGGCGTACCAGGCGGACCTGCTGGAGGATCTCGACCAGGGGGCTGGGCTGTCCCCTGAGGCGGTTGCTGAGCTGCGCCGCACCACAGATCTGTCTCTCCGGGCCACCAAGCAGACTGCTGCTGCTATCGGCCGCTCTATGGCGGCTATGGTGGTTACGGAGAGGCATCTGTGGTTGGGCCTGGCTGATATCGGGGAGAAAGAAAAGGGTTTTCTCCTCGATTCACCGGTTTCGCCTACTGAGCTTTTCGGCACCTCCGTGGAGGCGGTGGTTGGAAAGTTCAGGGAGGCGAAGGCGCGCTCAGCGGCATTTAAAACATGCATACCGCTGAGATCCGCGCCCCCACCCAGGCAGGCGGGACCTGGTCCTTCACGGTCTGAGGACCGTAGGCAGGACCAGAGGGCTAGCGTCTCCTCTCGTGCCCCCCCTCCTTGGAGGAGCAGGGCACAGAGGAGACGGGACTCCCGCGGGGGGAAAAAGGATTTAAGGGAGGTGATCCAGGACAAACGTTCCCAACGAAGGCGTTGGTAATGGGTCACTTCCCTTGAGGGCGGTTACATCATAGCCCTCTCCTTTTTCCTTTCTATGTCTTTTTATGACTTTTTACCCAGGCGCTTCTTACATCAGGCCTGAGGCGGGCCTATGATGAGTAGTACTATGTTCTGATGGCCCGCCCGGAAAGTGAGAACGCCCCTTTCAGGCATTCATGGGCGGTAGAACATGGTGGTGAGAACTGCACAATGAGTCTTCGCTCAGCATGCCGCAGGTGAGAGTGGTCTTTTTTGTATGTTATACTAAAAATATGTATTTCTTACAGACCCCAGGTTCCTGTATAGAGTTGGGTATTCATCAGAGAGAACTGTCTTTCCCCTGCTTAGTTAGGCTTCAACACAGCACCATTATCTGGGCTATGTGTGTGAGCGTGTGTTGGCTTTCCCTGGTTGGTCAAGATGGCGCCAGATAGGCCACCGCTTATGGTTTTCAGAAGATGGGCCTCCTCTCATTTGAGAGTATTGTTAGGCCGCCGCTCTTTTCTTTGAAATGGTTGCGGATTACTAGGCGGTAGCACACTTTTCTGTTAGAATGTAGTGGTTGTCTACCGCCTAGGGTTATTATGTGTCTTCGGTCCCCTAAGCCACTGCAGGTTGGATTAGTTTGTCTCTGTTACGACTGAGCGCTACGGCGTCAGTTGGTATGTGGGTAAAGGAGGCGCGTTGCTGAGGCACCGTCACCTTTTGTGTTGTACTTAGATCAGAGGCTCCTCTCATTGAGAGTCGTTGGGTTTAATAGCAGTCAGTTTGTTTGTCTGGCAGTTATTTCTCGTTTTTGCGAAACTCGTACAGCTTGTAGGCTTCTACAAGCCTCCCTGGAACGGGTCCCCATTGTAATGGGTAGCTATCATGTGTTAGGCCTCAGCAGGCCTCCATGAAAACGAGCCGTTGGGTCTAATATTACTACAACCCACATTTTTCAAATATGGCTGTCCCAGTTAGCAGGAAGGATTGCACCGTTCTCAAGAATAACGGTGATAGTGGTAGGCCTTATCAGGCCTCTAGTAAGGCAGGTGACAATGCTTAAGCATCAAGGTACTACTAGCCTAGCTGGCTATCAGGTTAAATAGGGGTGAATACGCTCTCCTGAAGGTCGGCTGTCAATTGTAGGCCTCAGTAGGCCTCTTGAACAAGGCGCATTATCAGTTGGAAGGCCTCAAACAGGCCTCACTGGAGGTATGTACCGATGTGCGCATCAGGACAGCTAGCCTGGAGGCTATCAGGTTGTAGGCCTCATCAGGCCTCCCCGAAGGCCCGCTGGTAGGTGTAAGGCCTTACTAGGCCTCCTTGAGGGTGAGCTCTCAGGTTGTGATCACTACCAGAAGCAGGTTGTAGGCTTCATCAGGCCTCCCTGAAAGGCCTGCTGTTAACTCTAAGACCTTACTAGGCTTTCCTGAGGGTGAGTTCCCGGATTGTGGTCACTCTCAGAGGCAGGTTGCAGGCCTCATCAGGCCTCCCTGAGAGCCTGCTGTTAATTCTAGGCCTTAATAGGCCTCCCTGACTCGAACAAGGTAGTAGGCCCCATCAGGCCTCCCTAAGGTGTTCCTGGGGTCCAGTCATCTGAAAACAGTTAGCACGCATTGCATACAGGTAGCAGGCCTCTCCAGGCCTCCCTGAAGGCTGCTTATCAGGTAGTAGGCCTTAATAGGCCTCCCTTGAGGGCGAGTTCCTTAATCAGGATGCTCGAAAAGCCTGCGTAGCTTGACTGTCGAGTCCCAGATGGTGGTCACTCGAACGAGGTAGTAGGCCCCATCAGGCCTCCCTGAGGTGTTCCTGGGACCCAGTCATTTGGCACGTATTGCAATCAGGTAGTAGGCCTCTCCAGGCCTCCCTAAAGGCTGGTTATCAGGTAGTAGGCCTTAATAGGCCTCCCTTGAGGACGGGTTCCTTAAACAGGATGCCCGACTAGCCTGCGTAGCTTGACTGTCAAGTAGTAGGCCTCCATTAGGCCTCCTTGAGAAAACAAGGGTAACCTCAGCAGGCGGTATTGCTGTCAGGTAGTAGGCCTCACTAAGGCCTCCCTGAGGACGGAGTCCCGAGCCTGGATGCTTGGGTTTCCAGCATGGCTTGCGGTTAGGTAGTAGGCCTCTATAGGCCTCCCTGGAATACCCGCTATCAAGTAGTAGGCCCACAGGGCCTCCTTGAAGTTGAAGTTCCTGAGCTAGGCACTTTGATTACCAGTTCTCTGTGAGAACTTGTGGTAGTTGGGCCTACAGCTGGAGGTTACTCGCCAGGCAGGCTCAGCTGCTCCCCTCAATGAGGGTCGTCTATGAGTGCTCAGCCGCCTGAGCCTGGTCAGACGGTCGTAGGCCTCTCATGAGGCCTCCCTGTTAGATCAGTCATTAAGGCCCTTTCGGCCTCCCTACTGCTTTGAAACACAAGCACCTGGTAGATCCTTGATTTGAGCAGGCAGACTCCCCTCGATAGCAAGGGTTGAAAAGCACTACGCTGAGTGTTGCTCTCTTGGATAACCCGTCTCTGAGTTCCGGGCTAAGTAAGACTGCCTGTGTTTCAGTCCCTTAGCTTGGACGCCCCTTGGGCACCATCCAGAGGCTCTGTTTGAACAGACAGGGTTGGCTAAACCGAAGTGTCCATAACACTTAGGGCACCAGGTCAGGCCTCCCTGGTGGCACTCGGGAGAACATTTCCCGAGTAGTGACTGGCTGGGGTTCCTTCGGGTCCCCTAGCCACATTCCCTTGAAGGGACCCCTTCTTTGGAAGTAGTGGTCCCGGGCCTTCGAGCTGTCTAGATGGAACTCCACGCAGTGCGTTAGGGTTCCGTTTAGTTGTATAGCTTGGGCTATGACCGTAGGGAGTGCTGTCACTGTCAGCCCAGGACCTGAGGGGGAATCGCTCAGGTTTTTTCTATGAATTACTTGAGTTGACAGTTGTCACTGCCAATGGCAGACACTCCCCTCAGCATGGCGGCGTTGGTATATCGTTCCCCATAGCGTCAGCTAGACGCAGCGAGAGTTCCCTTTCGAAAGGGAACGTCTAAGGTTACGTATGTAGAACAGGGAACGAGCGCTGCGTCGCGTTGCCATGCTTCAGGGCCTATCTGCCATACAGTCCCTTCAGACGAGAAGATGTGTATGTGTTGGCACGGCGCCCTTTTATACTTCCGGGTCGCACGTTGATGACGTCATGGGCTGACGTCGGTCAAAGACTTTGCCGTGATTCGATAGTAGCTTCAGACACCAGTCACGCCGAGGGCGTTCCCCATAGCGTCAGCTAGACGCAGCGCTCGTTCCCTGTTCTCAGGGAACAGAGGTTACATACGTAACCTTAGACGTTTAGCCTTTTTTGTCAGCCAAACCCCCTTTGACATAAAATATTTTCTTCTTGTAGATTTTACGTTAATATTTCATTAATTTAACACCCTATTTGATTGTACCAATTCATAGAACAACTGTGAAGTTAACCACATTATTATGCATGTTCTTAGCAATATGACGTTAATAATAATAAAAAACATGTGAATGTAACCACACCTTAACTGGCTCATTTCCAGTCGAAATAACTGAACATCTAACTGTCCAACAGTTTAGAAAATATTACAGATATAAAATTAAAGTTAATTATGTTGAATTTGCCATTTTAAAAAACTAACGTTAAAGTCCCAACATTTAACGTTACCTCAGAATTTTCCTGTCATCGACGGGAACGCAAAACAGGACGATACTGTAAGAGTGGACTCCTGTAGATGGTTCAATCTACAGGGTTGCCATTAGACTAAAAAACGTTATCAGAAAGATGGAAGAAAACTGTACATTTCTCGTCTATTTCCACCCACTGCAACTCATACCAACGACGGAGATAAGCGCAGTTACAATAGCAAAATATGTGGGAGAGCGTTGCTATAATGTGACTATATTGTATTGCAATAGGGAGCACTTCAAAGTCAATACTAAATCAAAACTAGTTAGCACAGTATTTGTAATAGAAAGATTTAATGACAAAATCTGGTTATGGTTACACTTAAAATAGTTTAAAAATGGATGAATGAGATGATAAACTTATACCATTAATCGTACACAGCATGAATAC